>NW_026111943.1:347173-694347 GCF_024679095.1 Eriocheir sinensis
TTATTTTATGTGTATTTTGTATTCATTTTTTTATACGTGTTTATTTCATTTTATGTGTATTTTGTATATATTTTTATAGCAATCTACGTTATTTTATGTGTATTGATATATATATTTTGAAACAAATTTACATTGTTTTATATGTATTTTGCATATCTATTTCAATTCAAACTTACAAAAATGCTCAGAAAATAAAGTAAATTTGCATAAAAATATATATACAAAACACACATTAAATAATGTAAATGCGTACATAAAATAACCTAAATTTGTATATATACATATATATATATATATATATATATATATATATATGTATATATATATATATATATATATATATATATATATATATATATATACATATATATGTATATATATATATATATATATATATATATATATATATATATATATATATATATATATATATATATATATATATATATATATATATATATATATATATAAATAAATATCAATATAAATAAAAAATAAAATAAAAAAAAATAATAAAAAAAAAGAAATAATGAAAAAAATAAAATAGAGCATTTTTTCTAAAAATATATATACCAAAAAACACATAAAATATTTAAATTTGTATTGAAATAAATATACAAAAATGCATATACAGTAAGGTAAATTTGTATTGAAAGAGATATTCAAAAATACATATAAAACAATGTAAATTTGTTTCAAAATATATATACGAATACACATAAAATAACGTAGATTTCTATAGAAATATATATACAAAATACACATGAAATTATGTAAATACGTATAAAAATATATATACAAAATACATATTAAGTAATGTAAATTCGTGTCAAAATAAATGAACAAAATATCATGAAAAGAATGTGTATTTGTATGAAAATAAATAATAGATAATAAATTTGTATGAAATATATATGCAAGATACACATTAAATAATGTAAATATGTATAAAAAAAATATATACAAAAAACAAATAGAATAATGTAAAATCGTATCAAAATAAATACACCGAATATTAATAAAATAATGTAAATTTGTATGAAAATAAAGATGCAAAATTCCCATCAAATAGCGCGTCTTATAAAAATATATATACCAAAATACACATAAAATATTTAAATTAGTATTGAAATAAATATACAAAATGCACATACAATAAGGTAAACTATTGAAAGAGATATGCAAAAATACATATAAAACAATGTAAATTTGTTTCAAAATATATAAATATAAATAAAATAACGTAGATTTCTATAAAAATATATATACAAAATACACATAAAATTAAGTAAATACGTATAAAAATAGATATACAAAATACACATAGAATAATGTAAAATTGTTTAAAAAAAATAAACAATATAAATAAAATAATGTAAATTTGTATGAAAATAAAAATGCAAAACACCCATAAAATAAAGCATATTTTTATAAAAATACATATGCAAAAATACACATAGCATAATTAAATTTGTATTAAAATTAATATACAAAATGCATATACAATAAGGAAATTTCTATTGTAAATATGCAAAATACACATAAAACAGTGTAAATTTATTTCAAAATCTATATATGAATACTCATAAATCAACGTAGATTTCTATAGAAATATATATACAAAATACACATCAAATGATGTAAACACGTATAAATATATATATATATATATATATATATATATATATATATATATATATATATATATATATATATATATATATATATATATATATATATATATATATATATATATATATATATATATATATATATATATATATATATATATATATATATATATATATATATATATATATATATATATATATATATATATACATTAAATACAAATATAAATTCGCGTTAAAATATAAAAACACAATATCAATAAAAAATGTGTTGTGTAATGAAATATATATATATACATACACAAAAAATATAAAACTATATAAAAAAATATACAAATATAATTTTAATTTGTATAAAAATAAATAGACAAAATACATATAAAATTAGGCAAATTTGTATTGAAATACATTTACAAAATACACATAAAATAATGTAAATTTGAATGAAAATATATAAAAAATACACTTAAAATAACGTAAATTTGTATTAAATATATATACAAAATACACATCAAATAATGTAAATATGTATAACAAAATATATACAAAACACAAATAGAATAATATAAAATCGTATGAAAATAAATACAGAGAATATTAATAAAATAATGTAAATTTGTATGAAAATTAAGATGCAAAATACCCATAAAATAACGCATTTTTTTTATAAAAATATATATACCAAGACACACATAAAATATTTGAATTTGTATTAAAATAAATATACAAAATGCACATACAATAAGGTAAATATGTATTGAAATAGATATGCAAAATACCTATAAAACCATGTAAATACACATAAAATAACGAAGATTTCTATGAAAATAGATATACAAAATACACATAAAATGTAATAAATATAAGTATACAAAATACACATAAAATAATGTAAACTCGTATCAAAATAAATAAACAAAATACTAATAAAAGAATGTGTATTGTATAAATATAAATATACAAAATACAAATAAAATAACGTAAATTTATATAAAACTATATGCAAAAAAACACACAAGTAATTAAATTTGTATGAAAATAGAAATACACAAATACATGTATAAATAAATAAATATATAAAATAAATATATAAATACATATAAAATAATGTAAATTTGAAATAAATATAAATATATATATATATATATATATATATATAAATATATATATATATATATATATATATATATATATATATATATATATATATATATATATATATATATATATATATATATATATATATATATATATATATATATATATATATATATATATATATATATATATATATATATATATATATATATATATATATATATATATATATATATATATATATATATATATATATATATAATAAGGTAAATTTGTATTGAAAAAATATGCAACATAAACGTTTACTCATACAAATTTATATTATTTTATTGGTATTTTGTTTATTTATTTTGATACGAATTACATGATTATATGTGTATTTTGTACATATTTTTTTATACGTATTTACATTATTTAATTTTTATTTTGTTTATATATTTTAATACAAATTTACGTTATTATATGTGTATTTGTATAAATATTTTGATACAAATTTACTTTATTTCATGTATTTTGTATATATATTTCAATTCAAATTTAGCTTATTTTGTGTGTATTTTGAATATATTTTCATACAAATTTAATTACTTCTGTGTATTTTTGTATATAGTTTTATATAAATTTACGTTATTTTATGTGTATTTTGTATATTTAAATTTATACAAATACACATTCTTTTATTGGTATTTTGTTTATTTATTTTGATACGAATTTACATTATTTTATGTGTATTTTGTATACATTTTTTTATACGTATTTACTTCATATATATATATATATATATATATATATATATATATATATATATATATATATATATATATATATATATATATATATATATATATATATATATATATATTTTTTTTTTATAGAAATCTACGTTATTTTATGTGTACTCGTATATATATTTTGAAACAAATTTACATTGTTTTATATGTATTTTTCATATCTATTTCAATAAAAATTTTCCTTATTGTATGTGTTTTTTGTATATTTATTTTAATACAAATTTAATATTTTGATATGTATTTTGGTATATATATTTTTATAAATAAAAAAAATGCGTTATTTTATGGGTATTTTTCTTCTTTATTTTCATACAAATTTACATTATTTTAATAATATTCTGTGTATTTATTTTGATACGATTTTACATTATTCTATTTGTGTTTTGTACATATTTTTTTATACAAATTTACGTTATTTTAAGTGTATTTGTTTATGTATTTTCATTCAAATTTACATTATTTTATGTGTATTTTGTGTATGTATTTCAATACAAATTTACCTAATTTTATGTGTATTTTGTATATTTATTTTCATACAAATTTAAAATATTTTTGTGTATTTTTGTATATAGTTTGATACAAATTTTGGTTATTTTATGTGTATTTTGTATATCTATTTTCATACAAATACACTTTCTTTTATTGATATTTTGTTTATTTATTTTGACGCGAATTTTATGTGAATTTGTTTTCATTTTATACAAATTTACACTATTTTATGTGTATTTTGTACATGTATTTAAATACAAATTTAACTAATTATATGTGTATTTTGTATATCTATTTTCATACAAATTGAAATTATTTTTTTTGTTTTTTTGTATATATTTTTATTCAAATTTTCGTAATCTTATAGAAATATATATACCAAAATACACAAAAAATATTTAAATTTGCATTGAAATAAATATACAAAATGCACATACAATAAGGTAAATTTGTATTGAAAGAGATATGCAAAAATACATAAAAAACAATGTAAATTTGTTTCAAAATATATATACGAATACAAATAAAAAACGTAGATTTCTATAAAAATATATATACAAAATACACATAAAATTAAGTAAATACGTATAAAAAAATGTATACAAAATACACATAAAATAATGTAAACTCGAATTAAAATAAATAAACAAAATACCAATAAAAGAATGTGTATTTGGATTAATATAAATATACAAAATACACATACAAAATAAACATAAAATAAGGTAGATTTGTAAAACAATATATTTACAAAATACACATAAAATAATGTAAATTTATATAAAAATATATATACAAATACACATAAAATACCATGAATTTGTGTAAAAATATATTTTCATAATAAATATTAAATAATGTGAAAGCGTATAAAAATATATATACAAAGTACATTTAAAATAATGTAGATTCGTATCAATATAAATCAACAAAACACCAATAAAATAATATATATTTGAGTGAAAATAAATTTACAAAATACACATAACATAACTAAAATTTGTATTAAAATATATACAAAAATACATAGAAATAATTTGAGTTTGTATGAAAATAGATATACAAAATACACATAAAACTAGGTAAATTTCTTTTGAAATGTATATACAAAATACCCATAAAATATTGTAAATTTGTGTCTAAATATATAAACAAATACACATAAAATAGCGTAAATTTGTATGAAAAATATATACAAAAAACACATAGAATAATGTCAATTCGTATCAAAATGAATGAGCAGAATATCAATAAAATAATGTAAATTTGTATGAAAATAAAGATGCAAAATACCCAAAAAATAAAGCATATGTTTTTAAAAATACAGATACAAAAATACACATCGAATAATTAAATTTGTATTAAAATTAATATACAAAATGCGTATATAATAATATAAATTTGTATTGAAAAAATATGCAACATACACGTTTACTCATACAAATTTATATTATTTTATTGGTATTTTGTTTATTTATTTTGATACGAATTACATGATTATATGTGTATTTTGTACATATTTTTTATACGTATTTACATTATTTAAAGTGTATTTTGTTTATATATTTTGATACAAACTTACGTTATTATATGTGTATTTGTATAAATATTTTGACACAAATTTACTTTATTTCATGCATTTTGTATATATATTTCAATTCAAATTTAGCTTATTTTGTGTGTATTTTGTAAATTTTCATACAAATTTAATTACTTCTGTGTATTTTTGTATATAGTTTTATATAAATTTACGTTATTTTATGTGTATTTTGTATATTTAAATTTATACAAATACACATTCTTTTATTGGTATTTTGTTTATTTATTTTGATACGAATTTACATTATTTTATGTATTTTGTATACATTTTTTTTATACGTATTAACTTCATTTTATGTGTATTTTGTATATATATTTTTATAGAAATCTACGTTATTTTATGTGTACTCGTATATATATTTTGAAACAAATTTACATTGTTTTATATGTATATTGCATATCTATTTCAATATAAATTTACCTTATTGTATGTGTTTTTTGTATATTTATTTTAATACAAATTTAATTTTTTGATGTGTATTTTGGTATATATATTTTTATAAATAAAAAAATGCGTTATTTTATGGGTATTTTGCATCTTTATTTTCATACAAATTTACATTATTTTATTAATATTCTGTGTATTTATTTTGATACGATTTTACATTATTCTATTTGTGTTTTGTACATATTTTTTTTATACAAATTTACGTTATTTTAAATGTATTTGTTTATGTATTTTCATTCAAATTTACATTATTTTATGTGAATTTTGTGTATGTATTTCAATACAAATTTTCCTAATTTTATGTGTATTTTGTATATTTATTTTCATACAAATTTTAAATATTTTGTGTATTTTTGTATATAGTTTGATACAAATTTAGGTTATTTTATGTATTTTGTATATCTATTTTCATACAAATACACATTCTTTTATTGATATTTTGTTTAACTATTTTGACGCGAATTTACGTTATTAAATGTGTATTTTGTATATATATTTATACGTATATATATATATATATATATATATATATATATATATATATATATATATATATATATATATATATATATATATATATATATATATATATATATATATATATATTTATACAAATACACATTCTTTTATTGGTATATTGTTTATTTATTTTGATACTAATTTACATTATTCTATGTGTATTTTGTATATATTTTTTATACGTATTTACTTAATTTTATATGTATTTTGTATATATATTTTTATAGAAATCTGCCTTATTTCATGTGTATTCGTATATATATTTTGAAACAAATTTACAGTGGTTATATTTATTTTGCATATCTATTTTTGTGTATTCTGTATTTATTTTTGTTATACATAGAATTATGTAAAATCGTATCAAAATAAGTACTCATAATATCAATAAAATAATTTAAATTTGTATGAAAATAAAGATGCAAAATTCCCATAAAATAAAGGATATTTTTATAAAAATACATATACAAAAATACACTTAGAATAATTAAATTTGTATTAAAATTAATATACAATATGCATATACAATAAGGCAAATTTGTATTGAAAAAATATGCAAAATACACATAAAAGTGAAAATTTGTTTAAAAATCTATATACGAATACACATAATATAACGTAGATTTCTATAGAAATATATATACAAAATACACATGAAATGATGTAAATACGTATAAAAATATATATACAAAATACACATTAAATAATTTAAATTCTCGTCAAAATAAATAAACAAAATATCAATAAAAGAATGTGTATTTGTATGAAAATAGATATACAAAATACTCGTAAAATAACCTAAGTTTGTATAAAACTATATACAAAAATACACAAAAATAATTTAAATTTGTATGAAAATAAATATACAAAATACACATAAGGTAAATTTGTAATGAAATATTTGTACAAAATACACATAAAATAATGTAAATTTACATGAAAATATATATACAAATACACATAAAATACCATGAATTTGTATAAAATTATATATTCAAAATAAATATTAAATAATGTAAATGCGTATAAAAATATATACACAAAGTACATATAAAATAATGTAAATTCGTATCAATATAAATCAACAAAACACCAATAAAATAATATATATTTGAATGAAAATAAATTTACAAAATACACATAACATAACGAAAATTTGTATTAAAATATATACAAAAATACATAGAAATAATTTGAGTTTGTATGAAAATAGATATACAAAATACACATAAAACTAGGTAAATTTCTTTTGAAATGTATATACAAAATACCCATAAAATATTGTAAATTTGTGTCAAAATACATAAACAAATACACATAAAATAGCGTAAATTTGTATGAAAAATATATACAAAATACACATAGAATAATGTCAATTCGTATCAAAATGAATGAGCAGAATATCAATAAAATAATGTAAATTTGTACAAAATACATATAAAATTAGTTAAATACGTATAAAAAAATGTAAACAAAATACACATAAAATAATATAAATTCGAAACAAAATAAATAAACAAAATATCAATAAAAGAATGTGTATTTGTATAAATATAAATGTACAAAATACACAAACAAAATAAACATAAAATAAGGTAAATTTGTAATGAAATATATGTACAAAATACACATAAAATAATGTAAATTTATATGAAAATATATATACAAATACACATAAAATACCATGAATTTGTATAAAATTATATATTCAAAATAAATATTAAATAATGTAAATGCGTATAAAAATACATATAAAAAGTACATATAAAATAATGTGAATTCGTATCAATATAAATCAACAAAATAACAATAAAATAATATATATTTGAATGAAAATAGATTTACAAAATACACATAACATAACTAAAATTTGTATTGAAATATATACAAAAATACATAAAAATAATTTGAGTTTGTATGAAAATAGATATTCAAAATACACATTAAACTAGGTAAATTTCTTTTGAAATATATATACAAAATAACCATAAAATATTGTAAATTTGTGTCAAAATATATAAACAAATACACATAAAACAACGTAAATTTGTATGAAAAATATATACAAAATACACATAGAATAATGTCAAATCGTATCAAAATGAATGAGCAGAATATCAATAAAATAACGTAAATTTGTATGAAAATAAAGATACAAAATACCCATAAAATATATATACCAAAATACACATAAAATATTTAAATTTGTATTGAAATAAATATTCAAAATGCACATATATATATATATATATATATATATATATATATATATATATATATATATATATATATATATATATATATATATATATATATATATATATATATATATATATATATATATATATATATATATATATATATATATATCCACTCACACAGCTCTTCTGGACAGAGTGGAGGCAAAGGCTCTTCGTCTCATCAGCTCTCCTCCTCATACTGATAGTCTTCTACCTCTTAAATTCCGCCGCAATGTTGCCTCTCTTTCTATCTTCTATCGATATTTCCACGCTGACTGCTCTTCTGAACTTGCTAACTGCATGCCTCCCCCCCTCCCGCGGCCCCGCTGCACTCGACTTTCTACTCATGCTCATCCCTATACTGTCCAAACCCCTTATGCAAGAGTTAACCAGCATCTTCACTCTTTCATCCCTCACGCTGGTAAACTCTGGAACAATCTTCCTTCATCTGTATTTCCTCCTGCCTACGACTTGAACTCTTTCAAGAGGAGGGTATCAGGACACCTCTCCTCCCGAAACTGACTTATCTTTCGGCCACCTCTTTGGATTCTTTTTAGGAGCAGCGAGTAGCGGGCTTTTTTTGATTACTGTTTACTTTTTTGTGCCCGTGAGCTGTCTCCATTGCTCTAAAAAAAAAAATATATATATATATATATATATATATATATATATATATATATATATATATATATATATATATATATATATATATATATATATATATATATATATATATATATATATATATATATATATATATATATATATATATGTATATATATATATATATATATATATATATATATATATATATATATATATATATATATATATATATATATATATATATATATATATATTCCTACAAATATACATTCTTTCATTGGAATTTAGTTTATTTATTTTGATACGAATTTACATTATTTTATGTGTATTTTGAATATATATTTTTCTACGTATTTACATTATTTTATGTGTATTTTGTTTATATATTTTCATAAAAATTTACGTTATTTTATTGTGTGTGTTCGTATCTATTTTGATACAAATTTACTTTATTTTATGTGTATTTTGCATATCTATTTCAATACAAATTTACCTTATAGTATGTGTATTTTGTATATTTATTTTAATACAAATTTGATTATTTTATGTGTATTTTCGTATATATTTTTTTTAAATATGAGCTATTTTATGTGTATTTTGTATATCTATTTTCATACAAATTTAATTACTTCTGTGTATTTTTGTATATACTTTTATATCAATTTACGTTATTTTATGTGTTTTTTGTATATTTTTATTTATAGAAATACACATTCTTTTATTAGTATTTTGTTTATTTATTTCGATACGAGTTTACATTATTTTATGTGTATTCGTATATATATTTTGAAACAAATTTACATTGTTTTATGTGTATTTTTGAATATCTCTTTCAATACAAATTTACCTTACCATATATACCAGAATACACATAAAAAAATTAAATTTGTATTAAAATAAATATATAAAAAACACATACAATAAGGTAAATTTGTATTGAAATAGATATGCAAAATGCATATAAAACAATGAAAATTTGTTTCAAAATATATATATGAATACACATAAAATAACTTAGATTTCTATAAAAATATATATACAAAATACACATAAAATGAAGTAAATACGTATAAAAAAATGTATACAAAATACACATAAAATAATGTAAATTCGCATCAAAATAAATATACAAAATACCAATAAAAGAATGTGTATTTGTATAAATATAAATATACAAAATACACATAAAATAACGTAAATTTATATAAAACTATATACAAAAATACACAGAAGTATTTTAATTTGTATGAAAATAGATATACAAAATAAGGTAAATTCGTTTCAAATTCAATAAACAAAATTCAGATAAAAGAACGTATATTTGTAGAAAAATAAATATACAAAATACACATAAAATAACGAAAATTTGTATGAAAATATATAAAAAAATAAACAAAAATAATTTCAATTTGTATGAAAATAAATATACAAAATACACATGTATTTTGTATATCTATTTTCACACAAATTTTGTTACTTTTGTGTATTTTTGCATATAGTTTTATATAAATTTACGTTATTTTATTTGTATTTTGTATATTTATATTTATACAATACACATTCTTTTATTAGTATTTTGTTTATTTATTTTAATACGAGTTTACATTATTTTATGTGTATTTTATATACCTTTTTTTATACGTATTTACTTCATTTTATGTGTATTTTGTATATTTATTTTCATAGAAATCTATGCTATTTTATGTGTATTCGTATATATATTTTGAAAAAAACTTACATGGTTTTATATGTATTTTGCATATCTATTTCAATACAAATTTACCTTATTGTATGTGCATTTTGTATATTTATTTTAATACAAATTCAAATATTTTATGTGTGTCTTGGTATATCTATTTTTATAAAAAAATGCGTTATTTTATGGGTATTTTGCATCTTAATTTTCATACAAATTTTCATTATTTTATTAATATTCTGTGTATTTATTTTGATACAAATTTATATTATTCTCTTTGTGTTTTGCATATATTTTTTTTATATATATTTACATTATTTAATGTGGTTTTTTTATATATATTTTATACAAATTTACGTTATTTTAAGTGCATTTGTTTATATATTTTCATTCAAATTTACATTATTTTATGTGTATTTTGTAAATGTATTTCAATTCAAATTTACCTAATTTTATGTGTATTTTGTATATTTATTTTCATACAAATTAAAATTATTTTTGTGTATTTTTGTATATAGTTTTATACAAATTTAGGTGATTTTATGTGTATATATATATATATATATATATATATATATATATATATATATATATATATATATATATATATATATATATATATATATATATATATATATATATATATATATATATATATATATATATATATATATATATATTTTTATACGTGTTTACATCATTTGATGTGTAATTTGTATATATATTTCTATAGAAATCTACGTTGATTTATGAGTATTCGTAAATAGATTTTGAAATAAATTTACACTGTTTTATGTGTATTTTGCATATTTTTTCAATACAAATTTACCTTATTGTATATGCATTTTGTATATTTATTTTAATACAAATTTAATTATGCTATGTGTATTTTTGTATATGTATTTTTATAAAAATATGCTTTATTTTATGGGTATTTTGCATTTTTATTTTCATTCAAATTTACATTATTGTATTTATATTCTGTTTATTTTTTTTTAAACAATTTTACATTATTCTATGTGTATTTTGTATATCTATTTTTATACGTATTTACTTAATTTTATGTATATTTTGTATATATATTTTTATAGAAATCTACGTTATTTTATGTGTATTTTATGTGTATTTTATGTGTATTTTATGTGTATTGTATGTATTTTTGCACATCTCTTTCAATACAAGTTTACCTTATTGTAAGTGCATTTTGTATATTTATTTCAATACAAATTTAAATATTTTATGTGTATTTTGGTATATATATTTTTATAAGAAATGCGCTATTTGATGGGAATTTTGCATCTTTATTTTCATACAAATTTACATTATTTGATTAATATTCGGTGTATTTATTATGTTACGATTTCACATTATTCTATTTGTTTTTTGAATATACTTTTTTATATACATATTTACATTATTTAATGTATATCTTGCATATATATTTCATACAAATTTATTATCTATTATTTATTTTCATGCAAATACACATTCTTTTCATGATATTTTGTTTATTTATTTTAACACTAATTTTCCTAGATATGTATTTTGTATATATATTTTTATACGTATTTACATAATTTCATGTGTATTTTGTATATATATTTCTATAGAAATCTACGTTATTTTATGTGTATTCGTATATATATTTTGAAACAAATTAACTTTGTTTTATATGTATTTTTTAATATCTCTTTCAATACATATTTACCTTACTGTATATGCATTTTGTATATTTATTTCAATACAAATTTAAATATTTTATGTGTATTTTGGTATATATATTTTTATAAAAAATGCGCTATTTGATGGGAACTTTGCATCTTTCTTTTCATACTAATTTACATTATTTTATTGATATTCTGTGTATTTATATTGATATGATTTTACATTATTCCATGTCTTTTTTGTATATATTTTTTTTATACACATTTACATTATTTAATGTGTATCTTGCATATATATTTTATACAAATTTACGTTATTTTAAGTGTATTTGTTAAATATTTTCATTCAAATTTACATTATTTTATGTGTATTTTGTATATGTATTTCAGTACAAATTTTAAATATTTTTGTGTATTTTTGTATATAGTTTTATACAAATTTAGGTTATTTTATGTACGCATTTACATTATTTAATGTGTGTTTTGTATATATATTTTTATGCAAATTTACTTTATTTTATGTGCATCTTTGTACATATATTTTTTTAGAAATGTGCGTTATTTTATGTGTATTTGTATATGTTTTCTCATACAAATTTACATTATTTTATTTTGCTATTTTGTTTATTTATTTTGATACGAATGAAAATAGATATACAAAATATACATATAATAAACTAAATTTGTATTGAAATATATATACAAAATACATAAAATAATGTAAATTTGTATCAAAATATTTTAACAGATGAGCATAAAATAACGTAAATTTGTTTTAAAATATACAAAATACACATTAAATAATGTAAATATGTATAAAAAAATATATACAAAACACAAAGAGAATAATGTAAAATCGTATCAAAATAAATACACAGAATATTAATAAAACAATGTAAATTTGTATGAAAATAAAGATGCAAAATACCCATTAAATAACGCATTTTTTTATAAAAATATAAATACCAAAATACACATCAAAAAAATAATTTGTATTAAATTAAATATACAAAATACACATACAATAAGGTAAATCTGTATTGAAATAGATATGCAAAATACATATAAAACAATGTAAATTTGTTTCAAAATATATATAAGAATACACATAAAATAACGTACATTTGTATAAAAATATATTTACAAAATACACATAAAATGAAGTAAATACGTATAAGAAAATGTATACCAAATACACATAAAATAATGTAAATTCGTATAAAATAAATAAACAAAATACCAATAAAAGAACGTGTATTTGTATAAATATAAATATACGAAATACACATAAAATAACGTAGATTTGTATAAAACTATATACAAAAATACACAGAAGTAATTAAATTCGTATGAAAATAGATATACAAAATACAGATAATATAAGGTAAATTTGAATGGAGATGTATATTCAAAATACATACAATAATGTAAATTTGTATCAAAATATTTATAAAAATACATATAATAACGTAAATTTGTTTAAAAATATATAAACAAAACACACATTAAGTAATGTAAATACGTATAAAAAATATGTACAAAATACACATATAATCATAAAATTCGTATCAAACTAAATAAACAAAATATCAATAAAATAATGTAAATTTGTATGAGAAAACATATACAAATACATATAAAATAACGCTAATTTCCATAAAAATATATGTCCAAAAATGAACGTAAAATAAAGTAACTTTGGATAAAAATATTTATACAAAACACACATTAAATAATGTAAATGCGTACATAAAATAACCTAAATTTGTATAAAACTATTTGCAAAAATACACAAAAATAATTTAAATTTGTATGAAAAGAAATATACAAAATACACATAAGATTTGGTTAATTTGTATTGAAATACATATACAAAATACACATAAAATAATGTAAATTTGAAAGAAAATATATAAACAAATACACATATAATAACGTAAATTTGTATGAAATCTATATTCAAAATACACATTAAATAATGTAAATATGTATAAAAAAATATATACAAAACAGAAATAGAATAATGTAAAATCGTACCAAAATATATACACAGAATATTAATAAAATAATGTAAATTTGTATGAAAATTAAGATGCAAAATACCTTTAAAATAACGCATTTTTTATAAAATTAATGATACCAAAATACACATAAAATATTTGAATTTGTATTAAAATAAATATACAAAATGCACATACAATAAGGTAAATTTGTATTGAAATAGATATGCAAAATACATATAAAATAATGTATATTTGTTTCAAAATATATATACGAATACACAAAAAATAACGTAGATTTCTATAAAAATACATATACAAAATACAAATAATATTAAGTAAATACGTATAAAAAATGTGTACAAAATACACATAAAATAATGTAAATTCGTATAAATGTAAATAAACAATATACCAATAAAAGAATGTGTATTTGTATAAATATAAATATACAAAATGCACATAAAATAACGTAAATTTATATAAAACTATATACATAAAATAACGCAAATTTCTATAAAAATATATGTACAAAAATGAACATAAAATAAATTTGCATAAATATATATATACAAAACACACTTTAGATAATGTAAATGAGTATAAAAATATGTATACAAAATACCTATGAAATAATCTAAATTCGTATCGAATTAAATTAAGAAAATATCAATAAAATAATGTAATTTTTGATGAAAATATATCTACAAAATACACATAAAATAACATAAATACAAATACAAATATACACATAAAATAATTTAAAATTGAATGAAATAGATATACAAAATAAACATAAAATAAGGTAAATTTGTAATGAAATGTATGAAAAAATACACATAAAATAATATAAATTTGTATGAAAATATATATATAAATACACATTAAATAACATGAATTTGTATAAAATTTGTATCAAAATATATACTTATACACACCATAAAATAACGTAATTTTTTTATGAAAATGTATATACAAAATACACATAAAATAATTTGAATACGTAGAAAAATATATATACAAAAAACTCATTAAATAATGTAAATTTGTATGAAAATATATAAACAAATACACATAAAATAATGTAAATTTGCTTAAAATATATATACAAATTGAACATTAAATAATGTAAATATGTATAAAAAAAATATACAAAATACACATAGAATAATGTTAAATCGTATCAAAATAGATAAAGAGAATATCATGAAAAGAATGTGTATTTGTATGAAAAAAGATAATAGATAATAAATTTGAATAAAATATATATCCAAGATACACATTAAATAATGTAAATATGTATAAAAAAGTATATACAAAAAACAAATAGAATAATGTAACATCGTATCAAAATAAATACACCGAATATTAATAAAATAATGTAAATTTGTATGAAAATAAAGATGCAAAATTCCCATAAAATTGCGCATTTCTTATAAAAATATATATACGTAGATTTCTATAAAAATATGTATACAAAATACACATTAAATTAGGTAAATACGTATAAAAAAATGTATACAAAATACACATAAAATAATGTAATTTCGAATTAAAATAAATGTAAATTTGAATGAAAATATATAAACAAATACACTTAAAATAAGGTAAATTTGTATAAAATATATATACAAGATACACATTAAATAATGTAAATGTGTATAAAAAAATATATACAAAAAACAAATAAAATAATGTAAAATCGTATCAGAATATATACACAGAATATCAATAAAATGTTGTAAATTTGTATGAAAATAAAGATGCAAAATTCCCAAAAATTCTCGCATTTTTTATAAAAATATATATACCAAAATACACAAAAAGTATTTAAATTTGTATTGAAATAAATATACAAAATGCATATACAGTAAGGTAAATTTGTATTAAAAGAGATATTCAAAAATACATATCAAACAATGTAAATTTGGTTCAAAATATATATACGAATACACATAAAATAAAGTACATTTCTATATATATATATATACAAAATACATATGAAATTATGTAAATACGTATAAAAATATAT
The DNA here is from genome assembly GCF_024679095.1 of Eriocheir sinensis. Taxonomy (NCBI): domain Eukaryota; kingdom Metazoa; phylum Arthropoda; class Malacostraca; order Decapoda; family Varunidae; genus Eriocheir; species Eriocheir sinensis. The sequence continues at coordinate 363,984 of NW_026111943.1, forward strand.
ATACAAAATACATATCAAATAATGTAAATTCGTGTCAAAATAAATAAACAAAATATCATGAAAAGAATGTGTATTTGTATGAAAATAAATAATAGATAATAAATTTGTATAAAATATATATGCAAGATACACATTAAATAATGTAAATATGTATAAAAAAGTATATACAAAAAACAAATAGAATAATGTAACATCGTATCAAAATAAATACACCGAATATTAATAAAATAATGTAAATTTGTATGAAAATAAAGATGCAAAATTCCCATAAAATAGCGCATTTCTTATAAAAATATATATACCAAAATACACATAAAATATTTAAATTTGCATTGACATAAATATACAAAATGCACATACAATAAGGTATATTTGTATTGAAAGAGATATGCAAAAATACATATAAAACAATGTAAATTTGTTTCAAAATATATATACGAATACAAATAAAAAAACGTAGATTTCTATAAAAATATATATATAAAATACACATAAAATTAAGTAAATACGTATAAAAAATGTATACAAAATACACATAAAATAATGTAAATTCGAATTAAAATAAATGTAAATTTGAATGAAAATATGTAAACAAATACACTTAAAATAACGTAAATTTGTATAAAATATATATGCAAGATACACATTATATAATGTAAATGTGTATAAAAAAATATATAAAAAAACAAATAGAATAATGTAAAATCGTATCAAAATAAATACACAGAATATCAATAAAATAATGTAAATTTGTATGAAAATAAAGATGCAAAATTCCCAAAAATTATCGCATTTTTTATAAAAATATATATACCAAAAATACACATAAAATATTTAAATTTGTATTGAAATAAATATACAAAATGCATATACAGTAAGGTAAATTTGTATTAAAAGAGATATTCAAAAATACATATAAGCAATGTAAATTTGTTTCAAAATATATACGAATACACATAAAATAACGTAGATTTCCATAGAAATATATATACAAAACATATATGAAATTATGTAAATACGTATAAAAATATATATACAAAATACATATCAAATAATGTTAATTCGTGTCAAAATAAATAAACAAAATATCATGAAAAGAATGTGTATTTGTATGAATATAGATAATAGATAATAAATTTGTATAAAATATATATGCAAGATACACATTAAATGATGTAAATATGTATAAAAAAGTATATACAAGAAAAAAATAGAATAATGTAACATCGTATCAAAATAAATACACCGAATATTAATAAAATAATGTAAATTTGTATGAAAATAAAGATGCAAAATTCCCATGAAATAGCGCATTTCTTATAAAAATATATATACCAAAATACACATAAAATATTTTAATTTGCATTGAAATAAATATACAAAAAGCACATACAATAAGGTAAATTTGTATTGAAAGAGATATGCAAAAATACATATAAAACAATGTAAATTTGTTTCAAAATATATATACGAATACAAATAAAAAAACGTAGATTTCTATAAAAAAATATACAAAATACACATAAAATTAAGTAAATACGTATAAAAAAATGTATACAAAATACACATAAGATAATGTAAATTCGAATTAAAATAAATAAACAAAATACCAATAAAAGAATGTGTATTTGGATAAATATAAATATACAAAATACACATACAAAATAAACATAAAATAAGGTAGATTTGTAATAAAATATATGTACAAAATACACATAAAATAATGTAAATTTATATGAAAATATATATACAAATACATATAAAATACCATGAATTTGTATAAAAATATATATTCAAAATAAATATTAAATAATGTAAAAGCGTATAAAAATATATATACAAAGTACATATAAAATAATGTAAATTCGTATCAATATAAATCAACAAAACACCAATAAAATAATATATATTTGAATGAAAATAAATTTACAAAATACACATAACATAACAAAAATTTGTATTAAAATATGTACAAAAATACATAGAAATAATTTGAGTTTGTATGAAAATATATATATAAAATACACATAAAACTAGGTAAATTTCTTTTGAAATGTATTTACAAAATACCCATAAAATATTGTAAATTTGTGTCAAAATATATAAACAAATACACATAAAATAACGTAAATTTGTATGAAAAATATATACAAAATACACATAGAATAATGTCAATTCGTATAAAAATGAATGAGCAGAATATCAATAAAATAATGTAAATTTGTATGAAAATAAAGATGCAAAATACCCAAAAAATAAAGCATATGTTTATAAAAATACAGATACAAAAATACACATCGAATAATTAAATTTGTATTGAAAAAATATGCAACATACACGTTTGCTCATACAAATTTATATTATTTTATTGGTATTTTGTTTATTTATTTTGATACGAATTACATGATTATATGTGTATTTTGTACATATTTTTTTTATACGTATTTACATTATTTAAAGTGTATTTTGTTTATATATTTTCATACAAATTTACGATATTATTTGTGTATTTGTATAAATATTTTGATACAAATTTACTTTATTTCATGTATTTTGTATATATATTTCAATTCAAATTTAGCTTATTTTGTGTGTATTTTGTATATATTTTCATACAGATTTAATTACTTCTGTATATTTTTGTATATAGTTTCATATAAATTTACGTTATTTTATGTATATTTTGTATATTTAAATTAATACAAATACACATTCTTTTATTGGTATTTTGTTTATTTATTTTGATACGAGTTGACATTATTTTATGTGTATTTTGTATACATTTTTTGTATATGTATTTACTTCATTTTATGTGTATTTTGTATATATATTTTTATAGAAATCTACGTTATTTTATGTGTACTCGTATATATATTTTGAAACAAATTTACATTGTTTTATATGTATTTTGCATATCTATTTCAATACAAATTTACCTTATTGTATGTGTTTTTTTATATTTATTTTAATACAAACTTAATTTTTTGATGTGTATTTTTATATATATATTTTTTAAAAAAAAAAAAAATTATATTTTATTTTATTTTCATACAAATTTTATTAATATTTTGTGTATTTATTTTATACAAATTTACGTTATTTTATGTATTATTTTGTATATTTATTTTCATACAAATTTACAATATTTTATGTGTATTTTGTATATGTATTTTGATACAAATTTACCTTATTTTATGTGTATTTTGTATATATATTTTCATACAAATTTACATTTTTATTATGTATTTTGTATATATTTTGATACAAATTTACATTATTTATGTGTATTTTGTATATATATTTTTATACAAATTTACATTATTTAATGTATATATATATATATATATATATATAGTTTTAAACAAATTTATATTATTTAATATATATATATATATATATATATATATATATATATATATATATATATATATATATATATATATATATATATATATATATATATATATATATATATATATATTTATACAAATACACATTCTTTTATTGGTATTTTGTTTATTTATTTTGATACTAATTTACATTATTTTATGTGTATTTTGTATACATTTTTTATACGTATTTACTTAATTTTATGTGTATTTTGTATATATATTTTTATAGAAATCTACCTTATTTCATGTGTATTCGTATATATATTTTGAAACAAATTTACATTGCTTCTATGTATTTTGCATATCTATTTTTGTGTATTCTGTATTTATCAAAATAAGTACACAGAATATCAATCAAATAATTTAAATTTGTATGAAAAAAAAGATGGAAAATACCCATAAGATAAAGCATATTTTTTTTTAAATACATATACAAAAATACACATAGAATAATTAAATTTGTATTAAAATTAATATACAAAATGCACACATACAATAAGGTAAATTTGTATTGAAAAAAACGCAAAATACAAATAAAACAGTGTAAATTTGTTTCAAAATATATATACAAATACACATAAAATAACGTAGATTTCTATAGAAATATATATACAAAATACACATGAAATTATGTAAATATGTATAAAAAAATATATATAAAATACATATTAAGTAATGTAAATTCGTGTCAAAATAAATAAACAAAATATCATGAAAAGAATGTGTATTTGTATGAAAATAAATAATAGATAATATAATTGTATGAAATATATATTCAAGATACACATTAAATAATGTAAATATGTATAAAAAAAATATATATACAAAAAACAAATAGAATAATGTAAAATCGTATCAAAATAAATACACCGAATATTAATAAAATAATGTAAATTTATATGAAAATAAAGATGCAAAATTCCCATCAAATAGCGCATTTCTTATAAAAATATATATACAAAAATACATATAAAATATTTAAATTTGTATTGAAATAAATATACAAAATGCACATACAATAACGTAAACTTCTATTGAAAGAGATATGCAAAAATACATATAAAACAATGTAAATTTGTTTCAAAATATATATACGAATACACATAAAATAACGTTGATTTCTATAAAAATATATATACAAAATACACATAAAATTAGGTATATACGTATAAAAAAATGTAAATAAAATACACATAAAATAATATAAATTCGAAACAAAATAAAAAAACAAAATACCAATAAAAGAATGTGTATTTGTTCTGTGTATTTTTGTATATAGTTTTTTACAAATTTATAATATTTTATGTGTATTTTGTAAATATATTTCTATAGAAATCTACGTTATTTTATGTGTATATATATTTTGAAACAAATCTACTTTATTTTATGTGTATTTTGTATATATATTTCATTACAAATTTGCCTTATTTTATGTTTATTTTTATATCTATTTTCATTCAAATTCAAATCATTTTATGTGTATATATTTATTTGTATTTACGTTATTTTATGTGTATTTTCTATATATATTTTCATTCAAAATTACATTATTTTATAGGTATTTTGTTAATTTATTTCGATACGAATTTAGATTATTTCATGTGTATTTTTTATACATATACATATATATATATATATATATATATATATATATATATATATATATATATATATATATATATATATATATATATATATATATATATATATATATATATATATATATGTATTTTTTTATATAGTTTTATACAAATTTTGGTTATTTTTTGTGTATTTTGTATATTTATATTAATACAAATTAACACTGTGTTATTGGTATTTTGTTTATTTATTTTGATACGAATTTACATCATTTTATGTGTATTTTGTATACATTTTCTTATACGTATTTACTTCATTTTATGTGTATTTTGTATATATATTTTTATACAAATCTACGATATTTTATGTGTATTTGTATATATATTTTGATACAAATTTACATTGTTTTATATGTATTTTGCATATCTATTTCAATACAGATTTACCTTATTGTATGTGTATTTTGTATATTTATTTTAATACAAATTAATTTTTTCATGTGTTTTTTGGTATATATATTTTTATAAAAAATGCGTTATTTAATGTGTATTTTGCATCTTTATTTTCATACAAATTTACATTGTTTTATTAATATTCTGTGCATTTATTTTGATACGATTTTACATTATTCTATTAGTGTTTTGTATATATATTTTTATACATATTTACATTATTTAATGTGTATTTTGTATATTTTAAAACAAATTTACGTTATTTTATGCGCATCTGTTAAAATATTTTGATACAAATTCACATTATTTTATGTATTTTGTATATATATTTCAATACAAATTTAGTTTATTTTATGTATATTTTGTATATCTATTTTCTTTCGTATCAAAATAAGTAAACAAAATAGCAATAAAATAATGTAAATTTGTATGAGAAAACATATACAAATACACATAAAATGACGCAAATTTCTAAAAAAATATATGTACAAAAATGCAAATAAAATAAAGTAAATTTGCATAAATATATATATACAAAACATACATTAAATAGTGTAAATGCGTACATAAAATAACCTAAATTTGTATAAAACTATATACAAAAATACACAAAAATATATATACAAAAAACAAATAGGATGATGTAAAATCGTATCAAAATAAATACACCGAATATTAATAAAATAATGTAAATTTTTATGAAAATAAAGATGCAAAATTCCCATCAAATAGCGCATTTCTTATAAAAATATATATACCAAAAAACACATAAAATATTTAAATTTGTATTGAAATAAATATACAAAATGCACATACAATAAGGTAAACTTCTATTGAGAGATATGCAAAAATACATATAAAACAATGTAAATTTGTTTCAAAATATATATACGAATACACATAAAATAACGTAGATTTCTATAAAAATATATAGAGAAAATACAAATAAAATTAAGTAAATACGTATAAAAAATGTAAACAAAATACACATAAAATAATGTAAATTCGAATCAAAATAAATAAACAAAATACCAATAAAAGAATGTGTATTTGTATAAATATAAATGTACAAAATACACATACAAAATAAACATAAAATAAGGTAAATTTGTAATGAAATATATGTACAAAATACACATAAAATAATGTAAATTTATATGAAAATATATATACAAATACACATAAAATACCATGAATATGTATAAAATTATATATTCAAAATAAATATTAAATAATGTAAATGCGTATAAAAAATATATATACAAAGTACATATAAAATAATGTAAATTCGTATCAATATAAATCAACAAAATACCAATAATATAATATATATTTGAATGAAAATAGATTTACAAAATACACATTACATAACTAAAATTTGTATTGAAATATATGCAAAAATACATAAAAATAATTTGAGTTTGTATGAAAATAGATATTCAAAATACACATAAAACTAGGTAAATTTCTTTTGAAATATATATACAAAATACCCATAAAATATTGTAAATTTGTGTCAAAATATATAAACAAATACACATAAAATAACTTAAAATAACGTAAATATGTATCAAATATATATACAAAAAACACATTAAATAATGTAAATATGTATAAAAAAAATATATACAAAACACAAATAAAATAATGTAAAATCGTATCAAAATAAATACAGAAAATATTAATAAAATAATGTAAATTTGTATGAAAATTAAGATGTAAAATACCCATAAAATAACGCATTTTTTATAAAAATATATATACGAAAAAACATAAAATATTTGATTTTGTATTAAAATAAATAGATATACAAAATACACAGAAAATAAGCTAAATTTGAATTGAAATATATAAACAAAATACATAAAATAATATAAATTTGTATCAAAATCCTTATACAAATACACATATAATAACGTAAATTTGTATAAAAATATATAAACAAAATACACATTAAATAATGTAAATACGTATAAAAAAAATGTACAAAATACACAAATAATCATGTAACACGTATCAAAATAAATAGACAAAATACCAATAAAATAATGTAAATTTCTATGAGAAATCATAAACAAAATACACATAAATAACGCAAATATCAATAAAAATATGTAAAATATAATATATTTTTATACATATTTAAAATATTTAATGTATATTTTGTATATATATTTTATCCAAATTTACGTTATTTTATATGTATTTGTTTATATATTTTCATACAAATTTACATTATTTTATGTGAGTTTTGTATATGTATTTCAATACAAATTTGCCTAACTTGATGTGTATTTTGCATATCTATTTTGAAACAAATTTAAATTATTTTTGTATATTTTAGTATATATTTTTATACAAATTTTACTTATTTTATTTGTTTTTTGTATATATATTTTCCTACAAATATACATTCTGTTATTGGAATTTTGTGTATTTATTTTTTTACGAATTTACATTATTTTATGTGTATTTTGTATATATATTTTTCTACGTATTTAAACTATTTTATGTGAATTTTATATATACATTTTCATAAAAATTTACGTTATTTTATTGTGTGTATTCGTATATATTTTGAAACAAATTTTATACAAATTCATGTTATTTTATGTGTATTTGTATATATATTTTCATACAAATTTATATTATTTTATGTGATTCTTACATATATTTTATTTCAAATTTACCTTATTTTATGTTTATTTTGTATATTTATTTCATTCAATTTTAAATTATTTAATGTGTATATTTGTATTTGTATTTAGGTTATTTTATGTGTGTTTTCTATATATATTTTCATCCAAAATTACATTATTTTATTGTTATTTTCTTAATTTAACCCGATACGAATTTAGATTATTTCATAGGTATTTTGTATACATATTTTTATACTCATTTACATTATCTAATGTGTGTTTTGTATATATTTTTTTATGCTAGCTAATTTTATGTGCATTTTTGTACATATATTTTTATAGAAACTTAAAACGTTATTTTATGTGTATTTTGTATATGTTTTCTCATACAAATTTACATTATTTAATTAGTTTTTTGTTTATTTATTTTGATACGAATGACTTGATTATTTGTGTATTTTGTAAATATTTTTTTATACGTATTTACATTACTTAATGTGTATTTTGTTTATATATTTTTTTACAAACTTACGTTATTATATGTGTATTTGTTAAAAATATTTTGAAACGAATTTACTTTATTTTAGGTATTTTGTATATATATTTCAATTCAAATTTAGCTAATTTTGTGTGTATTTTGTATATCTATTTTCATACAAATTTAATTATTTCTGTATATTTTTGTATTTAGTTTTATACAAATTTACGTTATTTTATGTGCATTTTGTATATTTATATTTATACAAATACACATTCTCTTATTGGTATTTTGTTTATTTATATTTATACGAATTTACATTATTTTATGTGTATTTTGTATACATTTTTGATTCGTATTTACTTAATTTTATTTGTATTTTGTATATATATATATTTATAGAAATCTGCGTTATTTTATGTGTATTCGTATATATATTTTGAAACAAATTTACATTGTTTTATATGTATTTTGCATATCTATTTCAATACAAATTTACCTTATTGTATGTGCATTTTGTATATTTATTTTAATACAAATTCAAATATTTTATGTGTATTTTGGTATATATAATTTTTTAAAAAATGCGTTATTTTATAGGTATTTTGCATCTTAGTTTTCATACAAATGTACATTATTTTATTAATATTCTGTGTATATATTTTGATACGATTTTATATTATACTATTTGTGTTTTGTATATATTTTTTTATACATATATATTGTATTTTGCGTATTTTTTCAATATAAATTAACCTTATTGTATGTGCATTTTGTATATTAATTTTAATACAAATTTAATTATTATATGTGTATTTTTGTATGTATTTTTAAAAAAAATACGCTTTATTTGATGGGTATTTTGCATCTTTATTTTCATACAAATTTAAATTATTTTATTGATATTCTGTGTACTTATTTTGATACGATTTTACATTATTCTATGTGTTTTTAGTATATATATTTTATACGAATGTACGTTATTTTATGTGTATTTGTTTTCATTTCATACAAATTTACATAATTTTACGTGTATTTTGTATATGTATTTAAATACAAATTTAACTAATTTTATGTGTATTTTGTATATCTATTTTCATACAAATTGATATTATTTTTGTTTGTTTTTTGTATATATTTTTATACAAATTTTCGTTATTTTATGTGTATTTTGGGTATTTATTTTCCTACAAATATACGTTTTTTTATCGGAATTTTGTTTATTTATTTTGATACGAATTTACATTATTTTAGGTGTATTTGATATATATATATATATATATATATATATATATATATATATATATATATATATATATATATATATATATATATATATATATATATATATATATATATATATATATATATATATATATATTTACATCATTTGATATGTATTGTGTATGTATATTTTCATAGAAATTTACTCTATTTTAGGTGTATTCGTATATATATTTTGATGCAAATTTACATTATTTATGTGTATTTTGCATATCTATTTCAATACAAATTTACATTATTGTGTATATATATTTTTATACATTATTTAATGTTTATTTTGTATATATATTTTTACACTAATTCATTTTATTTTATGTGTATTTGTATTTATATTTTCATACAAATTTATATTATTTTATGTGTATTTTGTACATATATTTCATTACAAATTTACCTTATTTATGTTTATTTTGTATATTTATTTCATTCAATTTTAAATTATTTTATGTGTATATTTGTATTTGTATTTAGGTTATTTTATGTGTATTTTCTATATATATTTTCATCCAAATTCCATTATTTTTTTTCTAATTTTGTTAATTTGATTCGATACGAATTTAGATTATTTCATTGGTATTTTGTATACATATTTTTATACGCATGTACATTATTTAATTTGTGTTTTGTATATATATTTATATGCAAATTTACATTATTTTATTGATATTCTGTGTATTTATTTTGATACGATTTTACATTATTCTATGTATATTTTGTATATATATTTCATTCAAATGTACGTTATTTTATGTGAATTTGTTTTAATTTCATACAAATTTACATTATTTTATGTGTATTTTGTATATGTATTTCAATACAATTTTAACTTATTAAAATATTATATATACAATATTATTATAAAATATACTTAAAATAACGAAAATTTGTATAAAAATTTATACAAAAAAAACACAAAAATAATTTCAATTTGTTTGAAAATAGATATACAAAATACACATATAATTAGTTAAATCTGCGTTATTTTATGAGTATTTGTATATATATTTTGAAACAGATTTACATTGATTTATATGTATTTTGAATATCTATTTCAATACAAATTTACCTTATTGTGTGTGCATTTCGTATATTTATTTTAATACAAATTCAAATATTTTATGTGTGTTTTGGTTTATATATTTTTATAGAAAATGCGTTATTTTATGGGTATTTTGCATCTTTATTTTCATGCAAATTTATTTTGTTTATTTTATATATATTTTAATAAAAATTTACATTATATTATTGTGTGTATTCGTATTTATTTTGATACAAATTTTATACTAATTCATGTTATTTTATGTGTATTTGTATATATATTTTCATACAAATTTATATTATTTTATGTGTATTTTTATATATTTTTCATTACAAATTTACCTTATTTTATGATTATTTTGTATATTTATTTCATTCAATTTTTTATTATTTTATGTGTATATTTGTATTTGTATTTACGTAATTTTATATATTCATATACAAATTTTAGTTATTTTATTTGTATTTTGTATATATATATTCCTACAAATATACATTCTTTTATTGGAATTTTGTGTATTTATTTTTTTACGAATTAATATTATTTTATGTGTATTTTGTATATATATTTTTCTACGTATTTAAATTATTTTATGTGTATTTTATATATACATTTTCATAAAAATTTACGTTATTTTATTGTGTGTATTCGTATATATTTTGATACAAATTTTATACAAATTCATGTTATTTTATGTGTGTTTGTATATATATTTTCATACAAATTTAAATTATTTTATGTGTATTTTTACATATATATCATTACAAATTTACCTTATTTTATGTTTATTATGTATATTTATTTTATTCAATTTTAAATTATTTAATGTGTATATTTGTATTTGTATTTAGGTTATTTTTGAGTTTTTTCTATATATATTTTCATCCAAAACTATATTATTTTATTGGTATTTTCTTAATTTAACTCGATACGAGTTTAGATTATTTCATAGGTATTTTGTATACATATTTTTATACTCATTTACATTATCTAATGTGTGTTTTGTATATATTTTTTATGCAAATTAATTTTATATGCATTTTTGTACATATATTTTTATAGAAATTTGCGTTATTTTATGTGTATTTTGTATATGTTTTCTCATACAAATTTACATTATTTTATTGTTTTTTTTTATTTTCATACGAATTACATGATTATATGTGTATTTTTTACATATTTTTTATATGTATTTACATTACATAATGTGTATTTTGTTTATATATTTTTATACAAATTTACGTTATTATATGAGTATTTGTTAAAAATATTTCGATACAAATTTACTTTATTTTATGTATTTTGTATATATATTTCAACTCAAGTTTAGCTTATTTTGTGTGTATTTTGTTTATCTATTTTCAAACAAATTTAATTACTTCTGTGTATTTTTGTATATAGTTTTATAAATTTACGTTATTTTATGTGCATTTTGTATATTTATATTTATACAAATACACATTCTTTTATTGGTATTTTGTTTACATTATTTGATGTGTATTTTGTATACATTTTTTATACGTATTTACTTAATTTTATGTGTATTTTGTATATATATTTTTATAGAAATCTACGTTATTTTATGTGTATTCGTATATATATATTTTGAAACAAATTTACATTGTTTTAAGTTTTTTGCATATCTATTTCAACACAAATTTACCTTATTGTATGTGCATTTTGTATATTTATTGTAATACAAATTTAAATATTTTATGTGTATTTTGGTATATATATTTAGAAAAAAAAATGCGTTATTTAATGGGTATTTTGCATCTTTATTTTCATACAAATTTACATTGTTTTAATAATATTCTGTGTATTTATTTTGATACGATTTTACATTATTCTATTTGTGTTTTGTATATATTTTTTTATACATATTTACATTATTTAATGTGTATTTTGTATATTTTAAAACAAATTTACGTTATTTTATGCGCATCTGTTAAAATATTTTGATACAAATTTACATTATTTTATGTATTTTGTATATATATATTTCAAAACAAATTTTGTTTATTTTATTTATATTTTGTATATCTATTTTCATTCGTATCAAAATAAATAAACAAAATAGCAATGAAATAATGTAAATTTGTATGAGAAAACATATACAAATACACATAAAATACCGCAAATTTCTAAAAAAATATATGTACAAAAATGCACATAAAATAAATTAAATTTGAATAAAAATATATATACAAAACACACATTAAATAATGTAAATGCGTACATAAAATAACCTAAATTTGTATAAAACTATATACAGAAATACACAAAAATAATTAAAATTTGTATGAAAAGAAATATACAAAATACACATAAAATTAGGTAAATTTGTATTGAAAAACACATACAAAATACACATAAAATAATGTAAATTTGAATGAAAATATATAAACAAATACACTTAAAATAACGTAAATTTGTATAAAATATATATGCAGGATACACATTAAATAATGTAAATATGTATAAAAAATATATACAAAAAAGAAATAGAATAATGTAAAATCCCATCAATATAAATACACAGAATATCAATAAAATAATGTAAATTTGTATGAAAAGAAAGATGCAAAATTCCCATAAAATAGCGCATTTTTTTATAAAAATATATATACCAAAATACACATAAAATATTTAAATTTTTATTGAAATAAATATACAAAAAGCATATACAGTAAGGTAAATTTGTATTAAAAGAGATATTCAAAAATACATATAAAACAATGTAAATTTGTTTCAAAATATATATACGAATACATATAAAATAAAGTAGATTTTTATATAAATATATATACAAAATACACATGAAATTATGTAAATACGTATAAAAATATATATACAAAATACATATCTAGGTAAATTCGTGTCAAAATAAATAAACAAAATATCATGAAAAGAATGTGTATTTGTATGAAAATAGATAATAGATAATAAATTTGTATAAAATATATATGCAAGATACACATTAAATAATGTAAATATGTATAAAAAAGTATATAGAAAAAACAAATAGAATAATGTAAAATCGTTTCAAAATAAATACAACGAATATTAATAAAATAATGTAGATTTGTATGAAAATAAAGATGCAAAATTCCTATAAAATAGCGCATTTCTTATAAAAATATATATACCAAAATACACATAAAATATTTAAATTTGTATTGAAATAAATATACAAAATGCACATACAATAAGATAAATTTGTATTGAAAGAGATATGCAAAAATACATATAAAACAATGTAAATTTGTTTCAAAATATATATACGAATACAAATAAAAAAAAACTAGATTTCTATAAAAATATATATACAAAATACACATAAAATTAAGTAAATACGTATAAAAAAATGTATACAAAATACACATAAAATAATGTAAATTCGATTTAAAATAAATAAACAAAATACCAATAAAAGAATGTGTATTTGGATAAATATAAATATACAAAATACATATACAAAATAAATATAAAATAAGGTAGATTTGTAATAAAATATATGTACAAAATACACATAAAATAATGTAAATTTATATGAAAATATATATACAAATACACATAAAATACCATGAATTTGTATAAAAATATATTCAAAATAAATATTAAATAATGTAAAAGCGTATAAAAATATATATACAAAGTACATATAAAATAATGTAAATTCGTATCAATATAAATCAACAAAACACCAATAAAATAATATATATTTGAATGAAAATAAATTTACAAAATACACATAACATAACTAAAATTTGTATGTATTTGTATATATATTTTTATATATGTATTTTGTACATATATTTCATTACAAATTTACCTTATTTTATGTTTATTTTGTATGTGTATTTTGTACATTTATATTTACGAATACACATAAAATAACGTAGATTTCTATAAAAATACATATACAAAATACACATAAAATTAAGTAAATACGTATAAAAAAATGTATTCAAAATACACACAAAATAATGTAAATTCGTATAAATGTAAATAAACAATATACCTATAAAAGAATGTGTATTTGTATAAATATAAATATACAAAATGCACATAAAATAACGTAAATTTAAATAAAACTATATACATAAAATAAAGCAAATTTCTATAAAAAAAAAATCTACAAAAATTAACATAAAATAAATTTGCATAAAAATATATATACAAAACACAAATTAGATAATGTAAATGAGTATAAAAATATGTATAGAAAATACCTAAGAAATAATCTAAATTCGTATCGAACTAAATTAAGAAAATACCAATAAAATAATGTAATTTTGGATGAAAATATATATACAAAATACACATAAAATAACCTAAATACAAATACAAATATACACATAAAATATTGTATTTTATATATACATTTCAATTCAAATTAAGCTTATTTTATCTGTATTTTGTATATCTATTTTCATACGAATTTAATTACTTCTCTGTATTTTTGTATAGTTTTATACAAATTTACGTTATTTTATGTGTATTTTGTATATTTATATTTATACAAATACACATTCTTTTATTGGTATTTTCTTTATTTATTTTGATACGAATTTACATTATTTTATGTGTATTTTGTATACATTTTCTTATACGTATTTACTTCATTTTAAGTGTATTTTGTATATATATTTTTATACAAATCTACGTTATTTTATGTGTATTCGTATATATATTTTGAAACAAATTTACATTCTTTTATATGTATTTTGCATATCTATTTCAATACAAATTTACCTTATTGTATGTGTATTTTGTATATTTATTTTAATACAAATTAATTTTTTCATGTGTATTTTGGTATATATATTTTTATAAAAAATGCGTTATTTAATGGGTATTTTGCATCTTTATTTTCATACAAATTTACATTGTTTTATTAATATCCTGTGTATTTATTTTGATACGATTTTACATTACTCTATTTGTGTTTTGTATATATTTTTTTATACATATTTACATAATTTAATGTGTATTTTGTATATTTTAAAACAAATTTACGTTATTTTATGCGCATCTGTTAAAATATTTTGATACAAATTTACATTATTTTATGTATTTTGTATATATATTTCAAAACAAATTTAGTTTATTTTATGTATATTTTGTATATCTATTTTCATTCGTATCAAAATAAATAAACAAAATAGCAATAAAATAATCTAAATTTGTGTGAGAAAACATATACAAATACACATAAAATTATGCAAATTTCTAAAAAAATATATGTACAAAAATGCACATAAAATAAAGTAAATTTGCATAAAAATATATATACAAAACACACATTAAATAATGTAAATGCGTACATAAAATAACCTAAATTTGTATAAACTATATACAAAAATACACAAAAATATTTAAAATTTGTATGAAAAGAATTATACAAAATACACATAAAGTAAGGTAAATTTGTATTGAAATACATATACAAAATACACATAAAATAATGTAAATTTGAATGAAAATATATAAACAAATACACTTAAAATAACGTAAATGTGTATAAAATATATATGCAAGATACACATTAAATAAAGTAAATGTGTATAAAAAAATAAATACAAAAAAGAAATAGAATAATGTAAAATCCTATCAATATAAATACACAGAATATCAATAAAATAATGTAAATTTGTATGAAAAGAAAGATGCAAAATTCCCATAAAAAAGCGCATTTTTTATAAAAATATATATACCAAAATACACATAAAATATTTAAATTTGCATTGAAATAAATATACAAAATACATATACAGTAAGGTAAATAAGTATTGAAAGAGATATTCAAAAATACATATAAAACAAAGTAAATTTGTTTCAAAATATATATACGAATACACATAAAATAACGTAGATTTTTATAGAAATATATATACAAAATACACATGAAATTATATAAATACGTATAAAAATATATATACAAAATACATATCTAGGTAAATTCGTGTCAAAATAAATAAACAAAATATCATGAAAAGAATGTGTATTTGTATGAAAATAAATAATAGATAATAAATTTGTATGAAATATATATGCAAGATACACATTAAATAATGTAAATATGTATAAAAAAAATATATACAAAAAACAAATAGAATAATGTGAAATCGTATCAAAATAAATACACCGAATATTAATAAAATAATGTAAATTTGTATGAAAATAAAGATGCAAAATTCCCATCAAATAGCGCATTTCTTATAAAAATATATATACCATATACTATTTTCATACAAATTCACATTCTTTTATTGATATTTTGTTTATTTATTTTGACACGAATTTACATTATTTAATGTGTATTGTGTATATATATTTTTATACGTATTTACGTCATTTCATCTATTTTTTGTATATATATTTTTATAGAAATCTACGTTATTTTATGTTTATTCGTATATATATTTTGAAACAAATATACATTGTTTTATGTGTATTTTGCATATTCTTACAATACAAATTTACCATACTGTATGTGCATTTTGTATATATATATATATATATATATATATATATATATATATATATATATATATATATATATATATATATATATATATATATATATATATATATATATATATATATATATATATATATATATATATATATATATATTCCTACAAATATACATTCTTTTATTGGAATTTTGTTTATTTATTTTTCTACGTATTTACATTATTTTATGTGTATTTTGTATATATATTTTCATAAAAATTTACGTTGTTTTATTGTGTGTATTTGTATCTATTTTGATACAAATTTACATTATTTTATGTGTATTTTGCATTTCTATTTCAATACAAATTTAATTATTTTATGTGTTTTTTGTATATATATTTTTTAAATATGAGTTATTTTATGTGTATTTTGTATATCTATTTTCATACAAATTTAATTACTTTTGTGTATTTTTGTATATACTTTTATATCAATTTACGTTATTTTATGTGTATTTTGTATATTTATATTTATACAAATACACATTCTTTTATTAGTATTTTCTTTATTTATTTCGATATGAGTTTACATTATTTAATGTGTATTTTGTACACATTTTTTTATACGTATTTACTTCATTTTATGTGTATTTTGTATATATATCTTTATAGAAATCTGCGTTATTTTATGTGTTTTCGTATATATATTTTGAAACAAATTTACATTGTTTTATATGAATTTTGCAAATCTATTTCAATACAAATATACTTTATTGTGTGTGTATTTCGTATATTTATTTTAATACAAATTCAAATATTTTATGTGTGTTTTGGTATATATATTTTTATAAAAAATGCGTTATTTTATGGGTATTTTGCATCTTTATTTTCATGCAAATTTATATTATTTTATTAATATTCTGTGTATTTATTTTGATACGATTTTACATTATTCTATTTGTGTTTTGTATATATATTTTTATACATATTTACATTATTTAATGTGTATTTTGTATATATATTTCATACAATTTTACGTTATTTTAAGTATATTTGTTTATATATTTTCTTTCAAACTTACATTATTTTATGTGAATTTTGTATATGTATTTCAATACAAATTTGCCTAATTTTATGTGTATTTTGCATATCTATTTTCAAACAAGTTTAAATAATTTTTGTGTGTTTTTGTATATATTTTTTTACAAATTTTAGATATTTTACTTGTATTTTCTATATATATTTTCCTACAAATATACATTCTTTTATTGGAATTTTATCCATTTATTCTGATACGAGTTTACTTTATTTTATGTGTATTTTGTATATATATTTTTCTACGTATTTACATTATTTTATGTGTATTTTGTATATATATTTTCATAAATATTTACTTTATTTTATTGTGTGTATTCGTATATAATTTTATAAAAATTTTATACAAATTCATGTTATTTGATGTGTATTTGTATATATATTTTCATACAAATCTACATTATTTTATGTGCATTTTTACATATATTTCATTACAAATTTACCTTTTTTTATGTTTATTTTGAATATTTATTTCCTTCAATTTTAAATATTTTATGTGTATATATGTATTTGTATTTAGGTTATTTTATGTGTATTTTCTATATATATATTTTCATCAAAAATTACATTATTTCATAGGTATTTTGTATACATATTTTTATACGCATTTACATTATTTAATGTGTGTTTTGTATATTTATTTTTATGCAAATTTACTTTATTTTATGTGTATTTGTATAAATATAAATATACAAAATGCACATAAAATAAGGTAAATTTATATAAAACAATATATAAAGATACACAAAAATAATTAAATTTGTATGAAAATAGATATACAAAATACACACAAAATAAGCTTAATTTGAATTGAAATATATGTACAAAATACATAAAATAAAGTAAATTTGTATCAAAATATTTTTACAAATACACATATAATTACGTAAATTTTATATAAAAATATATAAACAAAATACACATTAAATAATGTAATTACGTATAAAAAATATATACAAATTACATATATAATCATGTAACTCGTATCAAAATAAATAAACAAAATACCAATAAAATAATGTAAATTTTTATGAGAAAACATATACAAAATACACATAAATAGATATGCAAAAAATCACATAAAGTTAGGCAAATTTGTATTTAAATACATATACAAAATACACATAAAATAATGTAAATTTGTATGAAAATATATAAACAAATCCACATAAAATAACGTAAATTTGGATAAAATATATATACAAAATATACATTAAATAATGTAAATATGTATAAAAATAGTTATACAAAATACACATAGAATAATGTTAAATCGTATCAAAATAAATAAACAGAATATCAATAAAATAATTTAAATTTGTATGAAAATAAAGATGCAAAATACCCATATAATAACGCATATATGCATAAAAATATATATACAAAAATACACATGAAATAATTAAATTTGTATTGAAATAAATATACAAAATGCATCTACAATAAAGTAAATTTGTATTGAAATACATATGCAAAATACACATTAATAATGTAAATTTGTATCAAAATATATATACGAATACACATAAAATAGAGTAAATTTCTATGAAAATATACATACAAGATACATAAAAAATGATGTAAATAGTATAAAAATATATATACCAAATACACCTAAAATAATGTAAATTCGTATCAAAATAAACTAACAAAATTCCGTTACAGAACGTATATTTGTAGGAAAATAAATATACAAAATACACATAAAATAACGAAAATCTGTATAAAAATATATACAAAAACAAAACAAAAATAATTTCTTTTTTATGAAAATTGATATACAAAATACACATATAATTAGTTAAATTTGTACAAATTTGTACATGTACAAAATACACATAAAATAATGAAAATTTGTATGAAATGAAAACAAATACACATAAAATAACGTACATTTGTATTAAATATATGTACAAAATACACATAGAAAATAATGTAAAATAGTATCAAAATAAATACACAAAATATCAATAAAATAATGTAAATTTGTATGAAAATAAAGATGCAAAATACCAATAAAATAAAGCATATTTTTATAAAAATACATATACATAAATACACATTCAAAAATTAAATTTGTAGTAAAATTAATATACAAAATGCACATACAATAAGGTAAATTTTTATTAAAAAAAATATGCAAAATACACATAAAACAATGTAAATTTGTTTCAAAATATATATACGAATACACATAAAATAACGCAGATTTCTATAGAAATATATATACAAAATACACTTTAGATGCTGTAAATACGTATAAAAATGTATATACAAAATAGACATTAAATAATGTAAATTCGTGTCAAAATAAATAAACAAAAAATCAATAAAGGAATTTGTATTTGTATGAAAATAGATATACAAAATACACATAAAATAACGTAAATTTGTATAAAACTATATACAAAAAAACACAAAAATAATTTAAATTTGTTTGAAAATAAGTATACAAAATACACAAAAAATTTGGTAAATTTGTATTGAAATACATTTACAAAATATACATAAAATAATGTAAATTTGAATGAAAATATATAAACAAATACACTTAAAATAACGTAAATTTGTATAAAATATATATACAAAATACACATTAAGTAATGTAAATATGTATAAAAAAAATATATACAAAACCCAAATAGAATAATGTAAAATCGTAACAAAATAAATACACAGAATATTAATAAAATAATGTAAATTTGTATGAAAATAAAGGAGCAAAATATCCATAAAAAAACGCATTTTTTTTAATATATATGCCAAAAGACATATAAAAAATTAAAATTTGTATTAAAATAAATATACAAAATGCACATACAATAAGGTAAATATATATTGATATGCAAAATACATATAAAACAATGTAAAATTTGTTTCAAAATATATATACGAATACACATAATATAACGTAGATTTCTATAAAAATATATATACAAAATACACATAAAATGAAGTTAATACGTATAAAAAAAATGTACACAAAATACACATAAAATAATGTAAATTCGTATCAAAATAAATAAACAAAATGCCAATAAAAAAATGTGTATTTGTATAAAAATAAATATACAAAATACACATAAAATATCGTAAATTTATATAAATCTATATACAAAAATACACAAAAGTAGTTAAATTTGTATGAAAATATATATACAAATATATATATATATATATATATATATATATATATATATATATATATATATATATATATATATATATATATATATATATATATATATATATATATATATATATATATATTTACAAAATACATCAAATACTGTAAATTTGTATCAAAATATTTATACAAATACATATATAATAACGTAAATTTGTATAAAAACAAATAAACAAAATTCTCATTAAATAATGTAAATACGTATAAAAAAATATGTAGACAATACACATATAATCATGTAATTCGTATCAAAATAAATAAACAAAATACCAATAATATAATGTAAATTTGTATGAGAAAACATATACAAAATACATATAAAATAACGCTAATTTCTTTAAAAATATATGTACAAAAATGCACATCAAATAAAGTAAATTTGCATCAAAATATATATACAAAACACACATTAAATAATGTAAATGCGTATAAAAAATGTATAAAAAATACCTTTGAAATAATCTAAATTCGTATCGAATTAAATTAACAAAATACCAATAAAATAATGTAGTTTTGGATGAAAATGTATATAGAAAATACAAATAAAATAACCTAAATACAAATACAAATATACACATAAAATAATTTAAAATTGCATGAAATGAATATAAGAAACAAACATAAAATAAGGTAAATTTGTAATGAAATATATGTAAAAATACACATAAAATAATTTAAATTTGTATGAAAATATGTATTTAAATACACATAAAATAGCATGAATTTCTATAAAATTTGTATCAAAATATATACGAGAGCACACAATAAAATAACGTAAATTTTTATGAAAATATATATCCAAAATACACATAAAATAATGTAAATACGTAGAAACATATATATACAAAATACACATAAAGTAATGGAAATTCGTATCAAAATAAATAAATAAATTGCAATAATAGAATGAATATATGTAGGAAAATATATATACAAAATACAAATAAAATAACTAAAATTTGTATAAAAATTGATACAAAAATACGCAAAAATAATTTAAATTTGTTTGAAAATAGATAGGCAAAATACACATAAAATTAGGCAAATTTGGATTGAAATACATATACAAAACATTCATAAAATAATGTAAATCTATATGGAAATATATAAACAGTGTATTTAAATACATTTACAAAATACACATCAAAGAGTGTAAATTTGAATTAAAATATATATACAAATACACCTAAATTAACGTAAATTTGTATAAAAAATATACATAAAATCACATTAAATGATGTAAATATGTATACAAAAATATATACAAAAAACAAATAGAATAATGAAAAATCGTATCAAAATAAATAAACAGAATATTAATAAAATAATGTAAATTTGTATGAAAATTAAGATGCAAAATACCCTCAAAATAGCGCATTTTGTATAAAAATATATATACCAAAACACACATAAAATATTTGAATTTGTATTAAAATAAATATACGAAATGCACACACAATAAGGTAAATTTGTATTGAAATAGATATGCAAAATACATATAAAACAATGTAAATTTGTTTCAAAATATATATATACGAATACATATAAAATAACGCATATTTTATAAAGATATATATATACAAAATACACATAAAATGAAGTAAATACGTATGAAAAAATGTGTACAAATTACACATAAAATAATGTAAACTCGTATCGAAATAAATAAACAAAATACTAATAAAAGAATGTGTATTTGTATAAATATAAATATACAAAATACACATGAAATAACGTAAATTGATATAAAAGTATATACAAAAATACACAAATTTAGTTTAGTTTATGTGTATTTTGAATATCTATTTTCATACAAATTTAACTACTTTTGTGTATTTTTGTATATAGTTTTATATAAATTTACAATATTTTATGTGTATTTTGTATATTTATTTTTATACAAATACACATTTTCTTATTGGTATTTTGCTTATTTATTTTGATACGAATTTACATTATTTTATGTGTATTTTGTATACATTTTTTATACATATTTACTTCATTTTATGTGTATATATATATATTTTTTTATAGAAATCTACGTTATTTTATGTGTATTCGTATATATATTTTGAAACAAATTTTACATTGTTTTATATGTATTTTGCATATCTATTTCAATATAAATTTACCTAATTGTATACAAAATACACATAAAATAGGTAAATTTGTATTGAAATACATATACAAAATACACATAAAATAATGTAAATTTGAATGAAAATATATAAACAAATACACTTAAAAAAACGTAAATTTCAATGAAATATATATATAAAATACACATTAAATAATGTAAATATGTATAAAAAAATATATACAAAAGACAAATAAAATAATGTAAAATAGAATCAAAATAAATACACAGAATATTAATAAAATAATGTAAATTTGTATGAAAATAAAGATGCAAAATACCCATAAAACAACGATTTTTTATGAAAATATATATACCAAAATACACATAAAATATTTAAATTTGTATTACAATAGACATACAAAATGAACATTTAATAAGGTAAATTTGTATTGAAAGAGATATGCAAAATACATATAAAACAATGTAAATATATACAAAAATACACAAAAATAGTTTAAATTTGTATGAAAATAAATATACAAAATACACATAAAATTATTTCAATTTGTATTGAAATACATATACAAAATATACATAAAATAATGTTAATTTGAATGAAAAGACATAAACAAATACACTTAAAATAACGTAAATTTGTATAAAAAAATATATACAAAACACAAATAGAATAATGTAAAATCGTATCAAAATAAATACAGAGAATATTAATAAAATAATGTAAATTTGTATGAAAATAAAGAGGCAAAATACCCATAAAATAACGCATTTTTTTTTATTTATAAAAATATATATACCAAAATACACATAAGAAAATTAAATTTGAATTAAAATAAATATATAAAAAACACATACAATAAGGTAAATTTGTATTGAAATAGATATGCAAAACACATATAAAACAATGTAAATTTGTTTCAAAATATATATACGAATACACATAAAATAACGTAGATTTCTATAAAAATATATATACAAAATACACATAAAATGAATTAGATACGTATAAAAAATGTATACAAAATACACATAAAATAATGTAAATTCGTATCAAAATAAATATACAAAATACCAATAAAAGAATGTGTATTTGTATAAATATAAATATACAAAATACACATAAAATAACGTAAATTTATATAAAACTATATACAAAAATACACAGAACTATTTTAATTTGTATGAAAATAGATATACAAAATAAGGTAAATTCGTTTCAAATTCAATAAAGAAAATTCAGATAATGGAACGTATATTTGTAGAAAAAATAAATATACAAAATACACATAAAATAACGAAAATTTGAATGAAAATATATAAAAAATAAACAAAAATAATTTCAATTTGTATGAAAATAAATATACAAAATACACATGTATTTTGTATATCTATTTTCAAACAAATTTAATTACTTTTGTGTATTTTTTCATATAGTTTTATATAAATTTACGTTATTTTATTTGTATTTTGTATATTTATATTTATACAATACACATTCTTTTATTAGTATTTTGTTTATTTATTTTGATACCAGTTTACATTATTTTATGTGTATTTTGTATACCTTTTTTTTATACGTATTTACTTCATTTTATGTGTTCAGGAGGACGCGAGTTCAATGTGCCACCAAGCTGGGATTTTCAGCCGCCGCCGAGTGGCTTAAAACTACCCACATGCTGTCCAGAAGACCACCTATCAACCCGGACTCTAGATTCTAGGAGCAAAGATAAGCTCTGGGACGGCAGCATGAGCCAATGCAAGATGGCGCCACTATAGCCTGCGCCAGAACAGAAGCCTTGGACCGACCATCAGGATCCACCGGGAAGAAGCCTACCGGCGCAATAGGCTGAAATGTAAAAAAAAATAAATAAATATATATATATATATATTTTGAAAAAAATTTACATGGATTTATATGTATTTTGCTTATCTATTTCAATACAAATTTACCTTATTGTATGTGCATTTTGTATATTTATTTTGATACAAATTGAAATATTTTATGTGTATTTTGGTATCAATAATTTTATAAAAAATCTTAATTTTCATAGAAATTTGCATTATTTTATTAATATTCTGTGTATATATTTTGATACGATTTTACATTATTCTATTTGTGTTTTGTATATATTTTTTTATACATATTAACATTATTTAATGTGTATTTTGTACATATATTTCATACAAATTTACGTTATTATATGTGAATTTGTTTATATATTTTCTTTCAAATTTACATTATATTATGTGTATTTTGTATACATTTTTTATACGTATTTACTTAATTTTATGTGTATTTTGTATATGTATTTTTATAGAAATCTACGTTATTTTATGTGTATTCGTATATATATTTTGAAACAAATTTACATTATTTTATATGTATTTTGCATATCTAATTCAATACAAATTTACCTTATTGTATCTGCATTTTGTATATTTATTTTAATACAAATTGAAATATTTTATGTGTATTTTGGTATCAATAATTTTATAAAAAATCTTAATTTTCATAGAAATTTGCATTATTTTATTAATATTCTGTGTATATTCTTTGATACGATTTTACATTATTCTATTTGTGTTTTGTATATATTTTTTTATACATATTTACATTATTTAATGTGTATTTTGTACATATATTTCATACAAATTTTCGTTATTATATGTGTATTTGTTTATATATTTTCATTCAAATTTACATTATTTTATGTGTATTTTGTATATGTATTTCAATATAAATTAACCTAATTTTATTTATTTTCATACCAATTGAAATTATTTTTGTTTATTTTTTTATATATTTTCATACAAATTTTCGTTATTTTATGTGTATTTTGTATATTTATTTTTTCTACATATATACGTTCTTTTATCTGAATTTTGTTTATTGAATTTAAAACGAATTTACCTTATTTTGTATATCTATTTTCATACAAATTAAAATACTTCTGTGTATTTTTGTATATAGTTTTATATATATTTGCGTTATTTTATGTGTATTTTGTATATTTATATTTATACAAATACACATTCTTTTATTGGTATTTTGTATATATATTTTGATGCGAATTTACATTATTTTATGTGTATTTTGTATATATTTTTTATACGTATTTACTTCATTTTATGTGTATTTTGTATATATATTTTTATAGAAATCTACGTTATTTTATGTGTATTCGTATATATATTTTGAAACAAATTTACATTGTTTTATATGTATTTTGCATATCTATTTCAATACAAATTTACCTTATTGTATGTGTTTTTTATATATTTATTTTAATACAAATTTTATTTTCTTATGTGTATTTTGGTATATATGGTAAGGTAAATTTGTATTGAAAGAGATATTCAAAAATACATATAAATGTATATACTTTTTTAAACATATTTACATTATTTCATGTATATCTTGCATATATATTTTATACAAATTTATTATCTATTATCTATTTTCATACAAATACACATTCTTTTCATGATATTTTGTTTATTTATTTTGACACGAATTTACATTATTTGATATGTATTTTGTATATATATTTTTATACGTATCTACATAATTTCATATGTATTTTGTATATATATTTCTATAGAAATCTACTTTATTTTATGTGTATTCGTATATATATTTTGAAACAAATTTACATTGTTTTATATGTATTTTTGAATATCACTTTCAATACAAATTTACCTTACTGTATATGCATTTTGTATATTTATTTCAATACAAATTTAAATATTTTATGTGTATTTTGGTAAATATATTTTTATAAAAAATGCGATAATTTTTGGGAATTTTGCATCTTTATTTTCATACAAATTGACATTATTTTATTGATATTTTGTGTATTTATTTTGATACGATTTTACATTATTCAATTTGTTTTTGTATATATTTTTTTATACACATTTACATTATTTAATGTGTATCTTGCATATATATTTTATACAAATTTACGTTATTTTAAGTGTATTTGTTTATATATTTTCATTCAAATTTACATTATTTGATGTGTATTTTGGTATATATATTTTTATAAATGAAAAAATGCGTTATTTTATGGGTATTTTGCTTCTTTATTTTCATACAAATTTACATTATTTTATTAATATTCTGTGTATTTATTTTGATACGATTTTACATTATCCTCTTTGTGTTTTGTACATATTTTTTTATACAAATTTACGTTATTTTAAGTGTATTTGTTAATGTATTTTCATTCAAATTTACATTATTTTGTGTATGTATTTCAATACAAATTTACCTAATTTTATGTGTATTTTGTATATTTATTTTCATACAAATTTAAAATATTTTTGTGTATTTTTGTATATAGTTTGATACAAATTTAGGTTATTTTATGTGTATTTTGTATATCTATTTTCACACAAATACACATTCTTTTATTGATATTTTGTTTATTTATTTTGACGCGAATTTACATTATTTAATGTGTATTTTCTAAATATATTTTTATACGTATTTACATCATTTCATGTGTATTTTGTATAGTTTTAAACAAATTTATATTATTTAATGTGTATTTTGTATACATTTTTTTTACGTATTTACTTAGTTTTATGTGTATTTTGTATATATATTTTTTCAGAAATCTACCTTATTTCATGTGTATTCGTATATATATTTTGAAACAAATTTACCTTGTTTATATGTATTTTGCATATCTATTTTTCTGTATTCTGTATTTATTTTTGTTATACATAGAATAATGTAAAATCGTATCAAAATAAGTATATAGATATCAATAAAATAATTAAAATTTGTATGAAAATAAAAAAGCAAAATACCCATAAGATAAAGCATATTTTTTTTAAATACATATACAAAAATACACTTAGAATAACTAAATTTGTATTAAAATTAATATACAAAATGCACACATACAATAAGGTAAATTTTGTTTTGAAAAAAAACGCAAAATACAAATAAAACAGTGTAAATTTGTTTCAAAATATATATACGAATACACATAAAATAACGTAGATTTCTATAGAAATATATATACAAAATACACATGAAGTTATGTAAATACGTATAAATATATATATATATATATATATATATATATATATATATATATATATATATATATATATATATATATATATATATATATATATATATATATATATATATATATATACTTATATATATATATATATATATATATATATATATATATATATATATATATATATATATATATATATATATATATATATATATATATATATATATATATATAAAATAAATATATATATATATATATATATATATATATATATATATATATATATATATATAAATAAAAATAAATAAAAAAAATATATAATAAATTTGTATGAAATATAAATGCAAGATACACATTAAATAATGTAAATATGTATAAAAAAATATATACAAAAAACAAATAGAATAATGTAAAATCGTATCAAAATAAATACACCGAATATTAATAAAATAATGTAAATTTGTATGAAAATAAAGATGCAAAATTCCTATAAAATACCGCATTTCTTATAAAAATATATATACCAAAATACACATAAAATATTTAAATTTGTATTGAAATAAATATACAAAATGCACATACAATAAGGTAAACTTCTATAGAAAGAGATATGCAAAAATACATATAAAACAATGTAAATTTGTTTCAAAATATATATACGAATACACATAAAATAACGTAGATTTCTATAAAAATATATATACAAAATACACATAAAATTAGGTAAATACGTATAATAAAATGTAAACAAAATACACATAAAATAATATAAATTCGAAACAAAATAAATAAACAAAATACCAATAAAAGAATATGTATTTGTATAAATATAAATGTACAAAATACACATACAAAATAAACAAAATAAGGTAAATTTGTAATGAAATATATGTACAAAATACACATAAAAAATGTAAATTTATATGAAAATATATATACAAATACACATAAAATACCATGAATTTGTATAAAATTATATATTCAAAATAAATATTAAATAATGTAAATGCGTATAAAAATATATATAAAAAATACATATAAAATAATGTAAATACGTATCAATATAAATGAACAAAATACCCATAAAATAATATATATTTGAATGAAAATAGATTTACAAAATACACATAACATAACTAAAATTTGCATTGAAATATATACAAAAATGCATAAAAATAATTTGAGTTTGTATGAAAATAGATATTCAAAATACACATAAAACTAGGTAAATTTCTTTTGAAATATATATACAAAATACCCATAAAATATTGTAAATTTGTGTCAAAATATATAAACAAATAAACATAAAATAACGTAAATTTGTATGAAAAATATATACAAAATACACATAGAATAATTTCAAATCGTATCAAAATGAATGAGCAGTATATCAATAAAATAACGTAAATTTGTATGAAAATAAAGATGCAAAATACCCATAAAATAAAGCATATTTTTATATAAATACATATACAAAAATACACATAGAATAATTAAATTTGTATTAAAATTAATATACAAAATGCATATACAATAAGGTAAATTTGTATTAAAAAATATGCAAAATACACATAAAAGTGTAAATTTGTTTAAAAATTTATATACGAATACACATAATATAACGTAGATTTCTATAGAAATATATATTCAAAATACACATGAAATGATGTAAATACGTATAAAAATATATATACAAAATACACATTAAATAATTTAAATTCTCGTCAAAATAAATAAACAAAATATCAATAAAAGAATGTGTATTTGTATGAAAATAGATATAAAAAATACTCATAAAATAACCTAAGTTTGTATAAAACTATATACAAAAATACACAAAAATAATTAAAATTTGTATGAAAATAAATATACAAAATACATATAAAATTAGGTAAATTAGTATTGAAATACATATACAAAATACACATAAAATAATGGAAGTTTGAATGAAAATATATAAACATATACACCTAAAATTTTGTATTTGTATCAAATATATATATACAAAATACTAATTAAATAATGTAAATGTGTATAAAAAAAATATATTCAAAATACAAATAGAATAATGTAAAATCGTATCAAAATAAATACACAGAATATTAAAAAAATAATGTAAATATGTATGAAAATAAAGATGCAAAGTAGCCATAAAATAACGCATTTTTTTATAAAAATATATATACCAAAATACACTTAAAATATTAAAATTTGTATTAAAATAAATATAAAAAATGCACATAATTTAAGGTAAATTTGTATTGAAATAGATAAGCAAAATACATATAAAACAATGTAAATTTGTTTCAAAATATATATACGAATACATATAAAATAACGTTGATTTCTTTAAAAATATATACAAAATACACATAAAATGAAGTAAATACGTATAAAAAAAATGAATATAAAATACACATAAAAATCGTATCAAAATAAATAAACAAAATACCAGTAAAATAAAGCGTATTTGTATAAATATAAATATACAAAATACACATAAAATATCGTAAATTTGTATAAAACTATATACAAAAATACACAGAAGTTATTAAATTTGTATGAAAATATATATACAAAATACAGCTAAAATAAGCTAAATTTGAATTGAAATGTACATAAAAAATACATAAAATAATGTAAATCTGTATCAAAATATTTATACAAATACATATAATAACGTAGATTTGTTTGAAAATATATAAACAAAATACACATTAAGTAATGTAAATACGTATAAAAAATATGTACAAAATACACATATAATCCTGTAAATCGTATCAAAATAAATAAACAAAATAGCAATAAAATAATGTAAATTTGTATGAGAAAACATATACAAATAACGCAAATTTCTATAAAAATATATGTACAAAAATGCATATAAAATAAAATAAATTTGCATAAAAAAAAAAAAATATATATATATATATATATATATATATATATATATATATATATATATATATATATATATATATATATATATATATATATATATATATATATATATATATATATAAAACACACTAAATAATGTAAATGCGTACATAAAATAAACTAAATTTGTATAAAACTATATACAAAAATACACAAAAATAATTTAAATTTGTTTGAAAAGAAATATACAAAATACACATAAAATTAGGTAAATTTGTATTGAAATACATATACAAAATACACATCAAATAATGTAAATTTGAATGAAAATATATAAACAAATACACTTAAAATAACGTAAATTTTTATAAAATATATATGCAAGATGCACATTAAATAATGTAAATGTGTATAAAAAAATATATTAAAAAAACAAATAGAATAATGTAAAATCGTATCAAAATAAATACACAGAATATCAATAAAATAATGTAAATATGTATGAAAATAAAGATGCAAAATTCTAAAAAATTATCGCATTTTTTATAAAAATATATATACCAAAATACACATAAAATATTTAAATTTGTATTGAAATAAATATACAAAATCCATATACAGTAAGGTAAATTTGTTTTGAAAGAGATATTAAAAAATACATATAAAACTGTAAATTTGTTTCAAAATATATATACGAATACACATAAAATAAAGTATATTTCTATAGAAATATATATACAAAATACATATGAAATTATGTAAATACGTATGAAAATATATATACAAAATACCTATCAAATAATGTAAATTCGTGTCAAAATAAATAAACAAAATATCATGAAAAGAATGTGTATTTGTTTGAAAATAGATAGTAGATAATAAATTTGTATAAAATATATATGCAAGATACTCATTAAATAATGTAAATATGTATAAAAAAAGTATATACAAAAAACAAATAGAATAATGTAAAATCGTATCAAAATAAATAAACCGAATATTAATAAAATAATGTAAATTTGTATGAAAATAAAGATGCAAAATTCCTATAAAATAGCGCATTTCTTATAAAAATATATATACCAAAATACACATTATATTTTTTAATTTGTATTGAAATAAATATACAAAATACACATACAATAAGGTAAATTTGTATTAAAGGAGATATGCAAAAATACATATAAAACAATGTAATTTTGTCTCAAAATATATATACGACTACAAATAAAAAAACGTAGATTTCTGTAAAAATATATATACAAAATACACATAAAATTAAGTAAATACGTATAAAAAATGTATACAAAATACACATAAAATAATGTAAATAGATATGCAAAATACATATAAAGCAATGTAAATTTGTTACAAAATATGTATACGAATACACATAAAATAACGTAGATTTCTATAAAAATATATATACAAAATTCACATAAAATGAAGTAAATACGTATAAAAAAATTTATACAAAATACACATAAAATAATGTAAATTCGTATCAAAATAAATAAACAAAATGCCAATAAAAGAATGTGTATTTGTATAAATATAAATATACAAATTACACATAAATAACGTAAATTTTGCTTATTTTGTGTGTATTTTGTATATATTTTCATACAAATTTAATTACTTCTGTGTATTTTTGTATATAGTTTGTAGTTTGTATATAGTATATGTATATATTTATGTTATTTTATGTGTATTTTGTATATTTATATTTATACAAATACACATTCTTTTATTGGTATTTTGTTTATTTATTTTGATACGAATTTACATTATTTTATGTGTATTTTGCATAAATTTTTTTATACGTATTTACTTCATTTTATGTGTATTTTGTATATATATTTTTATAAAAATCTACGTTATTTTATGTTTATTCGTATACATATTTTGAAACAAATTTACATTGCTTTATATGTATTTTGCATATCTATTTCAATACAAATTTACCTTATTGTACATATAAAACAATGTAAATTAGTTTAAAAATATATGTAAGAATACACATAAAATAACGTAGATTTCTATAAATATATATATATATATATATATATATATATATATATATATATATATATATATCTATATATATATATATATATATATATATATATATATATATATATATATATACAAAAATACACAGAAGTAATTAAATTTGTATAAAAATATATACAAAATACACACAAAATAAGCTAAAGTTGAATTGATATATATATACAAAATACATGAAATAAAGTAAATTTGTATCAAAATATTTATACAAATACACATATAATAACGTAAATTTCTATGAAAATATATAAACAAAATACACATTAAATAATGTAAATACGTATAAAAAAAATGTGTACAAAATACACATATAATCATGTAATTCGTATGAAAATAAATAAACAAAATACTAATAAAATAATATATATTTGTGTGAGTAAACGTGTATAAATATAAAATAATGTAGTTTTGGATGAAAATGTATATAGAAAATACAAATAAAATAACCTAAATACAAATACAAATATACACAAAAAATAATTTAAAATTGCATGAAATGAATATAAGAAACAAACATAAAATAAGGTAAATTGGTATTAAGATATATGTCCAAAATACACATTCAATAATGTAAATTTGTATGAAAATATGTATTTAAATACACATAAAATAACATGAATTTCTATAAAATTTGTATATCAATATATACGAGAGCACACAATAAAATATCGTAAATTTTTATGAAAATATATATCCAAAATACACATAAAATAATGTAAATACTTAGAAACATATATATACAAAATACACATAAAGTAATGGAAATTCGTATCAAAATAAATAAAAAAATTGCAATAATAGAATGAATATATGTAGGAAAATATAATTTATATACAAAATACAAATAAAATAACTAAAATTTGTATAAAAATTGATACAAAAATACGCAAAAATAATTTAAATTTGTTTGAAAATAGATAGGCAAAATACACATAAAATTAGGCAAATTTGGATTGAAATACATATACAAAACATTCATAAAATAATGTAAATCTATATGGAAATATATAAACAGTGTATTTAAATACATTTACAAAATACACATCAAATAGTGTAAATTTGAATTAAAATATATATACAAATACACTTAAATTAACGTAAATTTGTATAAAAAATATACATAAAATCACATTAAATAATGTAAATATGTATACAAAAATATATACAAAAAACAAATAGAATAATGAAAAATCGTATCAAAATAAATAAACAGAATATTAATAAAATAATGTAAATTTGTATGAAAATTAAGATGCAAAATACCCTCAAAATAGCGCATTTTTTATAAAAATATATATACCAAAACAAACATAAAATATTTGAATTTGTATTAAAATAAATATACGAAATGCACACACAATAAGGTAAATTTGTATTGAAATAGATATGCAAAATACATATAAAACAATGTAAATTTGTTTCAAAATATATATACGAATACATATAAAATAACGCATATTTTATAAAGATATATATATATATATATATATATATATATATATATATATATATATATATATATATATATATATATATATATATATATATATATATATATATATATATATATATATATATATACAAAATACACATAAAATGAAGTAAATACGTATGAAAAAATGTGTACAAATTACACATAAAATAATGGAAACTCGTATCGAAATAAATAAACAAAATACTAATAAAAGAATGTGAATTTGTATAAATATAAATATACAAAATACACATGAAATAACGTAAATTGATATTAAAGTATATACAAAAATACACAAATTTAGTTTAGTTTATGTGTTTTTTGTATATCTATTTTCATACAAATTTAACTGCTTTTGTGTATTTTTGTATATAGTTTTATATAAATTTACGATATTTTATGTGTATTTTGTATATTTATTTTTATACAAATACACATTTTCTTATTGGTATTTTGCTTATTTATTTTGATACGAATTTACATTATTTTATGTGTATTTTGTATACATTTTTTATACATATTTACTTCATTTTATGTGTATATTGTATATATATTTTTATAGAAATCTACGTTATTTTATGTGTATTCGTATATATATTTTGAAACAAATTTTACATTGTTTTATATGTATTTTGCATATCTATTTCAATATAAATTTACCTAATTGTATACAACATACACATAAAATAGGTAAATTTGTATTGAAATACATATACAAAATACACATAAAATAATGTAAATTTGAATGAAAATATATAAACAAATACACTTAAAAAAACGTAAATTTCAATGAAATATATATATAAAATACACATTAAATAATGTAAATATGTATAAAAAAATATATACAAAAGACAAATAAAATAATGTAAAATAGTATCAAAATAAATACACAGAATATTAATAAAATAATGTAAATTTGTATGAAAATAAAGATGAAAAATACCCATAAAACAACGCATTTTTTATGAAAATATATATACCAAAATACACATAAAATATTTAAATTTGTATTACAATAGATATACAAAATGAACATTTAATAAGGTAAATTTGTATTGAAAGAGATATGCAAAATACATATAAAACAATGTAAATATATACAAAAATACACAAAAATAGTTTAAATTTGTATGAAAATAAATATACAAAATACACATAAAATTATTTCAATTTGTATTGATATACATATACAAAATATACATAAAATAATGTTAATTTGAATGAAAAGACATAAACAAATACACTTAAAATAACGTAAATTTGTATAAAAAAATATATACAAAACACAAATAGAATAATGTAAAATCGTATCAAAATAAATACAGAGAATATTAATAAAATAATGTAAATTTGTATGAAAATAAAGAGGCAAAATACCCATAAAATAACGCATTTTTTTTATTTATAAAAATATATATACCAAAATAACATAAGAAAATTAAATTTGAATTAAAATAAATATATAAAAAACACATACAATAAGGTAAATTTGTATTGAAATAGATATGCAAAACACATATAAAACAATGTAAATTTGTTTCAAAATATATATACGAATACACATAAAATAACGTAGATTTCTATAAAAATATATATACAAAATACACATAAAATGAATTAGATACGTATAAAAAATGTATACAAAATACACATAAAATAATGTAAATTCGTATCAAAATAAATATACAAAATACCAATAAAAGAATGTGTATTTGTATAAATATAAATATACAAAATACACATAAAATAACGTAAATTTATATAAAACTATATACAAAAATACACAGAACTATTTTAATTTGTATGAAAATAGATATACAAAATAAGGTAAATTCGTTTCAAATTCAATAAAGAAAATTCAGATAATGGAACGTATATTTGTAGAAAAAATAAATATACAAAATACACATAAAATAACGAAAATTTGAATGAAAATATATAAAAAATAAACAAAAATAATTTCAATTTGTATGAAAATAAATATACAAAATACACATGTATTTTGTATATCTATTTTCACACATACTTTTGTGTATTTTTTCATATAGTTTTATATAAATTTACGTTATTTTATTTGTATATTTATATTATATTATACAATACATTCTTTTATTAGTATTTTGTTTATTTATTTTGATACCAGTTTACATTATTTTATGTGTATTTTGTATACCTTTTTTTTATACGTATTTACTTCATTTTATGTGTTCAGGAGGACGCGAGTTCAATCCCCGCCCGGTGCCACCAAGCTGGGATTTTTCAGCCGCCGCCGAGTGGCTTAAAACTACCCACATGCTGTCCAGAAGACCACCTATCAACCCGGACTCTAGATTCTAGGATCAAAGATAAGCTCTGGGAGGGCAGCATGAGCCAATGCAAGATGGCGCCACTATAAACACTCGCCTGCGCCACAGCGGGCTGGGCCGACCATCAGGACCTACCGGAAAGAAGCCTTGGACCGACCAGCAGGATCCACCGGGAAGAAGCCTACCGGCGCAATAGGCTGCAATGTAAAAAAAAAAAAATAAAAATAAAAATATATATATATATATATATATATATATATATATATATATATATATATATATATATATATATATATATATATATATATATATATTGAAAAAAATTTACATGGATTTATATGTATTTTGCTTATCTATTTCAATACAAATTTACCTTATTGTATGTGCATTTTGTATATTTATTTTGATACAAATTGAAATATTTTATGTGTATTTTGGTATCAATAATTTTATAAAAAATCTTATTTTTCATAGAAATTTGCATTATTTTTATTAATATTCTGTGTATATATTTTGATACGATTTTACATTATTCTATTTGTGTTTTGTATATATTTTTTTATACATATTAACATTATTTAATGTGTATTTTGTACATATATTTCATACAAATTTACGTTATTATATGTGAATTTGTTTATATATTTTCTTTCAAATTTACATTATATTATGTGTATTTTGTATACATTTTTTATACGTATTTACTTAATTTTATGTGTATTTTGTATATGTATTTTTATAGAAATCTACGTTATTTTATGTGTATTCGTATATATATTTTAAAACAAATTTACATTATATTATATGTATTTTGCATATCTAATTCAATACAAATTTACCTTATTGTATCTGCATTTTGTATATTTATTTTAATACAAATTGAAATATTTTATGTGTATTTTGGTATCAATAATTTTATAAAAAATCTTAATTTTCATAGAAATTTGCATTATTTTATTAATATTCTGTGTATATTCTTTGATACGATTTTACATTATTCTATTTGTGTTTTGTATATATTTTTTTATACATATTTACATTATTTAATGTGTATTTTGTACATATATTTCATACAAATTTTCGTTATTATATGTGTATTTGTTTATATATTTTCATTCAAATTTACATTATTTTATGTGTATTTTGTATATGTATTTCAATATAAATTAACCTAATTTTATTTATTTTCATACCAATTGAAATTATTTTTGTTTATTTTTTTATATATTTTCATACAAATTTTCGTTATTTTATGTGTATTTTGTATATTTATTTTTTCTACATATATACGTTCTTTTATCTGAATTTTGTTTATTGAATTTAAAACGAATTTACCTTATTTTGTATATCTATTTTCATACAAATTAAAATACTTCTGTGTATTTTTGTATATAGTTTTATATATATTTGCGTTATTTTATGTGTATTTTGTATATTTATATTTATACAAATACACATTCTTTTATTGGTATTTTGTATATATATTTTGATGCGAATTTACATTATTTTATGTGTATTTTGTATATATTTTTTATACGTATTTACTTCATTTTATGTGTATTTTGTATATATATTTTTATAGAAATCTACGTTATTTTATGTGTATTCGTATATATATTTTGAAACAAATTTACATTGTTTTATATGTATTTTGCATATCTATTTCAATACAAATTTACCTTATTGTATGTGTTTTTTATATATTTATTTTAATACAAATTTTATTTTCTTATGTGTATTTTGGTATATATGGTAAGGTAAATTTGTATTGAAAGAGATATTCAAAAATACATATAAATGTATATACTTTTTTAAACATATTTACATTATTTCATGTATATCTTGCATATATATTTTATACAAATTTATTATCTATTATCTATTTTCATACAAATACACATTCTTTTCATGATATTTTGTTTATTTATTTTGACACGAATTTACATTATTTGATATGTATTTTGTATATATATTTTTATACGTATCTACATAATTTCATATGTATTTTGTATATATATTTCTATAGAAATCTACTTTATTTTATGTGTATTCGTATATATATTTTGAAACAAATTTACATTGTTTTATATGTATTTTTGAATATCACTTTCAATACAAATTTACCTTACTGTATATGCATTTTGTATATTTATTTCAATACAAATTTAAATATTTTATGTGTATTTTGGTAAATATATTTTTATAAAAAATGAGATAATTTTTTGGAATTTTTCATCTTTATTTTCATACAAATTGACATTATTTTATTGATATTTTGTGTATTTATTTTGATACGATTTTACATTATTCAATTTGTTTTTGTATATATTTTTTTATACACATTTACATTATTTAATGTGTATCTTGCATATATATTTTATACAAATTTACGTTATTTTAAGTGTATTTGTTTATATATTTTCATTCAAATTTACATTATTTGATGTGTATTTTGGTATATATATTTTTATAAATGAAAAAATGCGTTATTTTATGGGTATTTTGCTTCTTTATTTTCATACAAATTTACATTATTTTATTAATATTCTGTGTATTTATTTTGATACGATTTTACATTATCCTCTTTGTGTTTTGTACATATTTTTTAATACAAATTTACGTTATTTTAAGTGTATTTGTTAATGTATTTTCATTCAAATTTACATTATTTTGTGTATGTATTTCAATACAAATTTACCTAATTTTATGTGTATTTTGTATATTTATTTTCATACAAATTTAAAATATTCTTGTGTATTTTTGTATATAGTTTGATACAAATTTAGGTTATTTTATGTACGCATTTACATTATTTAATGTGTATTTTGTTTATTTATTTTTATGCAAATTTACATTATTTATGTGCATTTTTGTAAATATATTTTTTAGAAATTTACATCATTTCATATGTATTTGTATTTGTTTTTTAAACAAATTTATATTATTTTATGTGTATTTTGTTTATTTATTTTGATACGAATGAAAATAGGTATACAAAATAAACATAAAATAAACTAAATTTGTATTAAAATATATATACAAAATACATAAAATAATGTAAATTTGTATCAAAATATTTTAATAGATGCACATAAAATAACGTAAATTTGTTTTAAAATATACAAAATACACAAAATACCAATAAAAGAATGTGTATTTGTATAAATATAAATATACAAAATA
Source organism: Eriocheir sinensis (assembly GCF_024679095.1). Taxonomy (NCBI): domain Eukaryota; kingdom Metazoa; phylum Arthropoda; class Malacostraca; order Decapoda; family Varunidae; genus Eriocheir; species Eriocheir sinensis. The sequence goes on from NW_026111943.1 coordinate 404,651, forward strand.
CACATAAAATAACGTAAATTTGTATAAAACTATATACAAAAATACACAGAAGTAATTAAATTCGTATGAAAATAGATATACAAAATACAGATAAAATAAGTTAAATTTGAATTGAAATGTATATACAAAATACATAAAATAATGTAGATTTGTATCAAAATATTTATAAAAATACATATAATAACGTAAATTTTTATACGATTTTACATTATTCTATTTGTGTTTTGTATATATTTTTGATAATGTAATTTTGGATGAAAATATATATACAAAATACACATAAAATAACCTAAATACAAATACAAATATACACATAAAATAATTTAAAATTGAATGAAATAAATATACAAAATAAACATAAAATAAGGTAACCTAAAGATAACCTAAGATAACCTAAATACAAAAACAAAAATACACATTAAATAATTTAAAATTGAATGAAATGAATATACAAAATAAACATAAAATAAGGTAAATTTGTAATAAAATATATGTAAGAATACACATAAAATAATATAAATTTGTATGAAAATATATATACAAATACACATAATATGAATTTGTATAAAATTTGTTTCAAAATATATACGAATACACACAATAAAATAACGTCAATTTTTATGAAAATGTATATATAAAATACACATAAAATAATTTAAATACGTAGAAAAATATATATACAAAATACACATAAAATAATGTAAATTCGTAAAAAATTAAATACACAAAATTCCAATAAAAGAATGTATATTTGTAGGAAAATATATATACAAAAAACAGATAAAATAACTAAAATTTGAATAAAATATATACAAAAATACACAAAAATAATTTAAATTTGTTTGAAAATAGATATGCAAAATACACATAAAGTTAGACAAATTTGTATTGAAATACATATACAAAACTCACATAAAATAATGTAAATTTGTATGAAAATATATAAACAAATACATATAAAATAACGTAAGTTTGGGTAAAATATATATACAAAATATACATAAAATATTTTAAATATGTATAAAAATTTATTATATTATATATATTTTTATTGATATTTGCGTTATTTATGTGTATTTTGTATATGTTTTCTCATAGAAATTTACATTATTTTATTGGTATTTTGTCTATTTATTTTGATACGAATTACATGATTATTTGTGTATTTTGTACATATTTTTTATACGTATTTACATTATTTAATGTTTATTTTGTTTATATATTTTTCTACAAATTAACGTTATTATATGTTATTATATTATATGTGTATAAGTATTTTGATACAAATTTACATTATTTTATGTATTTTTTATATATTTCAATTCAAATTTAGCTTATTTTATGTGTATTTTGTATATCTATTTATTTTAATACAAAATCAAATATTTTATGTTTTTTCGTATATATATTTTTTTAAAAAATGCGTTATTTTATGAGTATTTTGCATCTTAATTTTCATACAAATCTACATTATTTTATTAATATTTTCTGTATTTATTTTGATACGATTTTACATTATTTTATTTGTGTTTTGTATATATTTTTTATACATAATTACATTATTTAATGTGTTTTTTGTATATATATTTGATACATATTTACGTTATTTTAAATTATTTTATGTGTATTTGTTTATATATTTTGACACAAATTTACAATATTTTATGGGTATTTTGTATATATATTTCAAAAGAAATTTACCTAGTTTTATGTGTATTTTGAATATCTATTTTCATACAAACTCAAATTATTTTATGTATTTTGTATATATTTCAATACAAATTTTAGTTATGTTATGTGTATTTTCTAAATCTATTTTCATTCAAATATATATTATTTTATTGGTGTTTTGTTGATTTATATTGATACGAATTTACATTATTTTATATGTACTTTGTATATATATCTAAATACGCATTAACATAATATAATAATAATTTTGAATATATAATTTTATACAAATTCATGGTTTTTTTATTTGTATATATATTTTCATATAAATTTACATTATTTTATGTGTATTTTGTACATATATTTCATTACAAATTTACCTTATTTTATGTTTATTTTGTATGTGTATTTTGTACATTTATATTTATACAAATACACATTCTTTTATTGGTTTTTTTTTGTTTCCAATTTACATTATTTTATGTGTATTTTTTATATATTTTTTTATACGTATTTACTTAATTTTATGTGTATTTTGTATATATATTTTATAGAAATATACGTTATTTTATGTGTATTCGTATATATATTTTGAAACAAATTTACATTGATTTATATGTATTTTTGCATATCTCTTTCAATAGAAGTTTATCTTATTGTATGTGCATTTTGTATATTTATTTCAATACAAATTTAAATATTTTATGTGTATTTTGGTATATATATTTTTATAAGAAATGCGCTATTTGATGGGAATTTTGCATCTTTATTTTCATACAAATTTACATTATTTTATTAATATTCGGTGTATTTATTTTGATACCATTTTACATTATTCTATTTTTTTTTGTATATATATTTTTGTGTATTTTTGTATATAGTTTTATACAAATTTAGGTTATTTTATGTACGCATTTATATTATTTAGTGTGTGTTTTGTATATTTATTTTTATGAAAATCTACTTTATTTTATGTGCATTTTTGTACATATATTTTTTTAGAAATTTGCGTTATTTTATGTGTATTTGTATATGTTTTCTCATACAAATTTACATTATTTTATTGCTATTTTGTTTATTTATTTCGATACGAATCAAAATAGATATACAAAATATACATAAAATAAACTAAATTTGTATAGAAATATATATACAAAGTACATAAAATAATATAAATTTGTATCAAAATATTTTAACAGATGCGCATAAAATATGGTAAATTTGTTTTAAAATATACAAAATACACATTAAATAATGTAAATATGTATAAAAAAATATATACAAAACACAAATAGAATAATGTAAAATCGTATCAAAATAAATACAGAGAATATTAATAAAACAATGTAAATTTGTATGAAAATAAAGATGCAAAATACCCATTAAATAACGCATTTTTTTTATAAAAATATATATACCAAAATACTCATGAAAAAATTAATTTGTATTAAAATAAATATACAAAATACACTTACAATAAGGTAAATCAGTATTGAAATAGATATGCAAAATACATATAAAACAATGTAAATTTGTTTCAAAATATATATACAAATACACATAAAATAACGTAGATTTGTATAAAAATATATATCCAAAATACACATAAAATAATGTAAATTCGTATCAAAATAAATAAACAAAATACCAACAAAAGAATGTGTATTTGTATAAATATAAATATACAAAATACACATAAAATAAAGTAAATTTGTATAAAACTATATACAAAAATACACAAGTAATTAAATTAGTATGAAAATAGATATACAAAATACATATAAAATAAGCAAAATTTGAATTGAAATGTATATACAAAATACATAAAATAATGTAGATTTGTATCAAAATTTTTATCAAAATACATATAATAACGTAAATTTAAAAAAAAAATACATATAATAACGTAAATTTTGATACGATTTTACATTATTCTATTTGTGTTTTGTATATATTTTTTTATACATATTTTCATTATTTAATGTGTATTTTGTATATATATTTCATACAAATTTACGTTATTATATGTGTATTTGTTTATATATTTTCTTTCAAATTTACATTATTTTATGTGTATTTTGTATATGTATTTCAATAATTTGTATATTTCTTTTCATACAAATTTAAATTATTTTTGTGTATTTTTGTATATAGTTTTATACAAATTTAGGTTATTTTATGTACGCATTTTCTTTATTTAATGTGTGTTTTGTACATATATTTTTATCCATAGTTACTTTATTTTACGTTCATTTTTGGACATATATTTTAATAGAAATTAGCGTTATTTTATATGTATTTGTATATGTTTTCTCATACAAATTTACATTATTTTATTGATATTTTGTTTATTTAGTTTAATACGAATTAAATGATTATATGTGTATTTTGTACATATTTTTTATACGTATTTACATTACTTAATGTGTGTTTTGTTAATATATTTTTAAACAAATTTACGTTATTATATGTATTTTTATAAATATTTTGATACAAATTTACATTATTTTATGTATTTTGTATATACATTTCAATTAAAATTTAGCATATTTTGTGTGTATTTTGTATATCTATTTTCATACGAATTTAATTATTTCTGTGTATTTTTGTATATAGTTTTATATAAATTTACGTTATTTTATGTGTATTTTGTATATTTATGTTTATACAAATACACATTCTTTTATTGGTATTTTGTTTATTTATTTTGATACGAATTTACATTATTTTATGTGTATTTTGTATACATTTTTTTATACGTATTTACTTCATTTTATGTGTATTTTGTATATATATTTTTATAAAAATCTACTTTATTTTATGTGTATTCGTATACATATTTTGAAACATATTTACATTGCTTTATATGTATTTTGCATATCTATTTCAATACAAATTTACCTTATTGTATGTGTTTTTCATATATTTATTTTAATACAAATCTAATTTTTTCATGTGTATTTTGGTATATATATTTTTATAAATAAAAAAAATGCGTTATTTTATGGGTATTTTGCCTCTTAATTTTCATAAAAAATTACATTATTTTATTAATATTCTGTGTATTTATTTTGATACGATTTTACATTATTCTAATTGTGTTTTGAATATATTTTTTTATACAAATTTTCGTTATTTTAAGTGTATGTGTTTATGTATTTTCATTCAAATTTACATTATTTTATGTGAATTTTGTATACGTATTTCCATACAAATTTACCTAAGTTTAAGTGTATTTTTTTATATTTATTTTCATGCAAATTTAAAATATTTTTGTGTATTTTTGTATATAGTTTGATAAAAATTTAGGTTATTTTATGTGTATTTTGAATATCTATTAAATATATATATATATATATATATATATATATATATATATATATATATATATTTATATATATACATATATATATATATATATATATATATATGTATATATATATATATATATATACATATATATATATATATATATGTATATATATAAATATATATACAAAATACATATCAAATAATGTAAACTCGTGTCAAAATAAATAAACAAAATATCATGAAAAGAATGAGTATTTGTATGAAAATAGATAATAGATAATAAATTTGTATGAAATATATGCAAGATACACATTAAATAATGTAAATATGTATAAAAAAGTATATACAAAAAACAAATAGAATAATGTAAAATCGTATCAAAATAAATAAACCGTATATTAATAAAATAATGTAAATTTGTATGAAAATAAAGATGCAAAATTCCCATAAAATAGCGCATTTCTTATAAAAATATATATACCAAAATACACATAAAATTTTTAAATTTGTATTGAAATAAATATACAAAATGCACATACAATAAGGTAAATTTATATTGAACGAGATATGCAAAAATACATATAAAACAATGTAAATTTGTTTCAAAATATATATACGAATACAAATAAAAAAAACGTAGATTTCTATAAAAATATATATACAAAATACACATAAAATTAATTAAATACGTATAAAAAATGTATACAAAATACACATAAAATAATGTAAATTCGAATTAAAATAAATAAACAAAATACCAATAAAAGAATGTGTATTTGGATAAATATAAATATACAAAATACACATACAAAATAAACATAAAATAAGGTAGATTTGTAATAAAATATATGTAAAATAGACATACAATATTGTAAATTTATATGAAAATATATATACAAATACACATAAAATACCATGAATTTGTATAAAAATATATATTCAAAATAAATATTAAATAATGTAAGTGCGTATAAAAATATATATACAAAGTACATATAAAATGAAAATTAAGATGCAAAATACCTATAAAATAACGCATTTCTTATAAAATTATTGATACCAAACTACACATAAAATATTTGAACTTGTAATAAAATAAATATAAAAAATGCACATACAATAAGGTAAATTTGTACTGAAATAGATATGCAAAATACATATAAAATAATGTAAATTTGTTTCAAAATATATACGAATACACATAAAATAACGTAGATTTCTATAAAAATACATATACAAAATACACATAAAATTAAGTAAATACGTATAAAAAAATGTATACAAAATACACATAAAATAATGTAAGTTCGTATAAATGTAAATAAACAATATACCAATAAAACAATGTGAATTTGTATAAATATAAATATTCAAAATGCACATAAAATAACGTAAATTTATATAAAACTATATACATAAAATAACGCAAATTTCTATAAAAATCTATGTAAAAAAATGAACATTAGATAAATTTGCATAAAAATATATACAAAACACACATTAGATAATGTAAATGAGTATACAAATATGTATACAAAATACCTATGAAATAATCTAAATTCGTATCGAATTAAATTAAGAAATACCAATAAAATAATGTAATTTTTGATGAAAATATATATACAAAATACACATAAAATAACCTAAATACAAATACAAATATACACATAAAATAATTTAAAATTGAATGAAATAAATATACAAAATACACATAAAATTAGGTAAATTTGTATTGAAATACATACACAAAATACACATAAAATAATGTAAATTTGAATGAAAATACATAAACAAATACACTTCAAATAACGTAAATTTGTATAAAAAAATATGTACAAAACACAAATAGAATAATGTAAAATCGTATCAAAATAAATACACAGAATATTAATAAAATAATGTAAATTTGTATGAAAATAAAGAAGCAAAATACCCATAAAATAACGCATTTTTTTTATTTATAAAAAATATATATACCAAAATACACATCAAAAAATTAAATTTGTATTAAAATAAATATACAAAAAGCACATACAATAAGGTAAATTTGTATTGAAATAGATATGCAAAATACATATAAAACAATGTAAATTTGTTTCAAAATATAAATACGAGTACACATAAAATAACGTAGATTTCTATAAAAATATATATACAAAATACATATAAAATGAAGTAAATACGTATAAAAAAATGTATACAAAATATACATAAATAATGTAAATTCGTATCAAAATAAATAAACAAAATACCAATAAAAGAATGTGTATTTGTATAAATTTAAATACCCAAAATACACATAAAATAACGTAAATTTATATGAAACTATATACAAAAATACATAGAAGTAATTAAATTTGTATGGAAATATACAAAATACACACAAAATAAGCTAAATTTGAATTGAAATATATATACAAAATACATGAAATAAAGTAAATTTGTATTAAAATATTTATACAAATACACATATAATAACGTGAATTTATGAAAATATATAAACAAAATACACTTTAAATAATGTAAATACGTATAAAAAAAATATGTACAAAATACACATATAATCATTTAATTCGTATCAAAATAAATAAACAAAATACCAATAAAATAATATAAATTTGTATGAGTAAACATGTATGTTGCATATTTTTTCAATACAAATTTACCTTATTATATACGCATTTGTATATTAATTTTAATACAAATTCAATTATTCGATGTGTATTTTTATCAGTATTTTATAAACATATGCTTTATTTTTGGGTATTTTGCATATTTATTTTCATACAAATTTACATTATTTTATTGATATTCTGCTCATTCATTTTTATATGAATTGACACTATTCTATGTGTATTTTGTATATATTTTTCATACAAATTTACGCTATTTTATATGTATTTTATATATTTTGACACAAATTTACAATATTTTATGGGTATTTTGAACATACATTTCAAAAGAAATCTATTTTCATACAAATTCAAACTATTTCTATGTATTTTTGTATATATTTTAATACAAATTTTAGTTACGTTATGTATTTTGTAAATTTATTTTCATTCAAACATATATTATTTTATTGGTGTTTTGTTGATTTATATTGATACGAATTTACATTATTTTATATGTACTTTGTATATATATTTTTATACGCTTTTACATAATTTAATATTTATTTTGAATATATATTTTTATACAAATTCATGGTATTTTATGTGTATTTGTATATATATTTTCATAAAAATTTACATTATTTTATGTGTATTTTGTACATATATTTTATTACAAGTCTACCTTATTTTATGTTTATTTTGTATGTGTATTTTGTATATTTATATTTATCCAAATACACATTCTTTTATTGGTATTTTGTTTATTTATTTTAATTCGAATTTACTTTATTTTATGTGTATTTTGTATACATTTTTTTATACGTATTTACTTAATTTTATGTGTATTTTGTATATATTTTTTTTATAGAAATCTACGTTTTTTTATTTGTATTCGTATATATATTTTGAAACAAATTTACATTGTTTTATATGTATTTTTGCATATCTCTTTCAATACAAATTTATCTTATTGAATATGCATTTTGTACATTTATTTCAATGCAAATTTCAATATTTTATGTGTATTTTGGTATATATTTTTATAAGAAATGCGCTATCTTATGGGAATTTTGCATCTTTATTTTCATACAAATTTACATTATTTTATTAATATTCGGTGTATTTATTTTGATACGATGTTTCATTATTCTATTTTTTTCTTGCATATACTTTTTTCTACATATTTACTTTATTTAATGTGTATCTTGCATATATATTTTATAAAAATTTATTATCTTTTATCTATTTTCATACAAATACACATTCTTTTCATGATATTTTGTTTATTTATTTTGACACGAATTTACATTATTTGATATGTTTTTTGTATATATATTTTTATACGTATTTACATAATTTCATATGTATTTTGTATATATATTTCTATAGAAATCTACTTTATTTTATGTGTATTCGTATATATATTTTGAAACAAATTTACATTGTTTTATATGTATTTTTGAATATCTCTTTCAATACAAATTTAACTTACTGTATATGCATTTTGTATATTTATTTCAATACAAATTTAAATATTTTATGTGTATTTTGGTAAATATATTTTTATAAAAAATGCGATAATTTTTGGGAATTTTGCATCTTTATTTTCATACAAATTTACATTATTTTATTGATATTCTGTGTATTTATTTTGATACGATTTTACATTATTCTATTTGTTTTTTTGTATATTATATACAAAATACATATGAAATTATGTAAATACGTATAAAAAATATATATAAAATACATATTAAGTAATGTAAATTCGTGTCAAAATAAATAAACAAAATATCATGAAAAGAATGTGTATTTGTATGAAAATAAATAATAGATAATATAATTGTATGAAATATATATGCAAGATACACATTAAATAATGTAAATATTTATAAAAAAAAAATATATATACAAAAAACAAATAGAATAATGTAAAATCGTATCAAAATAAATACACCGAATATTAATAAAATAATGTAAATTTATATGAAAATAAAGATGCAAACACCGAATATTAATAAAATAATGTAAATTTATATGAAAATAAAGATGCAAAATTCCCATCAAATAGCGCATTTCTTATAAAAATATATATACAAAAATACATATAAAATATTTAAATTTGTATTGAAATAAATATACAAAATTCACATACAATAACGTAAACTTCTATTGAAAGAGATATGCAAAAATACATATAAAACAATGTAAATTTGTTTCAAAATATATATACGAATACACATAAAATAACGTTGATTTCTATAAAAATATATATACAAAATACACATAAAATTAGGTATATACGTATAAAAAAATGTAAATAAAATACACATAAAATAATATAAATTCGAAACAAAATAAAAAAAACAAAATACCAATAAAAGAATGTGTATTTGTTCTGTGTATTTTTGTATATAGTTTTTTACAAATTTATGATATTTTATGTGTATTTTGTAAATATATTTCTATAGAAATCTACGTTATTTTATGTGTATTCGTATATATATTTTGAAAAAAATCTACATTATTTTATGTGTATTTTGTATATATATTTCATTACAAATTTGCCTTATTTTATGTTTATTTTTATATCTATTTTCATTCAAATTCAAATCATTTTATGTGTATATATTTATTTGTATTTACGTTATTTTATGTGTATTTTCTATATATATTTTCATTCAAAATTACATTATTTTATAGGTATTTTGTTAATTTATTTCGATACGAATTTAGATTATTTCATGTGTATTTTCTATACATATATATATATATATATATATATATATATATATATATATATATATATATATATATATATATATATATATATATATATATATATATATATATATATATATATATATATATATATATATATATATATATATTATATATTTATATTAATACAAATACACACTCTTTATATATATATTTTGTTTATTTATTTTGATACGAATTTACATTATTTTATGTGTATTTTGTATACATTTTCTTATACGTATTTACTTCATTTTATGTGTATTTTGTATACATATTTTTATACAAATCTACGATATTTTATGTGTATTTGTATATATATTTTGATACAAATTTACATTGTTTTATATGTATTTTGCATATCTATTTCAATACAGATTTACCTTATTGTATGTGTATTTTGTATATTTATTTTAATACAAATTAATTTTTTCATGTGTATTTTGGTATATATATTTTTATAAAAAATGCGTTATTTAATGTGTATTTTGCATCTTTATTTTCATACAAATTTACATTGTTTTATTAATATTCTGTGCATTTATTTTGATACGATTTTACATTATTCTATTAGTGTTTTGTATATATATTTTTATACATATTTACATTATTTAATGTGTATTTTGTATATTTTAAAACAAATTTACGTTATTTTATGCGCATCTGTTAAAATATTTTGATACAAATATACATTATTTTATGTATTTTGTATATATATTTCAATACAAATTTAGTTTATTTTATGTATATTTTGTATATCTATTTTCTTTCGTATCAAAATAAGTAAACAAAATAGCAATAAAATAATGTAAATTTGTATGAGAAAACATATACAAATACACATAAAATGACGCAAATTTCTAAAAAAATATATGTACAAAAATGCACATAAAATAAAGTAAATTTGCATAAAAATATATATACAAAACATACATTAAATAATGTAAATGCGTACATAAAATAACCTAAATTTGTATAAACAATATACAAAAATACACAAAAATATATATACAAAAAACAAATAGGATGATGTAAATCGTATCAAAATAAATACACCGAATATTAATAAAATAATGTAAATTTTTATGAAAATAAAGATGCAAAATTCCCATCAAATAGCGCATTTCTTATAAAAATATATATACCAAAAAACACATAAAATATTTAAATTTGTATTGAAATAAATATACAAAATGCACATACAATAAGGTAAACTTCTATTGAGAGATATGCAAAAATACATATAAAACAATGTAAATTTGTTTCAAAATATATATACGAATACACATAAAATAACGTAGATTTCTATAAAAATATATATAGAAAATACAAATAAAATTAAGTAAATACACATAAAATAATGTAAATTCGAATCAAAATAAATAAACAAAATACCAATAAAAGAATGTGTATTTGTATAAATATAAATGTACAAAATACACATACAAAATAAACATAAAATAAGGTAAATTTGTAATGAAATATATGTACAAAATACACATAAAATAATGTAAATTTATATGAAAATATATACAAATACACATAAAATACCATGAATATGAATAAAATTATATATTCAAAATAAATATTAAATAATGTAAATGCGTATAAAAATATATATACAAAGTACATATAAAATAATGTAAATTCGTATCAATATAAATCAACAAAATACCAATAAAATAATATTTATTTGAATGAAAATAGATTTACAAAATACACATTACATAACTAAAATTTGTATTGAAATATATGCAAAAATACATAAAAATAATTTGAGTTTGTATGAAAATAGATATTCAAAATACACATAAAACTAGGTAAATTTCTCTTGAAATATATATACAAAATACCCATAAAATATTGTAAATTTGTGTCAAAATATAAAACAAATACACATAAAATAACTTAAAATACCGTAAATATGTATCAAATATATATACAAAAAACACATTAAATAATGTAAATATGTATAAAAAAAATATATACAAAACACAAATAAAATAATGTAAAATCGTATCAAAATAAATACAGAAAATATTAATAAAATAATGTAAATTTGTATGAAAATTAAGATGTAAAATACCCATAAAATAACGCATTTTTTATAAAAATATATATACGAAAAAACATAAAATATTTGATTTTGTATTAAAATAAATAGATATACAAAATACACAGAAAATAAGCTAAATTTGAATTGAAATATATAAACAAAATACATAAAATAATATAAATTTGTATCAAAATACTTATACAAATACACATATAATAACGTAAATTTGTATAAAAATATATAAACAAAATACACATTAAATAATGTAAATACGTATAAAAAAAAATGTACAAAATACACAAATAATCATGTAACTCGTATCAAAATAAATAGACAAAATACCAATAAAATAATGTAAATTTCTATGAGAAAACATAAACAAAATACACATAAATAACGCAAATATCAATAAAAATATATAAAATATAATATATTTTTATACATATTTAAAATATTTAATGTATATTTTGTATATATATTATCAAATTTATGTTATTTTATATGTATTTATATATTTTCATACAAATTTACATTATTTTATGTGAGTTTTGTATATGTATTTCAATACAAATTTGCCTAAATTGATGTGTATTTTGCATATCTATTTTCAAACAAATTTAAATTATTTTTGTATATTTTTGTATATATTTTTATACAAATTTTACTTATTTTATTTGTTTTTTGTATATATATTTTCCTACAAATATACATTCTTTTATTGGAATTTTGTGTATTTATTTTTTTACGAATTTACATTATTTTATGTATTTTGTATATATATTTTTCACGTATTTAAACTATTTTATGTGAATTTTATATATACATTTTCATAAAAATTTACGTTATTTTATTGTGTGTATTCGTATATATTTTGAAACAAATTTTATACAAATTCATGTTATTTTATGTGTATTTCTATATATATTTTCATACAAATTTATATTATTTTATATGATTCTTACATATATTTTATTTCAAATTTACCTTATTTTATGTTTATTTTGTATATTTATTTCATTCAATTTTAAATTATTTAATGTGTATATTTGTATTTGTATTTAGGTTATTTTATGTGTGTTTTCTATATATATTTTTATCCAAAATTACATTATTTTATTGTTATTTTCTTAATTTAACCCGATACGAATTTAGATTATTTCATAGGTATTTTGTATACATATTTTTATACTCATTTACATTATCTAATGTGTGTTTTGTATATATTTTTTTATGCTAGCTAATTTTATGTGCATTTTGTACTTATATTTTTATAGAAACTTAAAATTCGTATATAGATTTTGAAATAAATTTACACTGTTTTATGTGTATTTTGCATATTTTTTCAATACAAATTTCCCTAATTGTATATGCATTTTGTATATTAATTTTAATACAAATTTAATTATGCTATGTGTATTTTTGTATATGTATTTTTTATAAAAATATGCTTTATTTTATGGGTATTTTGCATTTTTTTTTCATACAAATTTACATTATTTTATTTATATTCTGTTTATTTTTTTTAAGCAATTTTACATTATTCTATGTGTATTTTGTATATCTATTTTTATACGTATTTACTTAATTTTATATGTATTTTGTAAATATATTTTTATAGAAATCTACGTTATTTTATGTGTATTCGTATATATATTTTGAAACAAATTTACATTGTTTTATATTTATTTTGGCATATCTCTTTCAATACAAATTTACCTTATTGTATGTGCATTCTGTATATTTATTTCAATACAAATTTAAATATTTTATGTGTATTTTGGTATATATATTATTATAAGAAATGCGCTATTTGATGGGAATTTTCCATCTTTATTTTCATACAAATTTACATTATTCTATTAATATTCGGTGTATTTATTTTGATACGATTTCACATTATTCTATTTGTTTTTTTTATATATTTTTTTTATACATATTTACATTATTTAATGTGTATCTTGCATATATATTTCATACAAATTTATTATCTATTATTTATTTTCATACAAATACACATTCTTTTCATGATATTTTGTTTATTTATTTTGACACGAATTTACCTAGATATGTATTTTGTATATATATTTTTATACGTATTTACATAATTTCATGTGTATATATATATATATATATATATATATATATATATATATATATATATATATATATATATATATATATATATATATATATATATATATATATATATATATATATATATATATATATATATATATATATTGTATTTTATGTGTATTGTTATATATATTTTGAAACAAATTTAGTTTGTTTTATATTTATTTTGAATATCTCTTTCAATACATATTTACCTAACTGTATATGCATTTTGTATATTTATTTCAATACAAATTTAAATATTTTATGTGTATTTTGGTATATATATTTTTTATGAAAAATGCGCTATTTTATGGGAGTTTTGCATCTTTATTTTTATACAAATTTACATTATTTTATTGATATTCTGTGTATTTATGTTTATAGGATTTTACATTATTCTATTTCTTTTTTGTATATATTTTTTATACACATTTTCATTATTTAATGTGTATCTTGCATAAATATTTTATACACATTTACGTTATTTTAAGTGAATTTGTTTATATATTTTCATTCAAATTTACATTATTTGATGTGTATTTTGTATATGTATTTCAATACAAATTTACCTTGTTTTATGTGTATTTTGTATATTTCTTTTCATACAAATTTTAAATATTTTTGTGTATTTTTGTATATAGTTTTATACAAATTTAGGTTATTTTATGTACGCATTTACATTATTTAATGTGTGTTTTGTATATATATTTTTATGCAAATTTACTTTATTTATGTGCATTTTTGTACATATATTTTTTTAGAAATTTGCGTTATTTTATATGTATTTGTATTTGTTTTTTCATACAAATTTACATTATTTTATTGCTATTTTGTTTATTTATTTTGATACGAATGAAAATAGGTATACAAAATAAACATAAAATAAACTAAATTTGTATTAAAATATATATACAAAATACATAAAATAATGTAAATTTGTATCAAAATATTTTAATAGATGCACATAAAATAACGTAAATTTGTTTTAAAATATACAAAATACACAAAATACCAATAAAAGAATGTGTATTTGTATAAATATAAATATACAAAATACACATAAAATAACGTAAATTTGTATAAAACTATATACAAAAATACACAGAAGTAATTAAATTCGTATGAAAATAGATATACAAAATACAGATAAAATAAGTTAAATTTGAATTGAAATGTATATACAAAATACATAAAATAATGTAGATTTGTATCAAAATATTTATAAAAATACATATAATAACGTAAATTTTTATACGATTTTACATTATTCTATTTGTGTTTTGTATATATTTTTTGATAATGTAATTTTGGATGAAAATATATATACAAAATACACATAAAATAACCTAAATACAAATACAAATATACACATAAAATAATTTAAAATTGAATGAAATAAATATACAAAATAAACATAAAATAAGGTAACCTAAAGATAACCTAAGATAACCTAAATACAAAAACAAAAATACACATTAAATAATTTAAAATTGAATGAAATGAATATACAAAATAAACATAAAATAAGGTAAATTTGTAATAAAATATATGTAAGAATACACATAAAATAATATAAATTTGTATGAAAATATATATACAAATACACATAAAATAATATGAATTTGTATAAAATTTGTTTCAAAATATATACGAATACACACAATAAAATAACGTCAATTTTTATGAAAATGTATATATAAAATACACATAAAATAATTTAAATACGTAGAAAAATATATATACAAAATACACATAAAATAATGTAAATTCGTAAAAAATTAAATACACAAAATTCCAATAAAAGAATGTATATTTGTAGGAAAATATATATACAAAAAACAAATAAAATAACTAAAATTTGAATAAAAATATATACAAAAATACACAAAAATAATTTAAATTTGTTTGAAAATAGATATGCAAAATACACATAAAGTTAGACAAATTTGTATTGAAATACATATACAAAACTCACATAAAATAATGTAAATTTGTATGAAAATATATAAACAAATACATATAAAATAACGTAAGTTTGGGTAAAATATATATACAAAATATACATAAAATATTTTAAATATGTATAAAAATTTATTATATTATATATATTTTTATTGATATTTGCGTTATTTATGTGTATTTTGTATATGTTTTCTCATAGAAATTTACATTATTTTATTGGTATTTTGTCTATTTATTTTGATACGAATTACATGATTATTTGTGTATTTTGTACATATTTTTTATACGTATTTACATTATTTAATGTTTATTTTGTTTATATATTTTTCTACAAATTAACGTTATTATATGTTATTATATTATATGTGTATAAGTATTTTGATACAAATTTACATTATTTTATGTATTTTTTATATATATTTCAATTCAAATTTAGCTTATTTTATGTGTATTTTGTATATCTATTTATTTTAATACAAAATCAAATATTTTATGTTTTTTCGTATATATATTTT
Source organism: Eriocheir sinensis (assembly GCF_024679095.1). Lineage (NCBI taxonomy): Eukaryota > Metazoa > Arthropoda > Malacostraca > Decapoda > Varunidae > Eriocheir > Eriocheir sinensis. The sequence continues at coordinate 421,660 of NW_026111943.1, forward strand.
TTTTAAAAATGCGTTATTTTATGAGTATTTTGCATCTTAATTTTCATACAAATCTACATTATTTTATTAATATTTTCTGTATTTATTTTGATACGATTTTACATTATTTTATTTGTGTTTTGTATATATTTTTTTATACATAATTACATTATTTAATGTGTTTTTTGTATATATATTTGATACATATTTACGTTATTTTAAATTATTTTATGTGTATTTGTTTATATATTTTGACACAAATTTACAACATTTTATGGGTATTTTGTATATATATTTCAAAAGAAATTTACCTAGTTTTATGTGTATTTTGAATATCTATTTTCATACAAACTCAAATTATTTTTATGTATTTTTGTATATATTTCAATACAAATTTTAGTTATGTTATGTGTATTTTCTAAATCTATTTTCATTCAAATATATATTATTTTATTGGTGTTTTGTTGATTTATATTGATACGAATTTACATTATTTTATATGTACTTTGTATATATATTTTTATACGCATTTACATTATATAATATCTATTTTGAATATATAATTTTATACAAATTCATGGTTTTTTATGTGTATTTGTATATATATTTTCATATAAATTTACATTATTTTATGTGTATTTTGTACATATATTTCATTACAAATTTACCTTATTTTATGTTTATTTTGTATGTGTATTTTGTACATTTATATTTATACAAATACACATTCTTTTATTGGTATTTTTTTTTGTTTCCAATTTACATTATTTTATGTGTATTTTTTTATATTTTTTTATACGTATTTACTTAATTTTATGTGTATTTTGTATATATATTTTTATAGAAATATACGTTATTTTATGTGTATTCGTATATATATTTTGAGACAAATTTACATTGATTTATATGTATTTTTGCATATCTCTTTCAATAGAAGTTTATCTTATTGTATGTGCATTTTGTATATTTATTTCAATACAAATTTAAATATTTTATGTGTATTTTGGTATATATATTTTTATAAGAAATGCGCTATTTGATGGGAATTTTGCATCTTTATTTTCATACAAATTTACATTATTTTATTAATATTCGGTGTATTTATTTTGATACCATTTTACATTATTCTATTTGTTTTTTGTATATATATTTTTGTGTATTTTTGTATATAGTTTTATACAAATTTAGGTTATTTTATGTACGCATTTATATTATTTAATGTGTGTTTTATATATTTAATTTTATGCAAATTTACTTTATTTTATGTGCATTTTTGTACATATATTTTTTTAGAAATTTGCGTTATTTTATGTGTATTTGTATATGTTTTCTCATACAAATTTACATTATTTTATTGCTATTTTGTTTATTTATTTCGATACGAATCAAAATAGATATACAAAATATACATAAAATAAACTAAATTTGTATAGAAATATATATACAAAATACATAAAATAATATAAATTTGTATCAAAATATTTTAACAGATGCGCATAAAATATGGTAAATTTGTTTTAAAATATACAAAATACACATTAAATAATGTAAATATGTATAAAAAAATATATACAAAACACAAATAGAATAATGTAAAATCGTATCAAAATAAATACAGAGAATATTAATAAAACAATGTAAATTTGTATGAAAATAAAGATGCAAAATACCCATTAAATAACGCATTTTTTATAAAAATATATATACCAAAATACACATGAAAAAATTAATTTGTATTAAAATAAATATACAAAATACACTTACAATAAGGTAAATCAGTATTGAAATAGATATGCAAAATACATATAAAACAATGTAAATTTGTTTCAAAATATATATACAAATACACATAAAATAACGTAGATTTGTATAAAAATATATATCCAAAATACACATAAAATAATGTAAATTCGTATCAAAATAAATAAACAAAATACCAATAAAAGAATGTGTATTTGTATAAATATAAATATACAAAATACACATAAAATAAAGTAAATTTGTATAAAACTATATACAAAAATACACAGAAGTAATTAAATTAGTATGAAAATAGATATACAAAATACAGATAAAATAAGCAAAATTTGAATTGAAATGTATATACAAAATACATAAAATAATGTAGATTTGTATCAAAATTTTTATCAAAATACATATAATAACGTAAATTTTTATAAAAATACATATAATAACGTAAATTTTGATACGATTTTACATTATTCTATTTGTGTTTTGTATATATTTTTTTATACATATTTACATTATTTAATGTGTATTTTGTATATATATTTCATACAAATTTACGTTATTATATGTGTATTTGTTTATATATTTTCTTTCAAATTTACATTATTTTATGTGTATTTTGTATATGTATTTCAATAATTTGTATATTTCTTTTCATACAAATTTAAATTATTTTTTGTGTATTTTTGTATATAGTTTTATACAAATTTAGGTTATTTTATGTACGCATTTTCTTTATTTAATGTGTGTTTTGTACATATATTTTTATCCATAGTTACTTTATTTTACGTTCATTTTTGGACATATATTTTAATAGAAATTAGCGTTATTTTATATGTATTTGTATATGTTTTCTCATACAAATTTACATTATTTTATTGATATTTTGTTTATTTAGTTTAATACGAATTAAATGATTATATGTGTATTTTGTACATATTTTTTATACGTATTTACATTACTTAATGTGTATTTTGTTCATATATTTTTAAACAAATTTACGTTATTATATGTATTTTTATAAATATTTTGATACAAATTTACATTATTCTATGTATTTTGTATATACATTTCAATTAAAATTTAGCATATTTTGTGTGTATTTTGTATATCTATTTTCATACGAATTTAATTACTTCTGTGTATTTTTGTATATAGTTTTATATAAATTTACGTTATTTTATGTGTATTTTGTATATTTATGTTTATACAAATACACATTCTTTTATTGGTATTTTGTTTATTTATTTTGATACGAATTTACATTATTTTATGTGTATTTTGTATACATTTTTTTATACGTATTTACTTCATTTTATGTGTATTTTGTATATATTTTTATAAAAATCTACTTTATTTTATGTGTATTCGTATACATATTTTGAAACAAATTTACATTGCTTTATATGTATTTTGCATATCTATTTCAATACAAATTTACCTTATTGTATGTGTTTTTTATATATTTATTTTAATACAAATCTAATTTTTTCATGTGTATTTTGGTATATATATTTTTATAAATAAAAAAAATGCGTTATTTTATGGGTATTTTGCCTCTTAATTTTCATAAAAAATTACATTATTTTATTAATATTCTGTGTATTTATTTTGATACGATTTTACATTATTCTATTTGTGTTTTGAATATATTTTTTTATACAAATTTTCGTTATTTTAAGTGTATGTGTTTATGTATTTTCATTCAAATTTACATTATTTTATGTGAATTTTGTATACGTATTTCCATACAAATTTACCTAATTTTATGTGTATTTTTTTATATTTATTTTCATGAAAATTTAAAATATTTTTGTGTATTTTTGTATATAGTTTGATAAAAATTTAGGTTATTTTATGTGTATTTTGAATATCTATTAAATATATATATATATATATATATATATATATATATATATCTATATATATATATATATATATATATATATATATATATATATATATATATATATATATATATATATATATATATATATATATATGCAAAATACATATGAAATTATGTAAATACGTTTAAAAATATATATACAAAATACAAATCAAATAATGTGAATTCGTGTCAAAATAAATAAACAAAATATCATGAAAAGAATGTGTATTTGTATGAAAATAGATAATAGATAATAAATTTGTATAAAATATATATGCAAGATACACATTAAATAATGTAAGTATGTATAAAAAAGCATATACAAAAAACAAATAGAATAATGTAAAATCGAATCAAAATAAATAAACCGAATATTAATAAAATAAAGTAAATTTGTATGAAAATAAAGATGCAAAATTCCCATAAAATAGCGCATTTCTTATAAAAATATATATACCAAAATACACATAAAATTTTAAATTTGTATTGAAATAAATATACAAAATGCACATACAATAAGGTAAATTTATACTGAAAGAGATATGCAAAAATACATATAAAACAATGTAAATTTGTTTTAAAATATATATACGAATACAAATAAAAAAACGTAGATTTCTATAAAAATATATATACAAAATACACATAAAATGAATTAAATACGTATAAAAAAATGTATACAAAATACACATATAATAATGTAAATTCGAATTAAAATAAATAAACAAAATACCAATAAAAGAATGTGTATTTGGATAAATATAAATATACAAAATACACATACAAAATAAACATAAAATAAGGTAGATTTGTAATAAAATATATGTACAAAATACACATACAATAATGTAAATTTATATGAAAATATATATACAAATACACATAAAATACCATGAATTTGTATAAAAATATATATTAAAAATAAATATTAAATAATGTAAGTGCGTATAAAAATATATATACAAAGTACATATAAAATAAAAATTAAGATGCAAATACCTATAAAATAACGCATTTTTTATAAAATTATTGATACCAAAATACACATAAAATATTTGAACTTGTATTAAAATAAATATAAAAAATGCACATACAATAAGGTAAATTTGTACTGAAATAGATATGCAAAATACATATAAAATAATGTAAATTTGTTTCAAAATATATATACGAATACACATAAAATAACGTAGATTTCTATAAAAATACATATACAAAATACACATAAAATTAAGAAAATACGTATAAAAAAATGTATACAAAATACAAAATTCGTATAAATGTAAATAAACAATATACCAATAAAACAATGTGAATTTGTATAAATATAAATATACAAAATGCACATAAAATAACGTAAATTTATATAAAACTATATACATAAAATAACGCAAATTTCTATAAAAATCTATGTAAAAAAATGAACATTAGATAAATTTGCATAAAAATATATACAAAACACACATTAGATAATCTAAATGAGTATACAAATATGTATACAAAATACCTATGAAATAATCTAAATTCGTATCGAATTAAATTAAGAAATACCAATAAAATAATGTAATTTTTGATGAAAATATATATACAAAATACACATAAAATAACCTAAATACAAATACAAATATACACATAAAATAATTTAAAATTGAATGAAATAAATATACAAAATACACATAAAATTAGGTAAATTTGTATTGAAATACATACACAAAATACACATAAAATAATGTAAATTTGAATGAAAATACATAAACAAATACACTTAAAATAACGTAAATTTGTATAAAAAAATATGTACAAAACACAAATAGAATAATGTAAAATCGTATCAAAATAAATACACAGAATATTAATAAAATAATATAAATTTGTATGAAAATAAAGAAGCAAAATACCCATAAAATAACGCATTTTTTTTATTTATAAAAATATATATACCAAAATACACATCAAAAAATTAAATTTGTATTAAAATAAATATACTAAAAACACATACAATAAGGTAAATTTGTATTGAAATAGATATACAAAATACATATAAAACAATTTAAATTTGTTTCAAAATATAAATACGAGTACACATAAAATAACGTAGATTTCTATAAAAATATATATACAAAATACATATAAAATGAGTTAAATACGTATAAAAAAATGTATACAAAATACACATAAAATAATGTAAATTCGTATCAAAATAAATAAACAAAATACCAATAAAAGAATGTGTATTTGTATAAATTTAAATACCCAAAATACACATAAAATAACGTAAATTTATATAAAACTATATACAAAAATACACAGAAGCAAAGTCTATGCACAGAAGTAATTAAATTTGTATGAAAATATACAAAATACACACAAAATAAGCTAAATTTGAATTGAAATATATATTCAAAATACATGAAATAAAGTAAATTTGTATTAAAATATTTATACAAATACACATATAATAACGTAAATTTGTATGAAAATATATAAACAAAATACGCTTTAAATAATGTAAATACGTATAAAAAAAAATATGTACAAAATACACATATAATCATTTAATTCGTATCAAAATAAATAAACAAAATACCAATAAAATAATATAAATTTGTATGAGTAAACATGTATGTTGCATATTTTTTCAATACAAATTTACATTATTATATACGCATTTTGTATATTAATTTTAATACAAATTCAATTATTCGATGTGTTTTTTTTATCAGTATTTTTATAAACATATGCTTTATTTTTGGGGTATTTTGCATATTTATTTTCATACAAATTTACATTATTTTATTGATATTCTGCTCATTCATTTTGATACGAATTGACATTATTCTATGTGTATTTTGTATATATTTTTCATACAAATTTACGCTGTTTTATGTGTATTTGTTTATATATTTTGACACAAATTTACAATATTTTATGAGTATTTTGAATATACATTTCAAAAGAAATCTATTTTCATACAAATTCAAATTATTTCTATGTATTTTTGTATATATTTTAATACAAATTTTAGTTACGTTATGTGTATTTTGTAAATTTATTTTCATTCAAACATATATTATTTTATTTGTGTTTTGTTGATTTATATTGATACGAATTTACATTATTTTATATGTACTTTGTATATATATTTTTATACGCTTTTACATTATTTAATATTTATTTTGAATATATATTTTTATACAAATTCATGGTATTTTACGTGTATTTGTATATATATTTTCATAAAAATTTACATTATTTTATGTGTATTTTGTACATATATTTTATTACAAGTCTACCTTATTTTATGTTTATTTTGTATGTGTAATTTTTTATATTTATATTTATCCAAATACACATTCTTTTATTGGTATTTTGTTTATTTATTTTAATTCGAATTTACTTTATTTTATGTGTATTTTGTATACATTTTTTATACGTATTTACTTAATTTTATGTGTATTTTGTATATATTTTTTTTATAGAAATCTACGTTTTTTTATTTGTATTCGTATATATATTTTGAAACAAATTTACATTGTTTTATATGTATTTTTGCATATCTCTTTCAATACAAATTTACCTTATTGTATGTGCATTTTGTATATTTATTTCAATGCAAATTTCAATATTTTATGTGTATTTTGGTATATATATTTTTATAAGAAATGCGCTATTTTAAGGGAATTTTGCATCTTTATTTTCATACAAATTTACATTATTTTATTAATATTCGGTGTATTTATTTTGATACGATGTTACATTATTCTATTTTTTTCTTGCATATACTTTTTTATACATATTTACTTTATTTAATGTGTATCTTGCATATATATTTTATAAAAATTTATTATCTATTATCTATTTTCATACAAATACACATTCTTTTCATGATATTTTGTTTATTTATTTTGACACGAATTTACATTATTTGATATGTATTTTGTATATATATTTTTATACGTATTTACATAATTTCATATGTATTTTGTATATATATTTCTATAGAAATCTACTTTATTTTATGTGTATTCGTATATATATTTTGAAACAAATTTACATTGTTTTATATGTATTTTTGAATATCTCTTTCAATACAAATTTAACTTACTGTATATGCATTTTGTATATTTATTTCAATACAAATTTAAATATTTTATGTGTATTTTGGTAAATATATTTTTATAAAAAATGCGATAATTTTTGGGAATTTTGCATCTTTATTTTCATACAAATTTACATTATTTTATTGATATTCTGTGTATTTATTTTGATACGATTTTACATTATTCTATTTGTTTTTTGTATATATATTTTTTTATACACATTTACATTATTTAATGTGTATCTTGCATATATATTTTATACAAATTTGCGTTATTATAAGAGTATTTGTTTATATATTTTCTTTCAAATTTACATTATTTTATGTGTATTTTGTATATGTATTTCAATACAAATTTACCTAATTTTATGTGTATTTTGTATATTTCTTTTCAAAGAAATTTAAATTATTTTTGTGTATTTTTGTATATAGTTTTATACAAATATAGGTTATTTTATGTACGCATATACATTATTTAGTGTGTGTTTTGTATATATATTTTTTTGCAAATTTACTTTATTTTATGTGCATTTTTGTACATATACTTTTATAGAAATTTGCGTTATTTGTATATGTTTTCTCATACAAATTTACATTATTTTATTGCTATTTTGTTTATTTATTTTGATACGAATGAAAATAGATATACAAAATATACATAAAATAAGCTAAATTTGTTTTGAAATATATATACAACATACATAAAATAATGTAAATTTGTATCAAAATATTTTAACATATATGCATAAAATAACGTAAATTTGTTTTAAAATATACAAAATACACATTAAATAATGTAAATATAAAAAAATATATACTAAAACAAATAGAATAATGTAAAATCATATCAAAATAAATACACACAATATTAATAAAACAATGTAAATTTGTATGAAAATAAAGATGCAAAATACCAATTAAATAATGCATTTTTTATAGAAATATATATACCAAAATACACATGAAAAAATGAATTTGTATTAAAATAAATATACAAAATACACATACAATAAGGTAAATCTGTATTGAAATAGATATGCAAAATACATATAAAACAATGTAAATTTGTTTCAAAATATATATACGAATACACATAAAATAACGTAGATTTGTATAAAAATATATATACAAAATACACACCAAATGAAGTAAATACGTATAAGAAAATGTATACAAAATACACATAAAATAATGTAAACTCGTATCAAAATAAATAAACAAAATACCTTTAAAAGAATGTGTATTTGTATAAATATACAAAATACACATAAAATAACGTAAATTTGTATAAAACTATATACAAAAATACACAGAAGTAGTTAAATTCGTATGAAAATAGATATACAAAATACAGATAAAATAAGCTAAATTTGAATTGAAATGTATATACAAAATACAATATTTTATGTGTATATTTCTATTTATATTTAGGTTATTTTATGTGTATTTTGTATATATATTTTTATTAAAAATTACATTATCTTATTGGTATTTTCATAATTTAACTCGATACGAATTTACATTATTTCATAGGTATTTTCTATACATATTTTTATACTCATTTACATTATCTAATGTGTGTTTTGTATATATATTTTGATGCAAATTTATTTTATGTTCATTTTTGTACATATATTTTTATAGAAATTTCCGTTATTTTATGTAAAAAGTTTTATATAAATTTACGTTATTTTATGTGCATTTTGTATATTTATATTTATACAAATACACATTCTTTTATTGGTATATTGTTTATTTACATTGATACGAATTTACATTATTTTATATGTATTTCGTATACATTTTTTTATACGTATTTACTTAATTTTATGTGTATTTTGTATATGTTTTTTTTTTTTTAGAAATCTACGTTATTTTATGTGTATTCGTATATATATTTAGAAACAAATTTACATTATTTTATATGTATTTTGCATATCTATTTCAATACAAATTTAACTTATTATATGTGCATTTTGTATATTTATTTTAATACAAATTGAAATATTTTATGTGTATTTGGTATGAATAATTTTTTTAAAAAAATGCGTTATTTTATAGGTATTTTGCATCTTAACTTTCATACAAATTTGCATTATTTTATTAATATTCTGTGAATATATTTTGATACGATTTCACATTATTCTATTTGTGTTTTGTATATATTTTTTGATACATATTTACATTATTTAATGTGTATTTTGTACATATATTTCATACAAATTTACGTTATTATATGTCTATTTGTTTATATATTTTCTTTCAAATTTACATTATTATATATGTATTTTGTATATGTATTTCAATACAAATTAACCTAATTTTATTTATTTTCATACAAATTGAAATTATTTTTGATTATTTTTTTATATATTTTCATACAAATTTTCGTTATTTTATGTGTATTTTTTATATTTATTTTTTCTTCAAATATACGTTCTTTTATCTGAATTTTGTTTATTGAATTTGAAACGAATTTACCTTATTTTGTATATCTATTTTCATACAAATTAAAATACTTCTGTGTACTTTTGTATATAGTTTTATATAAATTTACGTTATTTTATGTGTATTTTGTATATTTATATTTATACAAATACACTTTCTTTTATTGGTATTTTGTATATTTATTTTGATGCGAGTTTACATTATTTTATGTGTATTTTGTATACATTTTTTTATACGTATTTACTTCATTTTATGTGTATTTTGTATATATATATTTATAGAAATGTACGTTATTTTATGTATATTCGTATATATATTTTGAAACAAATTTACATTGTTTTATATGTATTTTGCATATCTATTTCAATAAAAATTTACCTTATTGTATGTGTTTTTTATATATTTATTTTAATACAGATTTAATTTTTTATGTGTATTTTGGTATTATATGGTAAGGTAAATTTGTATTGAAAGAGATATTCAAAAATACATATAAAACAATGTAAATTTGTTTCAAAATATATGAATACACATAAAATAACGTAGATTTATATATAAATATATACAAAATACATAAAATGAAGTAAATACGTATAAAAAATGAATACAAAATACACATAAAAATCGTATCAAAATAAATAAACAAAATACCAATAAAAGAATGTGTATTTGTATAAATATAAATATACAAAATACACAAAAAATATCGTAAATTTGTATAAAACTATATACAAAAATACATAGAAGTAATTAAATTTGTATGAAAATATATACAAAATACAGCTAAAATAAGCTTAATTTTAATTGAAATTTAAATACAAAATAATTAAAATATTGTAATTCTGTATAAAAATATTTATTAAAAAACATATAATAACGTAGATTTGTTTAAAAATATATAAACAAAATACACAAAAAGTAATGTAAATACGTATAAAAAATGTGTACAAAATACACATATAATCATGTAATTCGTATCAAAATAAATAAACAAAATAGCAATAAAATAATGTAAATTTGTATGAGAAAACATATACAAATAACGCAAATTTCTATAAAAATATATGTACAAAAATGCACATAAAATAAAGTAAATTTGCATAAAAATATATATACAAAACACACACTAAATAATGTAAATGCGTACATAAAATAACCTAAATTTGTATAAAACTATATACAAAAATACACAAAAATAATTTTAAATTTGTTTGAAAAGAAATATACAAAATACACATAAAATTAGGTAAATTTGTATTGAAATACATATACAAAATACACATCAAATAATGTAAATTTGAAAGAAAATATATAAACAAATACACTTAAAATAACGTAAATTTATATGCAAGATACACATTAAATAATGTAAATGTGTATAAAAAAAAATACACAAAAAACAAATAGAATAATGTAAATTCGTATCAAAATAAATACATAGAATATCAATAAAATAATGTAAATTTGTATGAAAATAAAGATGCAAAATTCCCCACAATTATCGCATTTTTTAGAAAAATATATATACCAAAATACACATAAAATATTTAAATTTGTATTGAAATAAATATACAAAATGCATATACAGTAAGGTAAATTTGTATTGAAAGAGATATTCAAAAATACATATAAATCAATGTAAATTTGTTTCAAAATATATATACGAATACACATAAAATAAAATAGATTTCTATAGAAATATATATACAAAATACATATGAAATTATGTAAATATGTATAAAAATATATATACAAAATATATATCAAATAATGTAAATTCGTTTCAAAATAAATAAACAAAATATCATGAAAAGAATGTGTATTTGTATGAAAATAGATAATAGATAATAAATATGTATAAAATATATATGCAAGATACACATTAAATAATGTAAATATCTATAAAAAGTATACAAAAAACAAATAGAATAATGTAACATCGTATCAAAATAAATACACCGAATATTAATAAAATAATGTAAATTTGTATGAAAATAAAGATGCAAAATTCCCATAAAATAGCGCATTAATGTACATGTACAAAATACATATACAAAATAAATATAAAATAAGGTAAATTTGTAATGAAATATATGTACAAAATACACATAAAATAATGTAAATTTATAAGAAAATATATATACAAATACACATAAAATACCATGAATTTGTATAAAATTATATATTCAAAATAAATATTAAATAATGTAAATGCGTATAAAAATATATATACAAAGTACATATAAAATAATGTAAAGTCGTATCAATATAAATCAACAAAATACCAATAAAATAATATATATTTGAATGAAAATATATTTACAAAATACACATAACCTAACTAAAATTTGTATTGAAATATATACAAAAATACATAAAATAATTTGAGTTTGTATGAAAATAGATATTCAAAATACACATAAAACTAGGTAAATTTCTTTTGAAATATATATACAAAATACCAATAAAATATTGTAAATTTGTGTCAAAATATATAAACAAATACATATAAAATAACGTAAATTTGTATGAAAAATATATACAAAATACATATAGAATAATGTCAAATCGTATCATAATGAATGAGCAGAATATCAATAAAATAACGTAAATATGTATGAAAATAAAGATACAAAATACCTATAAAATAAAGCATATTTTTATAAAAATACATATAGAAAAATACACATAGAATAATTAAATTTGTATTAAAATTAATATACAAAATGCATATACAATAAATTTATATTTGATTATATTAAATGAAATAAATATACAAAATAAACATAAAATAAGGTAAAATTGAAATAAAATATATGTAAGAATACACATAAAATAATATAAATTTGTATGAAAATATATATAGAAATACACATAAAATAACATGAATTTGTATAAATTTGTTTCAAAATATATACGAATACACACAAAAAAATAACGTAAATTTTTATGAAAATGTATATATAAAATACACATAAAATAATTTAAATACGTAGAAAAATATATATTTTTATACTCATTTACATTATCTAAAGTGTGTTTTGTATATATATTTTTATGCAAATTTATTTTATGTTCATTTTTGTACATATATTTTTATAGAAATTTGCGTTATTTTATGTATATAGTTTTATATAAATTTACGTTATTTTATGTGCATTTTGTATATTTATATTTATACAAATACACATTCTTTTATTGGTATATTGTTTATTTACAATTTACATTATTTATGTGTATTTTGTACATTTTTATACGTTTTACTAATTTATGTATTTTGTATGTATTTTATAGAAATCTACGTTATTTTATGTATTCGTATATATATTTTGAAACAAATTTACATTATTTTATATGTATTTTGCATATCTATTCAATACAAATTTACCTTATTGTGTGCATTTTGTATATTTATTTTAATACAAATTGAAATATTTTTTGTTTATTTTTTTATAAATAATTTTATAAAAAACGTAAATTTGTATAAAAAAATATGTACAAAACACAAATAGAATAATATAAAATCGTATCAAAATAAATACACAGAATATTAATAAAATAATGTAAATTTGTATGAAAATAAAGAAGCAAAATACCCATAAAATAACGTATTTTTTTTATTTATAAAAATAAATATACCAAAATACACATACAATAAGGTAAATTTGTATTGAAATACATATGCAAAATACATATAAAACAATGTAAATTTGTTTCAAAATATATATACGAATACACATAAAATAACGTAGATTTCTATAAAAAAATATATACAAAATACACATAAAATGAAGTAAATACGTATAAAAAAATGTATACAAAATACACATAAAATAATGATAAATTCGTATCAGAATAAATAAACAAAATACCAATAAAAGAATGTGTATTGTACAAATATAAATATACAAAATACACATAAAATAACGTAAATTTATATAAAACTATATACAAAAATACACAGAAGTAATTAAATTTGTATGAAAATATATACAAAATACACACAAAATATGCTAAATTTGAATTGAAATATATATACAAAATACACATATTTTGCATATCTATTTTCAAACAAATTTAAATTATTTTTGTGTATTTTTGTATATATTTATTTTTGTTATACATAGAATAATGTAAAATCGTATCAAAATAAGTACACAGAATATCAATAAAATAATTTAAATTTGTATGAAAATAAAGATGCAAAACACCCATAAGATAAAGTATATTTTATTTTTAAAATACAAATACAAAAATACACATAGAATAATTAAATTTGTATTAAAATTAATATACAAAATGCACATATACAATAAGGTAGATTTGTATTGAAAAAAACGCAAAATACAAATAAAACAGTTAAAATTTGTTTCAAAATATATATACGAATACACATAAAATAACGTAGATTTCTATAGAAATATATATACAAAATACACATGAAATTATGTAAATACGTATAAAAATATATATACAAAATACATATTAAGTAATGTAAATTCGTGTCAAAATAAATAAACAAAATATCATGAAAAGAATGTGTATTTGTATGAAAATAAATAATAGATAATAAATTTGTATGAAATATATATGCAAGATACACATTAAATAATGTAAATATGTATAGAAAAATACATATAAAAAAACAAATAGAATAATGTAAAATCGTTTCAAAATAAATACACCGAATATTAATAAAATAATGTAAATTTGTATGAAAATAAAGATGGAAAATTCCCATCAAATAGTGCATTTCTTATTAAAATATATATACCAAAATACACATAAAATATTTAAATTTGTACTGAAATAAATATACAAAATGCACATACAATAAGGATATATACAAAATACATATGAAATGATGTAAATATGTATAAAAATATATATACAAAATACACATTAAATACTGTAAATTCGCGTCAAAATGAATAAACAAAATATCAATAAAAGAATGTGTATTTGTATGAAAATAGATATACAAAATACACATAAAATAACCTAAATTTGTATCATACTATATACAAAAATACACAAAAATATTTTAAATTTGTATGAAAATAAATATACAAAATACACATAAAACTAGGTAAATTTGTATTGAAATACATATACAAAATACACATAAAATAATGTAAATTTGAATTAAAAGACATAAACAAATACACTTAAAATAACGTAAATGTGTATAAAAAAAATATATACAAAACACAAATAGAATAATGTAGAATCGTATCAAAATAAATACATAGAATATCAATAAAATAATGTAAATTTGTATGAAAATAAAGATGCAAAATTCCCCACAATTATCGCATTTTTTAGAAAAATATATATACCAAAATACACATGAAATATTTAAATTTGTATTGAAATAAATATACAAAATGCATATACAGTAAGGTAAATTTGTATTGAAAGAGATATTCAAAAATACATATAAATCAATGTAAATTTGTTTCAAAATATATATACGAATACACATAAAATAAAGTAGATTTCTATAGAAATATATATACAAAATACATATGAAATTATGTAAATATGTATAAAAATATATATACAAAATATATATCAAATAATGTAAATTCGTTTCAAAATAAATAAACAAAATATCATGAAAAGAATGTGTATTTGTATGAAAATAGATAATAGATAATAAATATGTATAAAATATATATGCAAGATACACATTAAATAATGTAAATATCTATAAAAAGTATATACAAAAAACAAATAGAATAATGTAACATCGTATCAAAATAAATACACCGAATATTAATAAAATAATGTAAATTTGTATGAAAATAAAGATGCAAAATTCCCATAAAATAGCGCATTAATGTACATGTACAAAATACATATACAAAATAAATATAAAATAAGGTAAATTTGTAATGAAATATATGTACAAAATACACATAAAATAATGTAAATTTATAAGAAAATATATATACAAATACACATAAAATACCATGAATTTGTATAAAATTATATATTCAAAGTAAATATTAAATAATGTAAATGCGTATAAAAATATATATACAAAGTACATATAAAATAATGTAAAGTCGTATCAATATAAATCAACAAAATACCAATAAAATAATATATATTTGAATGAAAATATATTTACAAAATACACATAACCTAACTAAAATTTGTATTGAAATATATACAAAAATACATAAAAATAATTTGAGTTTGTATGAAAATAGATATTCAAAATACACATAAAACTAGGTAAATTTCTTTTGAAATATATATACAAAATACCAATAAAATATTGTAAATTTGTGTCAAAATATATAAACAAATACATATAAAATAACGTAAATTTGTATGAAAAATATATACAAAATACATATAGAATAATGTCAAATCGTATCATAATGAATGAGCAGAATATCAATAAAATAACGTAAATATGTATGAAAATAAAGATACAAAATACCTATAAAATAAAGCATATTTTTATAAAAATACATATAGAAAAATACACATAGAATAATTAAATTTGTATTAAAATTAATATACAAAATGCATATACAATAAATTTATATTTGATTATATTAAATGAAATAAATATACAAAATAAACATAAAATAAGGTAAAATTGTAATAAAATATATGTAAGAATACACATAAAATAATATAAATTTGTATGAAAATATATATAGAAATACACATAAAATAACATGAATTTGTATAAATTTGTTTCAAAATATATACGAATACACACAAAAAAATAACGTAAATTTTTATGAAAATGTATATAAAATACACATAAAATAATTTAAATACGTAGAAAATATATATTTTATACTCATTTACATTATCTAAAGTGTGTTTTGTATATATATTTTATGCAAATTATTTATGTTCATTTTGTACATATATTTTATAGAAATTTGCGTTATTTTATGTATATAGTTTTATATAAATTTACGTTATTTTATGTATATTTATATTTATACAAATACACATTCTTTTATTGGTATATTGTTTATTTACATTTATACGAATTTACATTATTTTATGTGTATTTTGTATACATTTTTTATACGTTTTTACCTAATTTTATGTGTATTTTGTATATGTATTTTTATAGAAATCTACGTTATTTTATGTGTATTCGTATATATATTTTGAAACAAATTTACATTATTTTATATGTATTTTGCATATCTATTTCAATACAAATTTACCTTATTGTGTGTGCATTTTGTATATTTATTTTAATACAAATTGAAATATTTTTTGTGTATTTTGGTATCAATAATTTTATAAAAAAACGTAAATTTGTATAAAAAAATATGTACAAAACACAAATAGAATAATATAAAATCGTATCAAAATAAATACACAGAATATTAATAAAATAATGTAAATTTGTATGAAAATAAAGAAGCAAAATACCCATAAAATAACGTATTTTTTTTATTTATAAAAATAAATATACCAAAATACACATACAATAAGGTAAATTTGTATTGAAATACATATGCAAAATACATATAAAACAATGTAAATTTGTTTCAAAATATATATACGAATACACATAAAATAACGTAGATTTCTATAAAAAAAATATATACAAAATACACATAAAATGAAGTAAATACGTATAAAAAAATGTATACAAAATACACATAAAATAATGATAAATTCGTATCAGAATAAATAAACAAAATACCAATAAAAGAATGTGTATTGTATAAATATAAATATACAAAATACACATAAAATAACGTAAATTTATATAAAACTATATACAAAAATACACAGAAGTAATTAAATTTGTATGAAAATATATACAAAATACACACAAAATATGCTAAATTTGAATTGAAATATATATACAAAATACACATATTTTGCATATCTATTTTCAAACAAATTTAAATTATTTTTGTGTATTTTTGTATATATTTATTTTTGTTATACATAGAATAATGTAAAATCGTATCAAAATAAGTACACAGAATATCAATAAAATAATTTAAATTTGTATGAAAATAAAGATGCAAAACACCCATAAGATAAAGTATATTTTATTTTTAAAATACAAATACAAAAATACACATAGAATAATTAAATTTGTATTAAAATTAATATACAAAATGCACAAATACAAATAAAACAGTTAAAATTTGTTTCAAAATATATATACGAATACACATAAAATAACGTAGATTTCTATAGAAATATATATACAAAATACACATGAAATTATGTAAATACGTATAAAAATATATATACAAAATACATATTAAGTAATGTAAATTCGTGTCAAAATAAATAAACAAAATATCATGAAAAGAATGTGTATTTGTATGAAAATAAATAATAGATAATAAATTTGTATGAAATAAATATGCAAGATACACATTAAATAATGTAAATATGTATAGAAAAATACATATAAAAAAACAAATAGAATAATGTAAAATCGTTTCAAAATAAATACACCGAATATTAATAAAATAATGTAAATTTGTATGAAAATAAAGATGGAAAATTCCCATCAAATAGTGCATTTCTTATTAAAATATATATACCAAAATACACATAAAATATTTAAATTTGTACTGAAATAAATATACAAAATGCACATACAATAAGGATATATACAAAATACATATGAAATGATGTAAATACGTATAAAAATATATATACAAAATACACATTAAATACTGTAAATTCGCGTCAAAATAAATAAACAAAATATCAATAAAAGAATGTGTATTTGTATGAAAATAGATATACAAAATACACATAAAATAACCTAAATTTGTATCATACTATATACAAAAATACACAAAAATATTTTAAATTTGTATGAAAATAAATATACAAAATACACATAAAACTAGGTAAATTTGTATTGAAATACATATACAAAATACACATAAAATAATGTAAATTTGAATTAAAAGACATAAACAAATACACTTAAAATAACGTAAATGTGTATAAAAAAATATATACAAAACACAAATAGAATAATGTAAAATCGTATCAAAATAAATACACAGAATATTAATAAAATAATGTAAATTTGTATGAAAATAAAGAGGCAAAATACCCATAAAATAACGCATTTTTTTTATAAAAATATATATACCAAAATACACATAAAAAATTAAATTTGTATTAAAATAAATATATAAAAAACATATACAATAAGGTAAATTTGTATTGAAATAGATATGCAAAATACATATAAAACAATGTAAATTTGTTTCAAAATATATATACGAATACACATAAAATAACGTAGATTTCTATAAAAATATATATACAAAATACACATAAAATGAAGTAAATAAGTATAAAAAAATGTATACAAAATACACATAAAATAATGTAAATTCGTATCAAAAAAAAAAATACCAATAAAAGAATATGTATTTGTATAAATATAGATATACAAAATACACGTAAAATAACGTAAATTTATATAAAACTATATACAAAAATACACAGAAGTATTTTAATTTGTCTGAAAATAGATATACAAAATAAGGTAAATTCGTTTCAAATTCAATAAACAAAATTCAGATAAAAGAACGTATATTTGTAGAAAAAATAAATATACAAAATACACATAAAATAACGATAATTTGTATGAAAATATATAAAAAAATAAACAAAAATAATTTCAATTTGTATGTAAATATGTAAATGTAAATGTAAATATGTCTAAAAATATATATATACAAAACACAAAGAGAATAATGTAAAATCGTATCAAAATAAATACACAAAATATTAATAAAACAATGTAAATTTGTATGAAAATAAAGATGCAAAATACCCATTAAATAACGCATTTTTTTATAAAAATATATATACCAAAATACACATTAAAAAAATAATTTGTATTAAATTAAATATACAAAATACACATACAATAAGGTAAATCTGTATTGATACAGATATGCAAAATACATATAAAACAATGTAAATTTGTTTCAAAATATATATAAGAATACACATAAAATAACGTAGAATCGTATAAAAATAGATATACAAAATACACATAAAATGAAGTATATACGTATAAGAAAATGTATACAAAATACACATAAAATAATGTAAATTCGTATAAAAATAAATAAACAAAATACCAATAAAAGAACGTGTATTTGTATAAATATAAATATACAAAATACACATGAAATAACGTAAATTTGTATAAAACTATATACAAAAATACACAGAAGTAATTAAATTCGTATGAAAATAGATATACAAAATATAGATAAAATAAGCTAAATTTGAATTGAAATGTATATACAAAATACATAAAATAATGTAAATTTGTATCAAAATATTTATAAAAATACATATAATAACGTAAATTTGTTTAAAAATATATAAAAAAAACACACATTAAGTAATGTAAATACGTATAAAAAATATGTACAAAATACACATATAATCATGTAATTCGTATCAAACTAAATAAACAAAATATCAATAAAATAATGTAAATTTGTATGAGAAAACATATACAAATACATATAAAATAACGCTAATTTCCATAAAAATATATATCCAAAAATGAACGTAAATTTGGATAAAAATATATATACAAAACACACATTAAATAATGTAAATGCGTACATAAAATAAACTAAATTTGTATAAAACTATATACAAAAATACACAAAAATAATTTAAATTTGTGTGAAAAGAAATATTCAAAATACACATAAGATTAGGTTAATTTGTATTGAAATACATATACAAAATACACATAAAATAATGTAAATTTGAAAGAAAATATATAAACAAATACACATATAATAACGTAAATTTGTATGAAATCTATATTCAAAATACACATTAAATAATATAAATATGTATAAAAAAATATACACAAAACACAAATAGAATAATGTAAAATCGTATCAAAATATATACACAGAATATTAATGAAATAATGTAAATTCGTATGAAAATTAAGATGCAAAATACCTATAAAATAACGCATTTTTTATAAAATTATTGATACCAAAATACACATAAAATATTTGAATTTGTATTAAAATAAATATACAAAATGCACATACAATAAGGTAAATTTGTATTGAAATAGATATGCAAAATACATATAAAATAATGTATATTTGTTTCAAAATATATATACGAATACACAAAAAATAACGTAGATTTCTATAAAAATACATATACAAAATACACATAATATTAAGTAAATACATATAAAAAAATGTATACAAAATACACATAAAATAATGTAAATTCGTATAAATGTAAATAAAAATTTACCAATAAAAGAATGTGTATTTGTATAAATATAAACATACAAAATGCACATAAAATAACGTAAATTTATATAAAACCATATACATAAAATAACGCAAATTTCTATAAAAATATATATATAAATATATATATATATATATATATATATATATATATATATATATATATATATATATATATATATATATATATATATATATATATATATATATATATATATATATATATATATATATATATATATATATATATATATATATATATATATATATATATATATATATATATATATATATATATATATATACAAAACACACTTTAGATAATGTAAATGAGTATAAAAATATGTATACAAAATACCTATGAAATAATCTAAATTCGTATTGAATTAAATTAAGAAAATATCAATAAAATAATGTAATTTTGGATGAAAATATATACACAAAATACACATAAAATAACCTAAATACAAATACAAATATACACATAAAATAATTTAAAATTGAATGAAATAAATATACAAAATAAACATAAAATAAGGTAAATTTGTAATGAAATATATGAAAAAATATATATATGAAAATATATATACAAATACACTTTAAATAACATGAATTTGTATAAAATTTGTTTCAAAATATATACTTATACACACTATAAAATAACGTAATTTTTTTTATGAAAATGTATATACAAAATACACATAAAATAATTTAAATACGTAGAAAAATATATATACAAAAAACACATAAAATAATGTAAATTTGTATGAAAATATATAAACAAATACACATAAAATAATGTAAATTTGGATAAAATATATATACAAAATGAATATTAAATATAAATATAAAATATATATAAAAAAATACATATAAAATAGTTAAAATTGTATTAAAATAGATATACAAAATGCACGTACAATAAAGTAAATTTGTATTGAAATAAATATGCAAAATACACATCAATAATGTAAATTTGTATCAAAATATATATACGAATACTCATAAAATAGAGTAAATTTCTATGAAAATATACTTACAAAATAGATATACAAAATACACATATAATTAGTTAAATTTGTATTTAAATACATGTACAAAAAACACATAAAATAATGTAGATTTTTATGAAATGAAAACAAATACATTTTATATAAAATATATATACAAAATACACATAGAGTAATGTAAAATCATATAAAAATAAATACACAGAATATCAATAAAATAATGTAAATTTGTATGAAAATAAAGATGCAAAATACCCATAAAATAAAGCATATTTTTATAAAAATACATATACAAAAATACACATAGGATAATCAAATTTGTATTAAAATTAATATACAAAATGCACATACAATAAGGTAAATTTGTATTGAAAAATATGCAAAATACACATAAAACAATGTAAATTTGTTTCAAAATATATATACGAATACACATAAAATAACGCAGATTTCTATAGAAATATATATACAAAATACACATGAAATAATGTAAATACGTATAAAAATATATATACAAAATAAACATTAAATAATGTTAAATCGTGTAAAAATAAATAAACAAAATATCATGAAAAGAATGTGTATTTGTATGAAAATAGATATACAAAATACACTTAAAATAAACGTAGATTTGTTTAAAAATATATATACAAAATACATATTAAGTAATGTTAATACGTATAAAAAATATGTACAAAATACACATATAATCATGTAATTCGTATCAAAATAAATAAACAAAATAGCAATAAAATAATGTAAATTTGTATGAGAAAACATATACAAATAACGCAAATTTCTATAAAAATATATGTACAAAAATGCACATAAAATAAAGTAAATTTGCAAAAAAATATATATACAAAACACACACTAAATAATGTAAATGCATACATAAAATAACCTAAATTTGTATAAAACTATATACAAAAATACACAAAAATAATTTAAATTTGTTTGAAAAGAAATATACAAAATACACATAAAATTAGGTAAATTTGTATTGAAATACATATACAAAATACACATCAAATAATGTAAATTTGAATGAAAATATATAAACAAATACACTTAAAATAACGTAAATTTGTATAAAATATAAATGCAAGATACACATTAAATAATGTAAATGAGTATAAAAAATATATATACAAAAACAAATAGAATAATGAAAAATCTTATCAAAATAAATACACAGAATATCAATAAAATAATGTAAATTTGTATGAAAATAAAGATGCAAAATTCCCAAAAATTATCGCATTTTTTATAAAAATATATTTACCAAAATACACATAAAATATTTAAATTTGTATTGAAATAAATATACAAAATGCATATACAGTAAGGTAAATTTGTATTGAAAGAGATATTCAAAAATACATATAAAACAATGTAAATTTGTTTCAAAATATATATACGAATACACATAAAATAAAGTAGATTTCTATAGAAATATATATACAAAATACATATGAAATAATGTAAATACGTATAAAAAATATATATATACAATATACATATCAAATAATGTAAATTCGTGTCAAAATAAATAAACAAAATATCATGAAAAGAATGTGTATTTGTATGAAAATAGATAATAGATAATAAATTTGTATAAAATATATATGCAAGATACACATTAAATAATGTAAATATGTATAAAAAAGTATATACAAAAAACAAATAGAATAATGTAACATCGTATCAAAATAAATACACCGAATATTAATAAAATAATGTAAATTTGTATGAAAATAAAGATGCAAAATGTCCATAAAATAGCGCATTTCTTATAAAAATATATATACCAAAACACATAAAATATTTAAATTTGCATTGAAATAAATATACAAAATACACATACAATAAGGTAAATTTGTATTGAAAGAGATATGCAAAAAATACATATAAAACAATGTAAATTTGTTTCAAAATATATATACGAATAGAAATAAAAAAACGTAGATTTTTCTTTAAAAATATATATGCAAAATACACAAAAATTAAGCAAATGCGTATAAAAAAATATATACAAAATACACATAAAATAATGTAAATTCGAATCAAAATAAATAAACAAAATACCAATAAAAGAATGTGTATTTTAATAAATATAAATATACAAAATACATATACAAAATAAACATAAAATAAGGTAGATTTGTAATAAAATATATGTACAAAATACACAAATATATATTTAAAATAAATATTAAATAATGTAAAAGCGTATAAAAAATATATATACAAAGTACATATAAAATAATGTAAATTCGTATCAATATAAATCAACAAAACACCAATAAAATAATATATATTTGAATGAAAATAAATTTACAAAATACACATAACATAACTAAAATTTGTATTAAAATATATACAAAAATACATAGAAATAATTTGAGTTTGTATGAAAATAGATATACAAAGTACACATAAAACTAGGTAAATTTCTTTTGAAATGTATATACAAAATAGCCATAAAATATTGTAAATTTGTGTCAAAATATATAAACAAATACACATAAAATAATGTAAATTTGTATGAAAAATATATACTAAATACACATAGAATAATGTCAATTCGTATCAAAATGAATGAGCAGAATATCAATAAAATACTTTAAATTTGTATGAAAATAAAGATGCAAAATACCCAAAAAATAAAGCATATGTTTATAAAAATACAGATACAAAAATACACATCGAATAATTCAATTTGTATTAAAATTAATATACAAAATGAATATACAATAAGATAAATTTGTATTGAAAAATATGCAAAATACATATAAGTATATATATATATATATATATATATATATATATATATATATATATATATATATATATATATATATATATATATATATATATATATATATATATATATATATATATATATATATATATATATATATATATATATATATATATATATATATATATATATATATATATATATATACAAATTTACCTTATTGTATGTGTTTTTTATATATTTATTTTAATACAAATCTAATTTTTTTATCTATATTTTGGTATATATATTTTTATAAATAAAAAAAATGCGTTAATTTATGGGTATTTTGCCTCTTTATTTTCATACAAATTTACATTATTTTATTAATATTCAGTGTATTTATTTTGATGCGATTTTACATTATTCTATTCGTGTTTTGTATATATTTTTTTATACAAATTTACGTTATTTTAAGTGTATTTTGTATATGTATTTCCATATAAATTTACCTAATTTTATGTGTATTTTGTATATTTATTTTCATTCAAATTTAAAATATTTTTGTGTATTTTTGTATATAGTTTGATACAAATTTAGGTTATTTTATGTGTATTTTATATATCTATTTTCATACATATACACATTCTTTTATTGATATTTTGTTTATTTATTTTGACGCGAATTTTATGTGAATTTGTTTTCATTTATACAAATTTACATTATTTTATGTGTATTTTGTACATGTATTTAAATACAAATTTAACTAATTATATGTGTATTTTGTATATCTATTTTCATACAAATTGAAATTTATTTTTTTGTTTTTTGTATATATTTTTATTCAAATTATCGTAATTTCATAAAAATATATATACCAATATACACATAAAGTATTTAAATTTGCATTGAAATAAATATACAAATACGTATAAGAAAATGTATACAAAATACACATAAAATAATGTAAATTCGCATCAAAATAAATAAACAAAATACCAATAAAAGAATGTGTATTTGTATAAATATAAATATACAAAATACACATAAAATAACGTAAATTTGTATAAAACTATATACAAAAATACACAGAAGTAATTAAATTCGTATGAAAATAGATATACAAAATACAGATAAAATAAGCTAAATTTGAATTGAAATGTATATAGAAAATACATAAAATAATGTAAATTTGTATCAAAATATTTATAAAAATACATATAATAACGTAAATTTGTTTAAAAATATATAAACAAAATACAGATTAAGTATTGTAAATACGTATAAAAAATATGTACAAAATAAACAAATAATCATGTAATTCGTATGAAACTAAATAAACAAAATATCAATAAAATAATGTAAAGTTGTATAAGAAAACATATACAAATACATATAAAAAAACGCTAATTTCTATAAAAATATATGTCCAAAAATGAACGTAAAATAAAGTAACTTATATATATACAAAACACACATTAAATAATGTAAATGCGTACATAAAATAACCTAAATTTGTATAAAACTATATTCAAAAATACTTACTGTATATGCATTTTGTATATTTATTTCAATACAAATTTAAATATTTTATGTGTATTTTGGTAAATATATTTTTATAAAAAATGCGATAATTTTGGGGAATTTTGCATCTTTATTTTCATACAAATTTACATTATTTTATTGATATTCTGTGTATTTATTTTGATACGATTTTACATTATTCTATTTGTTTTTTGTATATATTTTTTTATACACATTTACATTATTTAATGTGTATCCTGCATATATATTTTATAAAAATTTACGTTATTTTAAGTGTATTTGTTTATATATTTTCATTCAAATTTACATTATTTGATGTGTATTTTGTATATGTATTTCAATACAAATTTACCTAATTTTATGTGTATTTTGTATATTTCTTTTCAAACAAATTTAAATTATTTTTGTGTATTTTTGTATATAGCTTTATACAAATTTAGGTTATTTTATGTACGCATTTACATTATTTAGTGTTTGTTTTGTATATATTTTTTTATGCACATTCTTTTATTGGTATTTTGTTTATTTATTTTGATACTAATTTACATTATTTTATGTGTATTTTGTATACATTTTTTATACGTATTTACTTAATTTTATGTGTATTTTGTATATATATTTTTATAGAAATCTACCTTATTTCATATGTATTCGTATATATATTTTGAAACAAATTTACATTGTTAATATGTATTTTGCATATCTATTTTTGTGTATTCTGTATTTATTTTTGTTATACATAGAATAATGTAAAATCGTATCAAAATAAGTACTCAGAATATCAATAAAATAATTTAAATTTGTATGAAAAAAAAGATGCAAAATACCCATAAGATAAAGCATATTTTTTTTTAAAAATACATATACAAAAATACACATAGAATAATTAAATTTGTATTAAAATTAATATACAAAATGCACACATACAATAAGGTAAATTTGTACTGAAAAAAAACGCAAAATACAAATAAAACAGTGTAAATTTGCTTCAAAATATATATACGAATACACATAAAATAATATAGATTTCTATAGAAATATATATACAAAATACACATGAAATTATGTAAATACGTATAAAAATATATATATAAAATACATATTAAGTAATGTAAATTCGTGTCAAAATAAATAAACAAAATATCATGGAAAGAATGTGTATTTGTATGAAAATAAATAATAGATAATAAATCTGTATGAAATATATATGCAAGATACACATTAAATAATGTAAATATATATAAATATATATATATATATATATATATATATATATATATATATATATATATATATATATATATATATATATATATATATATATATATATATATATACAAAATACACATAAAATTAGGTAAATACGTATAAAAAAATGTAAACAAAATACACATAAAATAATATAAATTCGAGACAAAATAAATAAACAAAATACCAATAAAAGAATGTGTATTTGTTCTGTGTATTTTTGTATATAGTTTTATACAAATTTACGATATTTTTTGTGTATTTGTATATATATATTTATACAAATACACATTCTTTTACTGGTATTTTGTTTATTTATTTTGATACGATTTTTATGTGTATTTTGTATTCATTTTTTTATACGTATTTACTTCATTTTATGTGTATTTTGTATATATTTTTATTGAAATCAACGTTATTTTATGTGTATTCGTATATATATTTGAAACAAATTTACATTGTTTTATATGTATTTTGCATATCTATTTCAATACAAATTTACCTTACAGTATGTGCATTTTTTATATTTATTTTAATACAAATTTTAATATTATATGTGTATTTTGGTATATATATTTTTATAAAAAATGCGTTATTTTATGGCTATTTTGCATCTTTATTTTCAAACAAATTTACATTATTTAAATAATATTCTGTGTATTTATTTTGATACGATTTTACATTATTCTATTTGTGTTTTGTATATGTTTTTTTTATACATATTTACATTATTTAATTAGTATTTTGTATATATATTTGATACAAATTTACGTTATTTTAAGTGTATATGTTTATATATTTTCATTGAAATTTCCACTATTTTATGTGTATTTTGTATATATATTTCAATAAAAATTTACCTAATTTTATTGTGTATTTTGTATATTTATTTTCATACAAATTTAAATTATTTTTGTGTATTTTTGTATATAGTTTTATACAAACTTTGGTTATTTTATAAGTATTTTGTATATCTATTTTCATACAAATACACATTCTTTTATTGATATTTTGTTTATTTATTTTGACGAGAATTTAAACTATTTAATGTGTATTTGTATATATATTTTTATACGTATTTACATCATTTCATGTGTATTTTGTATATATATTTCTATAGAAATCTACGTTATATTATGTGTATTCGTATATAGATTTTTAAACAAATTTACACTTATATGTGTATTTTGCATATTTTTTCAATACAAATTTATCTTATTGTATATTCATTTTGTATATTAATTTTAATACAAATTTAATTATTCTATGTGTATTTTTGTATATGTATTTTTATAAAAATATGCTTTATTTTATGGGTATTTTGCATCCTTATTTTCATACAAATTTACGTTATTTTATTGATATTCTGCTCATTCATTCTGATACGATTTGACATTATTCTATGTGTATTTTGTATATATTTTTCATACAAATTTACGTTATTTTATGTGTATTTGTTTATATATTTTGACACAAATTTATAATATTTTATGGGTATTTTGTATATATATATATATATATATATATATATATATATATATATATATATATATATATATATATATATATATATATATATATATATATATATATATATATATATATTTATATATATATATATAAATTTTACCTAGTTTTATGTGTATTTTGAATATCTATTTTCATACAGACTCAAATTATTTATATGTATTTTTGTATATATTTCAATACAAATTTTAGTTATGTTATGTGTATTTTGTAAATCTATTTTCACTCAAATATATATTATTTTATTGGTATTTTGTTGATTTATATTGATACGAATTTACATTATTTTATATGTACTTTTTATATATATTTTTATACGCATTTACATTATTTAATATTTATTTTGAATATATAATTTTATACAAATTCATGGTATTTTATGTGTATTTGTATATATATTTTCATATAAATTTACATTATTTTATGTGTATTTTATACATATATTTCATTACAAATTTACCTTATTTTATGTTTATTTTGTATGTGTATTTTGTACATTTATATTTATACACGTTTACTCACACAAATTTATATTATTTTTTGGTATTTTGTTTATTTATTTTGATACAAATTACATGATTATATGTGTATTTTGTACACATTTTTTTATACGTATTTACATTATTTAATGTGTATTTTGTTTATATATTTTCATACAAATTTAAGTTATTATATACGTATTTGTATAAATATTTTGATACAAATTTACTTTATTTCATGTATTTTGTATATATATATATATATATATATATATATATATATATATATATATATATATATATATATATATATATATATATATATATATATATATATATATATATATATATATATATCAATTCAAATTTAGCTTATTTTGTGTGTATTTTGTATATATTTTCATACAAATTTAATTACTTCTGTGTATTTTTGTATATATATTTTTATAGAAATCTACGTTATTTTATGTGTATTCGTACATATATTTTGAAACTAATTTATTTTGTTTTATATGTACAATAAGGTAAATTTGTATTGAAATAGATATGCAAAATACATATCAAGCAATGTAAATTTGTTTCAAAATATGTATACGAATACACATAAAATAACGTAGATTTCTATAAAAATATATATACAAAATACACATAACATGAAGTAAATACGTATAAAAAAATGTATACAAAATACACATAAAATAATGTAAATTCGTATCAAAATAAATAAACAAAATGCCAATAAAAGAATGTGTATTTGTATAAATATAAATATACAAAATACATATAAAATAACGTAAATATATGCATATACTATATACAAACTACAAACAAACTATATACAAAAATACACAGAAGTAATTCAATTTGTATGAAAATATATACAAAATACACACAAAATTAGCTAAATTTACATTATTTTATGTGTAATTTGTATATTTATATTTATACAAATACACATTCTTTTATTGGTATTTTGTTTATTTATTTTGATACGAATTTACATTATTTTATGTGTATTTTGTATACATTTTTTTATACGTATTTACTTCATTTTATGTTTATTTTGTATATATATTTTTATAGAAATCTACGTTATTTTATGTGTATTCGTATACATATTTTGAAAGAAATTTACATTGCTTTATATGTATTTTGCATATCTATTTACATTATTTTATGTGTATTTTGTATACATTTTTTTGTACGTATTTACTTAATTTTATGTGTATTTTGTATATATATTTTTATAGAAATCTACGTTTTTTTATTTGTATTCGTATATATATTTTGAAACATATTTACATTGTTTTATATGTATTTTTGCATATCTCTTTCAATACAAATTTACCTTATTGTATGTGCATTTTGTATATTTATTTCAATACAAATTTAAAAAATATAATGTGTATTTTGGTATATATATTTTTATAAGAAATGCGCTATTTTATAGGAATTTTGCATCTTTATTTTCATACAAATTTACATTATTTTATTAATATTCGGTGTATTTATTTTGATACGATTTTACATTATTCTATTTGTTTTTTGTATATACTTTTTTTATATCTTGCATATATATTTTATACAAATTTATTATCTATTATCTATTTTCATACAAATACACATTCTTTTCATGATATTTTGTTTATTTATTTTGACACGAATTTACATTATTTGATATGTATTTTGTATATATATTTTATACGTATTTACATAATTTCATATGTATTTTGTATATATATATTTAATAGATATTCAAAATACACATAAAATAACCTAAATTTGTATCAAACTATATACAAAAATACACAAAAATTTCTTAAATTTGTATGAAAATAAATATACAAAATACACATAAAATTAGGTAAATTTGTATTGAAATACATACACAAAATACACATAAAATAATGTAAATTTGAATGAAAATACATAAACAAATACACTTAAAATAACGTAAATTTGTATAAAAAAATATTTACAAAACACAAATAGAATAATGTAAAATCGTATCAAAATAAATACACAGAATATTAATAAAATAATGTAAATTTGTATGAAAATAAAGAAGCAAAATACCCATAAAATAACGCATTTTTTTTTATTTATAAAAATATATATACCAAAATACACATTAAAAAAATAAATTTGTATTAAAATAAATATACAAAAAACACATACAATGAGGTAAATTTGTATTGAAATACATATAAAACAAAGTAAATTTGTTTCAAAATATATATACAAATACGCATAAAATAACGTAGATTTCTATAAAAATATATATACAAAATACACATAAAATGAAGTAAATACGTATAAATAAATGTATACAAAATACACGTCAAATAATGTAAACTCGTATCAAAATAAATAAACAAAATACCAATAAAAGAATGTGTATTTGTATAAATATAAATATACAAAATACACATAAAATAACGTAAATTTATATTAAACTATATACAAAAATACACAGAAGTAGTTAAATTTGAATGAAAATATATACAAAATACACACAAAATAAGCTAAATTTGAATTGAAATATATATACAAAATACATGAAATAGAGTAAATTTGTATCAAAATATTTATACAAATACACTTATAATAACGTAAATTTGTATGAAAATATATAAACAAAATACATTAAATAATGTAAATACGTATAAAAAAATATGTACAAAATGCACATATAATCATGTAATTCGTATCAAAATAAATAAAGAAAATACCAATAAAATAATATAAATTTGTATGAGTAAACGTGTATGTTGCATATTTTTTCAATACAAATTTACCTTATTATATACGCATTTTGTATATTAATTTTAATACAAATTTAATTATTCTATGTGCATTTTTGTATCTGTATTTTTATAAACATATGCTTTATTTTTTGGGTATTTTGCATCTTTATTTTCATACTAATTTACATTATTTTATTGATATTCTGCTCATTCATTTTGATACGAATTGACATTATTCTATGTGTATTTTGTATATATTTTTCATACAAATTTACGTTATTTTATGTGTATTTGTTTATATATTTTGACACAAATTTACAATATTTTATGGGTATTTTGTATATACATTTCAAAAGAAATTTACCTAGTTTTATGTGTATTTTGTATATCTTTTTTCATACAAACTCAAATTATTTCTATGTATTTTTGTATATATTTTAGTACAAATTTTAGTTATGTTATGTGTATTTTGTAAATTTATTTTCATTCAAATATATATTATTTTATTGGTGTTTTGTTGATTTATATTGATACGAATTTACATTATTTTATATGTACTTTGTATATATATTTTTATACGCTTTTACATTATTTAATATTTTTTTGAATATATATTTTTATACAAATTCATGGTATCTTATGTGTATTTGTATATATATTTTCATATAAATTTACATTATTTTATGTGTATTTTGTATATATATTTTATTACAAATCTACCTTATTTTATGTTTATTTTGTATGTGTATTTTGTATATATATATTTATCCAAATACACATTCTTTTATTGGTATTTTGTTTATTTATTTTAATTTGAATTTACATTATTTAATAAGTATTTTGTATACATTTTTTTTATACGTATTAACTTAATTTTATGTGTATTTTGTATATATATTTTTATAGAAATCTACGTTTTTTTATTTGTATTCGCATATATATTTTGAAACAAATTTACATTGTTTTATATGTATTTTTGCATATCTCTTTCAATACAAATCTACCTTATTGTATGTGCATTTTGTATATTTATTTCAATGCAAATTTAAATATTTTATGTGTATTTTGGTATATATATTTTTATTAGATTACGAAAATTTGAATAAAAATATATACAAAAAAAACAAAAAAATAAATTTCAATTTGTATGAAAATAGATATACAAAATACACATATAATTAGTTAAATTTGTATTTAAATACATGTACAAAATACACATAAAATAATGTAAATTTGTATAAAATGAAGACAAATTCACATAAAATAACGTACATTTGTATAAATTAGATATACAAAATAATTTTATGTGTATTTTGTATATTTATTTTCATACAAATTTAAATTATTTTTGTGTATTTTTGTATATTTTATGTTTATTTTGTATGTGTATTTTGTACATTTATATTTATACAAATACACATTCTTTTATTGGTATTTTGTTTATTTATTTTGTTTCGAATTTATATTATTTTATGTGTATTTTGTTTACATTTTTTATACGTATTTACCTAATTTTATGTGTATTTTGTATATATATTTTTATAGAAATCTACGTTATTTTATGTGTATTCGTATATATATTTTGAAACAAATTTACATTGTTTTATATGTATTTTTGCATATCTCTTTCAATAGAAGTTTACCTTATTGTATGTGAATTTTGTATATTTATTTCAATACAAATTTAAATATTTTATGTGTATTTTGGTATATATATTTTTATAAGAAATGCGCTATTTGATGGGAATTTTGCATCTTTATTTTCATACAAATTTACATTATTTTATTAATATTCGGTGTATTTATTTTGATACGATTTTACATTATTCTATTTGTTTTTTGTATATATATATTTTATACATATTTACATTATTTAATGTGTATCTTGCATATATATTTCATACAAATTTATTATCTATTATTTATTTTTATACAAATACACATTCTTTTCATGATATTTTTTTTATTTATTTTGACTCGAATTTACATTACTTAATATGTATTTTATATATATATTTTTATACGTATTTACATAATTTCATGTGTATTTTGTATATATATTTATATAGAAATCAACGTTATTTTATGTGTATTCGTATATATATTTTGAAACAAATTTACACTGTTTTATTTGTTTTTGCGTTTTTTTTCAATTCAAATTTACCTTATTGTATGTGTGCATTTTGTATATTAATTTTAATACAAATTTAATTATTCTATGAGTATTTTTGTATATGTATTAAAAAAAAATGCTTTATCTTATGGATATTTTGCACCTTTATTTTCATACAAATTTAAATTATTTTATTGATATTCTGTGTACTTATTTTGATACGATTTTACATTATTCTATGCATAACAAAAATAAATACAGAATACACAAAAATAGATATGCAAAATACATATAAACAATGTAAATTTGTTTAAAAATATATATACGAATACACATGAAATAAGGTATATTTCTATAAAAATATATATACAAAATACAAATAAAATTAAGCAAATACGTATAAAAAATGTATACAAAATACACATAAAATAATGTAAATTAGTATCAAAATAATAAACAAAATACCAATAAATGAATGTGTATTTGTATAAATATATATATATATATATATACAAAATACACATTAAATAATATAAATTTGTTTAAAACTATACAAAATACACATGAAATAATGTAAATACGTATAAAAATATATATACAAAATACACATTAAATAATGTAAATTCAAGTTAAAATAAATAAACAAAATATCAATAAAAGAATGTGTATTTGTATGAAAATAGATATACAAAATACACATAAAATAACCTAAATTTGTATCAAACTATATACAAAAATAAACAAAAATATTTTAAATTTGTATGAAAATAAATATACAAAATACACATAATATTAGGTAAATTTGTATTGAAATACATACTCAAAATACACATAAAATAATGTAATTTTGAATGAAAATACATAAACAAATACACTTAAAATAACGTAAATTTATATAAAAAAAATATGTACAAAACACAAATAGAATAATGTAAAATCGTATCAAAATAAATACACAGAATATTAATAAAACAATGTAA
This sequence comes from Eriocheir sinensis, assembly GCF_024679095.1. Taxonomy (NCBI): domain Eukaryota; kingdom Metazoa; phylum Arthropoda; class Malacostraca; order Decapoda; family Varunidae; genus Eriocheir; species Eriocheir sinensis. The sequence goes on from NW_026111943.1 coordinate 457,515, forward strand.
ATTTGTATGAAAATAAAGAAGCAAAATACCCATAAAATAACGCATTTTTTTATTCATAAAAATATATATACCAAAATACACATCAAAAAATTAAATTTGTATTAAAATAAATATACAAAATACACATACAATGAGCTAAATTTGTATTGAAATAGATATGCAAAAGACATATAAAAGAATGTAAATTTGTTTCAAAATATATATACGAATACACATAAAATAACGTAGATTTCTATAAAAATATATATACAAAATACACATAAAATGAAGTAAATACGTATAAAAAAATGTATACAAAATACACATAAAATAATGTAAATTCGTATCAAAATAAATAAACAAAATACCAATAAAAGAATGTGTATTTGTATAAATATAAATATACAAAATACACATAAAATAACGTAAATTTATATAAAACTATGTACAAAAATACACAGAAGTAATTAAATTTGTATGAAAATATATACAAAATACACACAAAATAAGCTAAATTTGAATTGAAATATATATACAAAATAAATGAAATAAAGTAAATTTGTATCAAAATATTTATACAAATACACATATAATAACGTAAATTTGTATGAAAATATAGAAACAAAATACACATTAAATAATGTTAATACGTATAAAAAAATATGTACAAAATACACATATAATCATGTAATTCGTATCAAAATAGATAAACGAAATACCAATATAATAATATAAATTTGTATGAGTAAACGTGTATGTTGCATATTTTTTCAATACAAATTTATATTATTATATACGCATTTTGTATATTAATTTTAATACAAATTTAATTATTCGATGTGTATTTTTGTATCTGAATTTTTATAAACATATGCTTTATTTTTTGGGCATTTTGCATCTTTATTTTCATTCAAATTTACATTGTTTTATTGATATTCTGCTCATTCATTTTGATACGAATTAACATTATTCTATGTGTATTTTGTAAATATTTTTCATACAAATTTACGTTATTTTATGTGTATTTGTTTATATATTTTGACACAAATTTACAATATTATATGGGTATTTTGTATATACATTTCAAAAGAAATTTACCTAGTTTTATGTGTATTTTGTATATCTATTTTCATACAAACTCAAATTATTTCTATATATTTTTGTATATATTTTAATACAAATTTTAGTTATGTTATGTGTATTTTGTAAATTTATTTTTATTCAAATATATATTATTTTATTGGTGTTTTGTTGATTTATATTGATACGAATTTACATTATTTCATATGTACTTTGTATATATATTTTTATACGCTTTTACATTATTTAATATATATTTTGAATATATATTTTTATAAAAATTCATGGTATTTTATGTGTATTTGTATATATATTTTCATATAAATTTATATTATTTTATGTGTATTTTGTACATATATTTTATTACAAATCTACCTTATTTTATGTTTATTTTGTAAGTGTATATTGTATATTCATATTTATCCAAATATATATTATTTTATTGGTATTTTGTTTATTTATTTTAATTCGAATTTACATTATTTTATGTTTATTTTGTATACATTTTTTTATACGTATTTACTTAATTTTATGTGTATTTTGTATATATATTTTTATAGAAATATACATTTTTTTATTTGTATTCGCATATATATTTTGAAACAAATTTACATTGTTTTATATATATTTTTGCATATCTCTTTCAATGCAAATTTACCTTATTGTATGTGCATTTTGTATATTTATTTCAATGCAAATTTAAATATTTTATGTATATTTTGGTATATATTTTTTTATAAGAAATGCGCTATTTTATGGGAATTTTGCATCTTTATTTTCATACAAATTTACATTATTTTATTAATATTCGGTGTATTTATTTTGATACGATTTCATATTATTCTATTTGTTTTTTGTATATACTTTTTTATACATATTTACATTATTTAATGTGTATCTTGCATATATATTTTATACAAATTTATTAACTATTATCTATTTTCATACAAATACACATTCTTTTCATGATATTTTGTTTATTTATTTTGACACGAATTTACATTATTTGATATGTATTTTGTATATATATTTTTAAACGTATTTACATAATTTCATATGTATTTTGTATATATATTTCTATAGAAATCTACTTTATTTTATGTGTATTCGTATATATATTTTGAAACAAATTTACATTGTTTTATATGTATTTTTGAATATCTCTTTCAATACAAATTTACCTTACTGGTATGCATTTTGTATATTTATTTCAATACAAATTTAAATATTTTATGTGTATTTTGGTAAATATATTTTTATAAAAAATGCGATAATTTTTGGGAATTTTGCATCTTTATTTTCATACAAATTTACATTAGTTTATTGATATTCTGTGTATTTATTTTGATACGATTTTACATTATTCTATTTGTTTTTTGTATATATTTTTTTATACACATTTACATTATTTAATGTGTATCTTGCATATATATTTTATACAAATTTACGTTATTTTAAGTGTATTTGTTTATATATTTTCATTCAAATTTACATTATTTGTATTTTGTATATGTATTTCATTACAAATTTACCTAATTTTATGTGTATTTTGTATATTTCTTTTCAAACAAATTTAAATTATTTTTGTGTATTTTTGTATATAGTTTTATACAAATTTATTTTATGTACGCATTTACATTATTTAGTGTGTGTTTTGTATATATATTTTTATGCAAATTTACTTTATTTTATGTGCATTTTTGTACATATATTTTTATAGAAATTTGCGTTATTTGTATATGTTTTCTCATACAAATTTACATTATTTTATTGCTATTTTGTTTATTTATTTTGATACGAATTACATGATTATATGTGTATTTTGTACATATTTTTTATACGCATTTACATTACTTAATGTGTATTTTGTTTATATATTTTTAAACAAATCTACGTTATTATATGTATTTGTATAAATATTTTGATACAGATTTACATTATTTCATGTATTTTGTATGTACATTTCAATTCAAATTTAGCTTATTTTAGCTGTATTTTGTCTATATATTTTCATACAAATTTAATTACTTCTGTGTATTTTTGTATATAGTTTTATACAAATTTACGATATTTTTTGTGTATTTTGTATATTTATATTTATACAAATACACATTTTTTTTGTATTTTGTTTATTTTGTATTCATTTTTTTATACGTATTTACATCATTTTATGTGTATTTTGTATATATTTTTATAGGAATCTACGTTATTTTATGTGTATTTGTATATATATTTTGAAACAAATTTACATTGTTTTATATGTATTTTAGAATATCTCTTTCAATACAAATTTACCTTACCATATATACCAAAATATACATAAAAAAATTAAATTTGTATTAAAATAAATATATAAAAAACACATACAATAAGGTAAATTTGTATTGAAATAGATATGCAAAATACATATAAAACAATGTAAATTTGTTTCAAAATATATATACGAATACACATAAAATAACGTAGATTTCTATAAAAATATATATACAAAATACACATAAAATGAAGTAAATACGTATAAAAAAATATATACAAAATACACATAAAATAATGTAAATTCGCATCAAAATATATATACAAAATAATATAAAAGAATGTGTATTTGTATAAATATAAATATACAAAATACACATAAAATAACGTAAATTTATATAAAACTATATACAAAAATACACAGAAGTATTTTAATTTGTGTGAAAATAGATTTACAAAATAAGGTAAATTCGTTTTAAATTCAATAAACAAAATTCGGATAAAAGAACGTATATTTGTAGAAAAAATAAATATACAAAATACACATAAAATAACGAAAATTTGTATGAAAATATATAAAAAAATAAACAAAAATAATTTAAATTTGTATGAAAATAAATAAAATTAGGTTAATTTATATTGAAATACATATACAAAATACACATAAAATAATGTAAATTTGAAAGAAAATATATAAACAAATACACATATAATAACGTAAATTTGTATGAAATATATGTACAAAATACACATTAAATAATGTAAATATGTATAAAAAAATATATACAAAACACAAATAGAATAATGTAAAATCGTATCAAAATATATACACAGAATATTAATAAAATAATGCAAATTTCTATGAAAATTAAGATTTTTTATAAAGTTATTGATACCAAAATACATATAAAATATTTCAATTTGTTTTAAAATAAATATACAAAATGCACATACAATAAGGTAAATTTGTATTGAATTAGGCATGCAAAATACATATAAAATAATGTAAATTTGTTTCAAAATATATATACGAATACACATAAAATAACGTATATTTCTATAAAAATACATATACAAAATACACATAAAATTAAGTAAATACGTATAAAAAATGTATACAAAATACACATAAAATAATGTAAATTTGAAAGAAAATATATAAACAAATACACATATAATAACGTAAATTTGTATGAAATATATGTAGAAAATATACATTAAATAATGTAAATATGTATAAAAAAATATATACAAAACACAAATAGAATAATGTAAAATCGTATCAAAATATATACACAGAATATTAATAAAATAATGCAAATTTCTATGAAAATTAAGATTTTTTATAAAATTATTGATACCAAAATACACATAAAATATTTCAATTTGTATTAAAATAAATATACAAAATGCACATACAATAAGGTAAATTTGTATTGAAATAGATAAGCAAAATACATATAAAACCATGTAAATTTTTTTCAAAATATATATACGAATACACATAAAATAACGTAGATTTCTATGAAAATAAATATACAAAATACATATAAAATGAAGTAAATACGTATAAAAAAAGGTATACAAAATACACATAAAATAATGTAAACTCGTATCAAAATAAATAAACAAAATACTAATAAAAGAATGTGTATTGTATATATATATAAATATACAAAATACAAATAAAATAACGTAAATTTATGTAAAACTACATGCAAAAATACACAAAAGTAATTAAATTTGTGTGAAAATAGATATACAAAATACATGTGTATTTTGTATATTTATTTTCATACAAACTGAAATTATTTTTGTTTATTTTTTATATATTTTCATTCAAATTTTCGTTATTTTATGTGTATTTTGTATATTTATTTTTTTCTACAAATATACGTTCTTTTATCTGAATTTTGTTTATTGAATTTGAAACGAATTTACCTTATTTTGTATATCTATTTTCATACAAATTAAAATAGTTCTGTGTATTTTTGTATATAGTTTTCTATAAATTTACGTTATTTTATGTGTATTTTGTATATATATATATATATACAAATACACATTCTTTTATTGGTATTTTGTATATTTATTTTGATACGAATTTACATTATTTTATGTGTATTTTGTATGCATTTTTTTATACGTATATAATTCATTTTATGTGTATTTTGTATATATATTTTTATAGAAATCTACGTTATTCTATGTGTATTCGTATATATATTTTGAAACAAATTTACATTGTTTTATATGTATTTTGCATATCTATTTCAATACAAATTTATCTTATTGTATGTGTTTTTTATATATTTATTTTAATTCAAATTTAATTTTCTTATGTGTATTTTGGTATATATATTTTTATAAATAAAAAAAAATATTTGTTTTTTATATATTTATTTTAATTCAAATTTAATTTTCTTATGTGTATTTTGGTATATATATTTTTATAAATAAAAAAAATATTTTGCCTCTTTATTTTCATACAAATTTACATTATTTTATTAATATTCTGTGTATTTATTTTGATACGATTTTACATTATTCAATTTGTGTTTTGTATATATATATATTTTTATACAAATTTACGTTATTTTAAGTGTATTTGTTTATGTCTTTTCATTCAAATTAACATTATTTTATGTATATTTTGTATATGTATTTCAATACAAATTTACCTAATTTTATGTGTATTTTGTATATTTATTTTCATACAAATTTAAAATATTTTTGTGTATTTTTGTATATAGTTTGATACAAATTTAGGTTATTTTATGTGTATTTTGTATATCTATTTTCATAAAAATACACATTCTTTTATTGATATTTTGTTTATTTATTTTGACGCGAATTTACATTATTTAATATGTATTTTGTATACATATTTTTATACGTATTTACATCATTTCTTGTGTATTTTGTATAGTTTTAAACAAATTTATATTATTTAATGTGTATTTTGTATATATATATTTATACAAATACACATTCTTTTATTGGTATTTTGTTTATTTATTTTGATACTAATTTACATTATTTTATGTGTATTTTGTATACATTTTTTATACGTATTTACTTAATTTTATGTGTATTTTGTATATATATTTTTTTATAGAAATCTATCTTATTTCATGTGTATTCGTATATATATTTTGAAACAAATTTACATTGTTTATATGTATAATTAAATTTGCACTAAAATTAATATACAAAATGCGTATATAATAAGGTAAATTTGTATTGAAAAAATATGCAACATACACGTTTACTCATACAAATTTATATTATTTTATTTTTATTTTGTTTATTTATTTTGATACGAATTACATGATTATATGTGTATTTTGTACATATTTTTTTATACGAATTTACATTATTTAATGTGTATTTTGTTTATATATTTTCATACAAATTTACGTTATTATATGTGTATTTGTATAAATATTTTGATACAAATATACTTTATTTCATGTATTTTGTATATATGTTTCAATTCAAATTTAGCTTATTTTGTTTGTATTTTGTATATATTTTCATACAAATTTAATTACTTTTGTGTAATTTTGTATATAGTTTTATATAAATTTACGTTATTTTATGTGTATTTTGTATATTTATATTTATACAAATACACATTCTTTTATTGGTATTTTGTATATATATTTTTATACGTATTTACATCATTCGCGTCAAAATAAATAAACAAAATATCAATAAAAGAATATGTATTTGTATGAAAATAGATATACAAAATACATAAAATAACCTAAATTTGTATCAAACTATATACAAAAATACACAAAAATATTTTAAATTTGTATGGAAATAAATATACAAAATACTCATAAAATTAGGTAAATTTGTATTGAAATACATACACAAAATACACATAAAATAAAGTAAATTTGAATGAAAATACATAAACAAATACACTTAAAATAACGTAAATTTGTATAAAAAATATGTACAAAACACAAATAGAATAATGTAAAATCGTATCAAAATAAATACACAGAATATTAATAAAATAATGTAAATTTGTATGATAATAAAGAGACAAAATACCAATAAAATAACGCATTTTTTTTATTTATAAAAATATATATACCAAAATACACATAAAAAAATTAAATTTGAATTAAAATAAATATATAAAAAACACATACAATAAGATAAATTTGTATTGAAATAGATATGCAAAATACACATAAAACAATGTAAATTTGTTTCAAAATATATATACGAATACCCATACAAAAACGTAGATTTTTATAGAAATATATATACAAAATACACATGAAATGATGTAAATACGTATAAAAATATATATACAAAATACACATTAAATAATGTAAATTCGTGTCAAAATAAATAAGGAAAATATCAATAAAAGAATGTGTATTTATATGAAGATACATATACAAAATAAACATAAAATAACGTAAATTTGTATAAAACTATATATATAAATACACAAAAATAAATTAAATTTGTATGAAAATAAATATACAAAATATATATAAAATTAGATAAATTTGTATAGAAATACATTTACAAAATACACATAAAATAATGTAAATTTGAATGAAAATATATAAACAAATACACTTAAATTAACGTAAATTTGTATAAAATATATATACAAAATACTCATTAAATAATGTTAATATGTATAAAAAATATATATACAAAACACAAATAGAATAATGTAAAATCGTATCATAATAAATACACAGAATGTAAATAAAATAATGTAAATTTGTATGAAAATAAAGATGCAAAATACCCATAAAATAACGCATTTTTTTATAAATATACAAAATACACATGAAAGGATGTAAATACGTATAAATATATATATACAAAATACACATTAAATAATATAAACTCGCATCAAAATAAATATACAAAATATCAATAAAAGAATATGTATTTGTATGAAAATAAATATACAAAATACACATCAGATAACATAAATTTGTATAAAACTATATACAAAAATACACAAAAATAGTTTAAATTTGTAAGAAAATAAATATACAAAATACACATAAAATTAGGTAAATTCGTATTGAAATACATATACAAAATACACAAAATAATGTGAATTTGAATGAAAATACATAAACAAATACACTTAAAATAACGTAAATTTGAATAAAAATATATAAATACAAAACAAATAGAATAATGTAAAATCGTATCAAAATAAATACACAGAATATTAATAAAATAATGTAAATTTGTATGAAAATAAAGAAGTAAAGTACACATAAAATAACGCATTTTTTTTTAAATATATATACCAAAATACACATAAAAAAAATAATTTGTATTAAAATAAATATACAAAATACACATACAATAAGGTAAATCTGTATTGAAATAGATATGCAAAATACATATAAAACAATGTAAATTTCTTTCAAAATATATATATATAAAATATTTGAATTTGTATTAAAATAAATATACAAAATGCACATACAATAAGGTAAATTTGTATTGAAATAGATATGCAAAATACATATAAAACAATGTAAGTTTTTTTCAAAATATAAATACGAATACACATAAAATAACGTAGATTTCTATGAAAATAAATATACAAAATACACATAAAATGAAGTAAATACGTATAAAAAAAGGTATACAAAATACACATAAAATAATGTAAACTCGTATCAAAATGAATAAACAAAATACTAATAAAATAATGTGTATTGTATAAATATAAATATACAAAATATAATAAATAACGTAAATTTATATAAAACTATATGCAAAAATACACAGAAGTAATTAAATTTGTGTGAAAATAGATATACAAAATACATGTGTATTTTGTATATTTATTTTCATACAAATTGAAATTATTTTTGTTTATTTTTTTATATAATTTCATACAAATTTTCGTTATCATATGTGTATTTTGTATATTTATTTTTTCTACAAATATACGTTCTTTTATCTGAATTTTGTTTATTGAATTCGAAACGAATTTACCTTATTTTGTATATCTATTTTCATACAAATTAAAATACTTCTGCGTATTTTTGTATATAGTTTTATATAAATTTACGTTATTTTATGTGTATTTTGTATATCTATATTTATACAAATACACATTCTTTTATTGGTATTTTTTTTTAATACGAATTGACATTATTTTATGTGTATTTTGTATACATTTTTTATACGTATTTGCTTCATTTTATATGTATTTTGTATATATATTTTTATAGAAATCTACGTTATTTTATGTGTATTCGTATATATATTTTTAAACAAATTTACATTGTTTTATATGTATTTTGCATATCTATTTCAATACAAACTCACCTTATTGTATGTGTTTTTTATATATTTATTTTAATACAAATTAAAAAAAATTGTGTATTTTGGTATATATATTTTTATAAATAAAAAAAATGCGTTATTTTATGGGTATTTTGCCTCTTTATTTTCATACAAATTTACATTATTTTATTAATATTCTGTGTATTTATTTTGATACAATTTTACATTATTCTATTTGTGTTTTGTATATATTTTTTTATACAAATTTACGTTATTTTAAGTGTATTTGTTTATGTCTTTTCATTCAAATTTACATTATTTTATGTGTATTTTGTATATGTATTTTAATACAAATTTACCTAATTTTATGTGTATTTTGTATATTTATTTTCATACAAATTTAAAATATTTTTGTGTATTTTTGAATATAGTTTGATACAAATTTAGGTTATTTTATGTGTATTTTGTATATCTATTTTTATACAAATACACATTCTTTTATTGATATTTTGTTTATTTATTTTGACGCGAATTTACAGTATTTAATGTGTATTTTGTATATATAAACATATGCTTTATTTTTTGGGTATTTTGCATCTTTATTTTCATACAAATTTACATTATTTTATTAATATTCTGCTCATTCATTTTGATAATAATTGACATTATTCTATGTGTATTTTGAATATATTTTTCATACAAATTTACGTTATTTTATGTGTATTTGTTTATATATTTTGACACAAATTTACAATATTTTATGGCTATTTTGTATATACATTTCAAAAGAAATTTACCTAGTTTTTATGTGTATTTTGTATATCTATTTTCATACAAACTCAAATTATTTCTATGTATTTTTGTATATATTTTAATACAAATTTTAGTTATGTTATGTGTATTTTGTAAATTTATTTTCATTCAAATATATATTATTTTATTGGTATTTTGTTGATTTATATTGATACGAATTTACATTATTTTATATGTACTTTGTATATATATTTTATACACTTTTACATTATTTAATATTTATTTTGAATATATATTTTATAAAAATTCTTGGTATTTTATGTGTATTTGTATATATATTTTCATATAAATTTACATTATTTTATGTGTATTTTGTACATATATTTTATTAAAAATCTACCTTATTTTATGTTTATTTTGTATGTGTATTTTGTATATTTATATTTATCCAAATACACATTCTTTTATTGGTATTTTGTTTATTTATTTACTTAATTTTATGTGTATTTTGTATATTTATTTTCATAGAAATCTACGTTTTTTTATTTGTATTCGTATATATATTTTGAAACAAATTTACATTGTTTTATATGTATTTTTGCATATCTCTTTCAATACAAATTTACCTTATTGTATGTGCATTTTGTATATTTATTTCAATAAAAATTTCAATATTTTATGTGTATTTTGGTATATATATTTTTATAAGAAATGCGCTATTTTATTTGAATTTTGCATCTTTATTTTTATACAAATTTACATTATTTTATTAATATTCGGTGTATTTATTTTGATACGATTTTACTTTATTCTATTTGTTTTTTGTATATATATTTTTTATACACATTTACATTATTAATGTGTATCTTGCATATATATTTTATACAAATATATTATCTATTATCTATTTTCATACAAATACACATTCTTTTCATGATATTTTGTTTATTTATTTTGACACGAATTTACATTATTTGATATGTATTTTGTATATATATTTTTATACGTATTTACATATTTCATATGTATTTTGTATATATATTTCTATAGAAATCTACTTTATTTTATGTGTATTCTCTTTCAATACAAATTTACCTTACTGTATATGCATTTTGTATATTTATTTCAATACAAATTTAAATATTTTATGTGTATTTTGGTATATATATTTTTAAAAAAAATGCGATAATTTCTGATAATTTTGCATCTTTATTTTCATACAAATTTACATTATTTTATTGATATTCTGTGTATTTATTTTGATACGATTTTACATTATTCTTTTTGTTTTTTGTATATATATTTTTTATACACATTTACATTATTAATGTGTATCTTGCATATATATTTTATATAAATTTACGTTATTTTAAGTGTATTTCTTTATATATTTTTATTCAAATTTACATTATTTGATGTGTATTTTGTATATGTATTTCAATACAAATTTACCTAATTTTATGTGTATTTTGTATATTTCTTTTCAAACAAATTTAATTACTTTTGTGTATCTTTGTATATAGTTTTATATAAATTTACCGTATATTATGTGCATTTTGTATATTTATATTTATACAATTACACATAAAATAAAGTAAATTTCCATAAAAATAAATATACAAAACACACATTAAATAATGTAAATGCGTATAAAAATATGTATACAAAATACCTATGAAATAATCTAAATTCGTATCGAATTAAACTAACAAAAAACCAATAAAATAATGTAATTTTTGATGAAAAATATATATATAGAAAATACACATAAAATAACCTAAATACAAATACATATATACACATAAAATAATTTAAAATTGAAGGAAATAAATATTCAAAATAAACATAAAATAATGTAAATTTGTAATGAAATATATGAAAAATGCACATAAAATAATGTAGATTTGTATGAAAATATATATACATATACACATAAAATAACATGAATTTGTATGAAATTTGTATCAAATTATATACGAATACACACAATAAAATTAAATAAATTTTTATGAAAATATATATACAAAATACACGAAAAATAATGTAAATACGTAGAAAAATATATGTACAAAATACACATAAAATAAAGTAAATTCGTATCAGAATAAATAGATAAAATTCCAATAAAAGAATGTATATTTGTAGGCAAATATATATAGAAAATACAAATAAAATAACTAAAATTTGTATAAAAATATATACAAAAACACACAAAAATTATTTAAATTTGTTTGAAAATAGATATGCAAAATACACATAAAATTAGGCAAATTTGTATTGAAATACTTATACAAAATACAAATAAAATAATGTAAGTTTGAATGAAAATAATAATACACTTAAAATAAACGTAAAATAACGTAAATTTGTATGAAATATATATACAAAATACACATTAAATAATGTAAATATGTATAAAAAAATATATACAAAACACAAATAGAATAATGTAAAATCGTATAAAAATAAATACACAGAATATTAATAAAATAATATAAATTTGCATGAAAATAAAGATGCAAAATACCCATAAAATAACGCATTTTTTATAAAAATATATATACCAAAACACACATAAAATATTTGAATTTGTATTAAAATAAATATACAAAATGCACACACAATAAGGTAAATTTGTATTGAAATAGATATGCAAAATACATATAAAACAATGTAAATTTGTTTCAAAATATATATACGAAAAAACATAAAGTAACGCAGATTTCTATAAAGATATATATACAAAATACACATAAAATGAAGTAAATACGTATAAAAAAATGTGTACAAAATACACATAAAATAATGTAAACTCATATCGAAATAAATAGACAAAATACTAATAAAAGAATATGTATTCGTATAAATAGAAATATACAAAATACACATAAAATAACGTAAATTGATATAAAAGTATATACAAAAATACACAAAAGTAATTAAATTTGTATGAAAATAGATATACAAAATACACATAAAATAGCTCATATTTAAAAAATATATATATATATATATATATATATATATATATATATATATATATATATATATATATATATATATATATATATATATATATATATATATATATATATATATATATATATATATATATATATATATATATATATATATATATATATATATATATATATATATATATATATATATATATATATATATATATATATATATATATATATATATATAACTTAAATTTGTATAAAATATATATAAAAAATACACATTAAATAATGTAAATATGTATAAAAAAATATATACAAAACACAAATAGAATAATATAAAATCGTATCAAAATAAATACACAAAATATTAATAAAATAATGTAAATTTATATGAAAATTAAGATACAAAATACACATAAAATTAGGTAAATTTGTATTGAAATACATTTACAAAATACACATAAAATAATGTAAATTTGAATGAAAATATATAAACAAATACACTTAATATAACGTAAATTTGTATAAAATATATATACAAAATACACATTAAATAATGTAAATATGTATAAAAAAATATATATACAAAACACAAATAGAATAATATAAAATCGTATCAAAATAAATACACAGAATATTAATAAAATAATGTAAATTTGTATGAAAATTAAGATGCAAAATACCCATAAAATAACGCATTTTTTTTATAAAAATATATATACCAAGACACACTTAAAATATTTGAATTTGTATTAAAATAAATATACAAAATGCATATACAATAAGGTAAATTTGTATTGAAATAGATATGCAAAATATATATTAAACCATGTAAATTTTTTTCAAAATATATATACGAATACACATAAAATAACGTAGATTTCTATGAAAATAAATATACAAAATACACATCGACTGAAGTAAATACGTATAAAATAAGGTATACAAAATACACATAAAATTATATTAAATCTTATCTAAATAATTAAACAAAATACTAATAAAAGAATGTGTATTTTATAAATATAAATATACAAAATACAAATAAAATAACGTAAATTTATATAAAACTATATGCAAAAATACACAAAAGTAATTAAATTTGTGTGAAAATAGATATACAAAATACTTGTGTATTTTGTATATTTATTTTCATACAAATTGAAATTATTTTTGTTTATTTTTTTAATATTTTCATACAAATTTTCGTTATTTTATGTATATTTTGTATATTTATTTTTCTACAAATATACGTTCTTTTATCTGAATTTTGTTTATTGAATTTGAAACGAATTTACCTTATTTTGTATATCTATTTTCATTCAAATTAAAATACTTCTGTGTATTTTTGTGTACAGCTTTATATAAATTTACGTTATTTTATGTGCATTTTGTATATTTATATTTATACAAATACACATTCTTTTATTGGTATTTTCTTTATTTATTTTGATACGAATTTACATTATTTTATGTGTATTTTGTATACGTTTTTTTATACGTATTTACTTCATTTTATGTGTATTTTGTATATATATTTTTTTTTAGAAATCTACGTTATTTTATATGTAATCGTTTATATATTTTGAAACAAATTTACATTGTTTTATATGTATTTTGCATATGTATTTCAATATAAATTTACCTTATTGTATGTGTTTTTTGTATATTTATTTTAATACAAATTAAATTTTTTGATGTGTATTTTGGTATATTTATTTTTATAAATAAAAAAAATGCGTTATTTTATGGGTATTTTGCTTCTTTTTTTTCATACAAATTTACATTATTTTATTAATATTCTGTGTATTTATTTTGATACGATTTTATATTATTCTATTTGTGTTTTGTACATATTTTTTTATACAAATTTACGTTTTTTTTATAAAATTATTGATACCAAAATATACAAAAAATATTTCAATTTGTATTAAAATAAATATACAAAATGCACATACAATAAGGTAAATTTGTATTGAAATAGATATGCAAAATACATATAAAATAATGTAAATTTGTTTCAAAATATATATACGAATACACAAAATAACGTAGATTTCTATAAAAATACATGTACAAAATACACATAAAATTAAGTAAATACGTATAAAAAAATGTATACAAAATACACATGAAATAATGTAAATTCGTATAAATGTAAATAAACAATAAATCAATAAAAGAATGTGCATTTGTATAAATATAAAAATACAAAATGCACATAAAATAACGTAAATTTATATAAAACTATATACATAAAATATTGCAAATTTCTATAAAAATATATGTACAAAAATGAACATAAAATAAATTTGCATAAAAATATATATACAAAACACACTTTAGATAATGTAAATGAGTATAAAAATATATATTTTTCTACGTATTTAAATTATTTAATGTGTATTTTATATATACATTTTCATAAAAATCTACGTTATTTTATTGTGTGTATTCGCATATATTTTGAAACAAATTTTATACAAATTCATGTTATTTTATGTGTATTTGTATATATATTTTCATACAAATTTATATCATTTTATGTGTATTCTTACATATATTTTATTACAAATTTACCTTATTTTATGTTTATTTTGTATATTTATTTCATTTAATATAATCAAATTTAAATTTATTGTATATGCATTTTGTATATTAATTTTAATACAAATTTAATTATTCTTTGTACTTTTCTATATGTATTTTTATAAAAATATGCTTTATTTTATGGGTATTTTGCATCTTTATTTTTATACAAATTTACGTTATTTTATTGATATTCTGCTCATTCATTTTGACACGATTTGACATTATTCTATATGTATTTTGAATATTTTTTTCATACAAATTTACGTTATTTTATGTGTATTTGTTTATATATTTTGACACAAATTTACAATATTTTATGGGTATTTTGTATATATATTTTAAAAGAAATTTACCTAGTTTTATGTGTATTTTGAATATCTATTTTCATACAAACTCAAATTATTTTTATGTATTTTTGTATATATTTCAATACAAATTTTAGTTAGGTTATGTGTATTTTGTAAATCTATTTTCTTTCAAATATATATTATTTTATTGGTATTTTGTAGATTTATATTGATACGAATTTACATTATTTTATATGTACTTTGTATATATATTTTTATACGCATTTACATTATTTAATATTTATTTTGAATATATAATTTTATACAAATTCATGGTATTTTATGTGTATTTGTATATATATTTCCATATAAATTTACATTATTTTATGTGTATTTTGTACATATATTTCATTACAAATTTACCTTATTTTATGTTTATTTTGTATGTGTATTTTGTACATGTACATTAATGCGCTATTATCTGGGAATTTTGCATCTTTATTTTCATACAAACTTACATTATTTTATTAATATTCGGTGTATTTATTTTGATACGATGTTACATTATTCTATTTGTTTTTTGTATATACTTTTTTTTATACATATTTACATTATTTAATGTGTATCTTGCATATATATATATTATACAAATTTATTATCTATTATCTATTTTCATACACATACACATTCTTTTCATGATATTTTGTTTATTTATTTTGACACGAATTTACATTATTTGATATGTATTTTGTATATATATTTTTATACGTATTTACATAATTTCATATGTATTTTGTATATATATTTCTATAGAAATCTACTTTATTTTATGTGTATTCGGATATATATTTTGAAACAAACTTAGATTATTTTATATGTATTTTTGAATATCTCTTTCAATACAAATTTACCTTATTGTATATGCATTTTGTATATTTATTTCAATACAAATTTAAATATTTTATGTGTATTTTGGTAAATATATTTTTATAAAAAATGCGATAATTTTGGGGTTTTTTGCATCTTTATTTTCATACAAATATACATTATTTTATTGATATTCTGTGTATTTATTTTGATACGATTTTACATTATTCTATTTGTTTTTTGTATATATTTTTTTATACACATTTACATTATTTAATGTGTATCCTGCATATATATTTTATACAAATTTACGTTATTTTAAGTGTATTTGCTTATATATTTTCAATCAAATTTACATTATTTGATGTATATTTTGTATATGTATTTCAATACAAATTTACCTAATTTTATGTGTATTTTGTATATTTTTTTCAAACAAATTTAAATTATTTTTGTGTATTTTTGAATATAGCTTTATACAAATTTAGGTTATTTTATGTACGCATTTACATTATTTAGTGTGTGTTTTGTATATATATATTTATGCACATTCTTTTATTGGTATTTTGTTTATTTATTTTGATACTAATTTACATTATTTTATGTGTATTTTGTATACATTTTTTATACGTATTTACTTAATTTTATGTGTATTTTGTATATATATTTTTTATACAAATCTACCTTATTTCATGTGTATTCGTATATATATTTTGAAACAAATTTACATTGTTAATATGTATTTTGCATATCTATTTTTGTTTATTCTGTATTTATTTTTGTTATCCATAGTATAATGTAAAATCGTATCAAAATAAGTACTCAGAATATCAATAAAATAATTTAAATTTGTATGAAAAAAAAGATGCAAAATACCCATAAGATAAAGCATATTTAAAAAGAAAAATACTTATACAAAAATACACATAGAATAATTAAATTTGAATTAAAATTAATATACAAAATGCACACATACAATAAGGTAAATTTGTATTGAAAAAAAACGCTAAATACAAATAAAACTGTAAATTTGTTTCAAAATATATATACGAATACACATAAAATAACGTAGATTTCTATAGAAATATATATACAAAATACACATGAAATTATGTAAATACGTATAAAAATATATATATAAAATACATATTAAGTAATGTAAATTCGTGTCAAAATAAATAAACAAAGTATCATGAAAAGAATGTGTATTTGTATGAAAATAGATAATAGATAATAAATTTGTATGAAATATATATGCAAGATACATATTAAATAATGTAAATATGTATAAAAAATATATATATACAAAAAACAAATAGAATAATGTTAAATCGTATCAAAATAAATACACCGAATATTAATAAAATAATGTAAATTTGTATGAAAATAAAGAAACAAAATTCCCATCAAATAGCGCATTTCTTATAAAAATATATATAGCAAAATACACATAAAATATTTAAATTTGTATTGAAATAAATATACAAAATGCACATACAATAAGGTAAACTCCTATTGAAAGAGATTTGCAAAAATACATATAAAACAATGTAAAAATGTTTCAAAATATATATACGAATACACATAAAATAACGTAGATTTCTATAAAAAATATATATACAAAATACACATAAAATTAGGTAAATACGTATAAAAAAATGTAAACAAAATACACATAAAATAATATAAATTCGAAACAAAATAAATAAACAAAATA
Organism: Eriocheir sinensis; assembly: GCF_024679095.1. NCBI lineage: Eukaryota > Metazoa > Arthropoda > Malacostraca > Decapoda > Varunidae > Eriocheir > Eriocheir sinensis. The sequence goes on from NW_026111943.1 coordinate 476,312, forward strand.
CCAATAAAAGAATGTGTATTTGTTCTGTGTATTTTTGTATTTAGTTTTATACAAATTTACGATATTTTTTGTGTATTTTGTATATTTATATTTATACAAATACACATTCTTTTACTGGTATTTTGTTTATTTATTTTGATACGATTTTTATGTGTATTTTGTATTAATTTTTTTATACGTATTTATTTCATTTTATGTGTATTTTGTATATATTTTATGGCTATTTTGCATCTTTATATTCATACAAATTTACATTATTTAATTAATATTCTGTGTATTTATTTTGATACGATTTTACATTATTCTATTTGTGTTTTGTATATGTTTTTTTATACATATTTACATTATTTAATTAGTATTTTGTACATATATTTGATACAAATTTACGTTATTTTAAGTGTATGTTTATATATTTTCATTCAAATTTCTATTATTTTATGTGTATTTTGTATATATATTTCAATACAAATTTACCTAATTTTATGTGTATTTTGTATATTTATTTTCATACAAATTTAAATTATTTTTGTGTATTTTTGTATATAGTTTTATACAAACTTAGGTTATTTTATGAGTATTTTGTATATCTATTTTCATACAAATACACATTCTTTTATTGATATTTTGTTTATTTATTTTGACGAGAATTTAAACTATTTAATGTGTATTTTGTATATACATTTTTATACGTATTTACATCATTTCATGTGTATTTTGTATATATATTTCTATAGAAATCTACGTTATATTATGTGTATTCGTATATAGATTTTGAAACAAATTTACACTTATATGTGTATTTTGCATATTTTTTCAATACAAATTTATTTTATTGTATATTCATTTTGTATATTAATTTCAATACAGATATAATTATTCTATGTGTAATTTTGTATATGTATTTTTATAAAAATATGCTTTATTTTATGGGTATTTTGCATCTTTATTTTCATACAAATTTACGTTATTTTATTGATATTATGCTTATTCATTTTGATACGATTTGACATTATTCTATGTGTATTTTGTATATATTTTTCATACAATTTTACGTTATTTTTTGAGTTTTTGTTTATATATTTTGACACAAATATACAATATTTTCTGTGTTTTTTTTATATATATATATATATATATATATATATATATATATATATATATATATATATATATATATATGTATATATATATATATATATATATATATATATATATATATAATTTACCTAGTTTTATGTGTATTTTGAATATCTATTTTCATACAAACTCAAATTATTTATATGTATTTTTGTATATATTTCAATACAAATTTTAGTTATGTTATGTGTATTTTGTAAATCTATTTTCACTCAAATATATATTATTTTATTGGTATTATGTTGACTTATATTGATACGAATTTACCTTATTTTATATGTACTTTATATATATATTTTTATACGCATTTACATTATTTAATATTTATTTTGAATATATAATTTTATACAAATTCATGGTATTTTATGTTTATTTGTATATATATTTTCATATAAATTTACATTATTTTATGTGTATTTTGTACATATATTTCATTACAAATTTACCTTATTTTATGTTTATTTTGTATGTGTATTTTGTACATTTATATTTATACACGTTTACTCACACAAATTTATATTATTTTATTGGTATTTTGTTTATTTATTTTGATACGAATTACATGATTATATGTGTATTTTGTACACATTTTTTTATACGTATTTACATTATTTAATGTGTATTTTGTTTATATATTTTCATACAAATTTACGTTATTATATGCGTATTTGTATAAATATTTTGATACAAATTTACTTTATTTCATGTATTTTGTATATATATATCAATTCAAATTTAGCTTATTTTGTGTGTATTTTTTATATATTTTCATACAAATTTAATTACTTCTGTGTATTTTTGTATATATTTTTATAGAAATCTACGTTATTTTATGTGTTTTCGTACATATATTTTGAAACTAATTTACATTGTTTTATATGTACAATTAGGTAAATTTGTATTGAAATAGATATGCAAAATACATATCAAGCAATGTAAATTTGTTTCAAAATATGTATACGAATACACATAAAATAACGTAGATTTCTATAAAAATATATATACAAAATACACATAAAATGAAGTAGATACGTATAAAAAATGTATACAAAATACACATAAAATAATGTAAATTCGTATCAAAATAAATAAACAAAATACTAATAAAAGAATGTGTATTTGTATAAATATAAATATACAAAATACACATAAAATAACGTAAATATATACATATACTATATACAAACTACAAACAAACTATATACAAAAATTCACAGAAATAATTAAATTTGTATGAAAATGTATACAAAATACACACAAAATAAGCTAAATTTACGTTATTTTATGTGTATTTTGTATATTTATATTTATACAAGTACACATTCTTTTATTGGTATTTTTTATTTTTATTTTGATACGAATTTACATTATTTTATGTGTATTTTGTAAACATTTTTTTATACGTATTTACTTCAATTTATGTTTATTTTGTATATATATTTTTATAGAAATCTACGTTATTTTATGTGTATTCGTATACATATTTTGAAACAAATTTACATTGATTTATATGTATTTTGCATATCTATTTACATTATTTTATGTGTATTTTGTATACATTTTTTTATACGTATTTACTTAATTTTATGTGTATTTTATATATATATTTTTATAGAAATCTATGTTTTTTTATTTGTATTCGTATATATATTTTGAAACAAATTTATATTGTTTTATATGTAATTTTGCATATCTCTTTCAATACAAATTTACCTTATTGTATGTGCATTTTGTATATTTATTACAATACAAATTTAAAAATATAATGTGTATTTTGGTATATATATTTTTATAAGAAATGCGCTATTTTATAGGAATTTTGCATCTTTATTTTCATACAAATTTACATTATTTTATTAATATTCGGTGTATTTATTTTGATACGATTTTACATTATTCTATTTGTTTTTTGTATATACTTTTTTATACATATTTACATTATTTAATGTGTATCTTGCATATATATTTTATACAAATTTTTTATCTACTATCTATTTTCATACAAATACACATTCTTTTCATGATATTTTAATTATTTATTTTGACACGAATTTACATTATTTGATATGTATTTTTGTATATATATTTTTATACGTATTTACATAATTTCATATGTATTTTGTATATATATATATATATATATATATATATATATATATATATATATATATATATATATATATATATATATATATATATATATATATATATATATATATATATATTTAATAGATATTCAAAATACACATAAAATAACCTAAATTTGTATCAAACTATATACAAAAATACACAAAAATATTTTAAATTTGTGTGAAAATAAATAAAAAGAAATACACATAAAATTAGGTAAATTTGTATTGAAATACATACACAAAATAGACCTAAAATAATGTAAATTTGAATGAAAATACATAAACAAATACACTTAAAATAACGTAAATTTGTATAAAAAAATATTTACAAAACACAAATAGAATAATGTAAAATAGTATCGAAATAAATACACAGAATATTAATAAAATAATGTAAATTTGTATGAAAATAAAAAAAGCAAAATACCCATAAAATAACGCATTTTTTTTTATTTATAAAAATATATATACCAAAATACACATCAAAAAATTAAATTTGTATTAAAATAAATATACAAAAAACACATACAATAAGGTAAATTTGTATTGAATTAGATATGCAAAATACATATAAAACAATGTAAATTTGTTTCAAAATATATATACAAATTCACATAAAATAACGTAGATTTCTATAAAGATATATATACAAAATACACATAAAATGAAGTAAATACGTATAAATAAATGTATACAAAATACACGTAAAATAATGTAAACTCGTATCAAAATAAATAAACAAAATACCAATAAAAGAATGTGTATTTGTATAAATATAAATATACAAAATACACATAAAATAACGTAAATTTATATAAAACTATATACAAAAATACACAAAAGTAGTTAAATTTGTATGAAAATATATACAAAATACACACAAAATAAGCTAAATTTGAATTGAAATATATATACAAAATACATGAAATAAAGTAAATTTGTATCAAAATATTTATACAAATACACATGTAATAACGTAAATTTGTATGAAAATATATAAACAAAATACACATTAAATAATGTAAATACGTATAAAAAAATATGTACAAAATACACATATAATCATGTAATTCGTATCAAAATAAATAAAGAAAATACCAATAAAATAATATAAATTTGTATGAGTAAACGTGTATGTTGCATATTTTTTCAATAAAAATTTACCTTATTATATACGCTTTTTGTATATTAATTTTAATACAAATTTAATTATTCGATGTGTATTTTTGTATCTGTATTTTTATAAACATATGCTTTATTTTTTGGGTATTTTGCATCTTTATTTTCATACAAATTTACATTATTTTATTGATATTCTGCTCATTCATTTTGATACGAATTGACATTATTCTATGTGTATTTTGTATATTTTTCATACAAATTTACGTTATTTTATGTGTATTTGTTTATATATTTTGACAAAAATTTACAATATTTTATGGGTATTTTTTATATACATTTCAAAAGAAATTTACCTAGTTTTATGTGTATTTTGTATATCTTTTTTCATACAAACTCAAATTATTTTTTATGTATTTTTGTATATATTTTAGTACAAATTTTAGTTATGTTATGTGTATTTTGTAAATTTTTTTTCGTTCAAATATATATTATTTTATTGGTGTTTTGTTGATTTATATTGATACGAATTTACATTATTTTATATGTACTTTGTATATATATTTTTATACGCTTATACATTATTTAATATTTATCTTGAATATATATTTTTATACAAATTCTTGGTATTTTATGTGTATTTGTATATATATTTTCATATAAATTTACATTATTTTATGTGTATTTTGTACATATATTTTATTACAAATCTACCTTATTTTATGTTTATTTTGTATGTGTATTTTGTGTATTTATATTTATCCAAATACTCATTCTTTTATTGGTATTTTGTTTATTTATTTACTTAATTTTATGTGTATTTTGTATATTTATTTTCATAGAAATCTACGTTTTTTTATTTGTATTCGTATATATATTTTGAAACAAATTTACATTGTTTTATATGTATTTTTGCATATCTCTTTCAATACAAATTTACCTTATTGTATGTGCATTTTGTATATTTATTTTTATAAGAAATGCGCTATTTTATGGGAATTTTGCATCTTTATTTTTATACAAATTTACATTATTTTATTAATATTCGGTGTATTTATTTTGATACGATTTTACTTTATTTTATTTGTTTTTTGTATATATATTTTTTATACACATTTACATTATTAATGTGTATCTTACATATATATTTTATACAAATATATTATCTATTATCTATTTTCATACAAATACACATTCTTTTCATGATATTTTGATTATTTATTTTGATACGAATTTACATTATTTGATATGTATTTTGTATATATATATTTTTATACTTATTTACATAATTTCATATGTATTTTGTATATATATTTCTATAGAAATCTACTTTATTTTATGTGTATTCGTATATATATTTTTAAAACAAATTTACATTGTTTTATATATATTTTTGAATATCTCTTTCAATACAAATTTACTTACTGTATATGCATTTTGTATATTTATTTCAATACAAATTTAAATATTTTATGTGTATTTTGGAATATATAATTTTATAAAAAATGCGATAATTTCTGGGAATTTTGTATCTTTATTTTCATACAAATTTACATTATTTTATTGATATTCTGTGTATTTATTTTGATACGATTTTACATTATTCTATTTGTTTTTTGTATATATATTTTTTATACACATTTACATTATTAATGTGTATCTTGCATATATATTTTATACAAATTTACGTTATTTTAAGTGTATTTGTTTATATATTCTCATTCAAATTTACACTATTTGATGTGTATTTTGTATATGTATTTCAATACAAATTTACCTAATTTTATGTGTATTTTGTATATTTCTTTTCAAACAAATTTAAATTATTTTTGTGTATTTTTGTATATAGTTTTATACAAATTTAGGTTATTTTATGTACGCATTTACATTATTTAGTGTGTGTTTTATATATATATATATATATATATATATATATATATATATATATATATATATATATATATATATATATATATATATATATATATATATATATATATATATATATTTTTTTTTTTTTTTATGCAAATTTACTTTATTTTATGTGCATTTATGTACATATATTTTTATAGAAATTTGCGTTATTTTTTAGATGTTTTCTCATACAAATTAACATTATTTTATTACTATTTTGTTTATTTATTTTCATACGATTTACATGATTATATGTGTATTTTGTACAAATTTTTTATACATATTTACATTACTTAATTATTTTTTTTATATATATTTTTAAACAAATCTACGTTATGATATGTATTTGTATAAATATCTTGATACAGATTTACATTATTTTATGTATTTTGTATGTACATTTCAATTCAAATTTAGCTTATTTTAGCTGTATTTTGTATATATATTTTCATACAAATTTAATTACTTCTGTGTATTTTTGTAAATAGTTTTTTACAAATTTACGATATTTTATGTGTATTTTGTATATTTATATTTATACATATACATATTCTTTTGCTGGTATTTTGTTTATTTATTTTGATACGATTTTTAGTGTATTTTGTATTTATTTTTTTATACGTATTTACCTCATTTTATGTGTATTTTTTTAATATATTTTTATAGAAATCTACGTTATTTTATGTGTATTCGTATATATATTTTGAAACAAATTTACATTGTTTTACATGTATTTTGCATATCTATTTCAATACAAATTTACCTTATAGTATGTGCATTTTTTATATTTATTTTAATACAAATTTTAATATTTTATGTGTATTTTGGTATATATATTTTTATACAACATGCGTTATTTTATGGCTATTTTGCATCTTTATTTTCATACAAATTTACATTATTTTCATTAATATTCTGTGTATTTATTTTTGATACGATTTTACATTATTGTATTTGTGTTTTGTATATATTTTTTTATACATATTTATATTATTTAATGTGTATTTTGTATATATATTTGATACAAATTTACGTTATTTTAAGTGTATATGTTTATATATTTTCATTCAAATTTCCATTATTTTATGTGTATTTTGTATATGTATTTCAATACAAATTTACCTAATTTTATGTGTATTTTGTATATTTATTTTCATACAAATTTAAATTATTTTTGTGTATTTTTGTAAATAGTTTTATACAAACTTAGGCTATTTTATGAGCATTTTGTATATTTATTTTCATACAAAAACACATTCTTTTATTGATATTTTTTTTATTTATTTTGATGCGAATTTAAATTATTTTATGTGTATTTTGTATATATATATTTTTATACGTATTTACATCATTTCATGTGTATTTTGAATATATATTTCTATAGAAATTTACGTTATTTTATGTGTATTCGTATATAGATTTTTAAACAAATTTACACTTATATGTGCATTTTGTATATTTTTTCAATACAAATTTACCTTATTGTACGTGCATTTTGTATATCAATTTTAATACAAATTTAATTATTCTATGTGTATTTTTGTATATGTATTTTTAAAAAAATATGCTTTATATTATGGGTATTTTGCATCTTTATTTTCATACAAAATTACATTATTTTATTGATATTCTGTATATTTATTTTGATACGATTTTATATTATTCTATTTATATTTTGTATATCTGTTTTATACAAATATACGTTATTTTATGTGAGTTTGTTTTCATTTCATTCAAATTCACATTATTTTATGTGTATTTTGTACATGTATTTAAATACAAATTTAACTAATTATATGTGTATTTTGTATATCTATTTTCATACAAATTGAAATTTATTTTTTAGGTTTTTTGTATATATTTTTATTCAAATTTTCGTAATTTTATGTGTATTTTGTATATATATGTTCCTACAAATATACGTTCTTTGATCGGAATTTTGTTTATTTATTTTGATACGAATTTTCATTTTTTTAGGTGTATTTAATATATATATTTTTATACTTATTTACATAATTTTCTATGTATTTTGAATATATATTTTCATACAAATTTACGTTATTATATGTGTATTTGTATAAATATTTTGATATAAATTTACTTTAGTTCATGTATTTTGTATATATATTTAAATTCAAATTTCGCTTATTTTGTGTGTATTTTGTATATATTTTCATACAAATTTAACTACTTCTGTGTATTTTTGTATAGAGTTTTATATAAATTTACGTTATTTTATGTGTATTTTGTATATTTACATTTATACAAATACACATTCTTTTATTGGTATTTTGTTTATTTATTTTGATACGAGTTTACATTATTTTGCGTATATTTTGTATACATTTATTTATACGTATTTACTTCATTTTATGTGTATTTTGAATATATATTTTTTATAGAAATCTACGTTATTTTATGTGTATTTGTATATATATTTTGAAACAAATTTACATTGTTTTATATGTATTTTGCATATCTATTTCAATACAAATTTACCTTATTTTATGTGTTTTTTGTATATTTATTTTAATACAAATTTAATTTTTTGATGTGTATTTTGGTATATATATTTTTATAAATAAAAAAATGCGTTATTTTATGGGTATTTTGCTTCTTTATTTTCATACAAATTTACATTATTTTATTAATATTCTGTGTATTTATTTTGATACGATTTTACATTATTCTATTTGTGTTTTGTAAATATTTTTTTATACAAATTTACGTTATTTTAAGGGTATTTGTTTATGTATTTTCATTCAAATTTACATTATTTTATGTGTATTTTGTGTATGTATTTCAATACAAATTTACCTAATTTTATATGTATTTTGTATATTTATTTTCATACAAATTTAAAATATTTATGTGTATTTTTGTATATAGTTTGATACAAATTTTGCATATTTTATGTGTATTTTGAATATCTATTAAATATATATATAAATATATATATATATATATATATATATATATATATATATATATATATATATATATATATATATATATATATATATATATATATATATATATATATATATATATATATATATATATATATATATATATATATATATATATATATATATATATATATATATATATATATATATATATATATATATATATATACAAAATACATATGAAATTATGTAAATACGTATAAAAATATATATACAAAATACATATCAAATAATGTAAATTCGTGACAAAATAAATAAACAAAATATCATGAAAAGAATATGTATTTGTATGAAAATAGATAATAGATAATAAATTTGTATAAAATATATATGCAAGATACACATAAATAATGTAAATATGTATAAAAAAGTATATACAAAAAACAAATAGAATAATGTTAAATCGTATCAAAATAAATACACCGAATATTAATAAAATAATGTAAATTTGTATGCAAATAAAGATGCAAAATTCCTATAAAATAGCGCATTTCTTATCAAAATATATATACCAAAATACACATTATATTTTTAAATTTGTATTGAAATAAATATACAAAATGCACATACAATAAGGTAAATTTGTATTAAAAGAGATATGCAAAAATACATATAAAACAATATAAATTTGTTTCAAAATATATATACGAATACAAATAAAAAAAACGTAGATTTCTATAAAAATATATATACAAAATACACATAAAATTAAGTAAATTCGTATAAAAAAATGTATACAAAATACACATAAAATAATGTAAGTAGATATGCAAAATACATATAAAGCAATGTAAATTTGTTTCAAAATATGTATACGAATACACATAAAATAACGTAGATTTCTATAAAAATATATATACAAAATAAACATAAAATGAAATAAATACGTATAAAAAAATGTTTACAAAATACACATAAAATAATGTAAATTCGTATCAAAATAAATAAACAAAATACCAATAAAAGAATGTGTATTTGTATAAATATAAATATACAAAATACACATAAATAACGTAAATTTAGCTTATTTTGTGTCTATTTTGTATATATTTTCATACAAATTTAATTACTTCTGTGTATTTTTGTATATAGTTTGTTTGTAGTTTGTATATAGTATATGTATATATTTACGTTATTTTATGTGTATTTTGTATATTTATATTTATACAAATACACATTCTTTTATTGGTATTTTGTTTATTTATTTTGATACGAATTTACATTTTTTTATGTGTATTTTGTATACATTTTTTTATACGTATTTACTTCATTTTATGTGTATTTTGTATATATATTTTTATAGAAATCTACGTTATTTTATGTGTATTCGTATACATATTTTGAAACAAATTTACATTGCTTGATATGTATTTTGCATATCTATTTCAATACAAACTTGCCTTATTGTACATATAAAACAATGTAAATTAGTTTCAAAATACATGTACGAATACACATAAAATAACGTAGATTTCTATAATAATATATATACAAAAATACACAGAAGTAATTAAATTTGTATGAAAATATATACAAAATACACACAAAATAAGCTAAATTTGAATTGATATTTATATACAAAATACATGAAATAAAGTAAATTTGTATCAAAATATTTATACAAATACGCATATAATAACGTAAATTTGTATGAAAATATATAAACAAAATACACATTAAATAATGTAAATACGTATAAAAAAAAATGTGTACAAAATACACATATAATCATGTAATTCGTATCAAAATAAATAAACAAAATACCAATAAAATAATATAAATTTGTGTGAGTAAACGTGTAAAAATATAAATGTACAAAATACACATACAAAATAAACATAAAATAAGGTAAATTTGTAATGAAATATATGTACAAAATACACATAAAATAATATAAATTTATATGAAAATATATATATAAAGACACATAAAATACCATTAATTTGTATAAAATTATATATTCAAAATAAATATTAAATAATGTAAATGCGTATAAAAATATATATAAAAAGTACATATAAAATAATGTAAATTCGTATCGATATAAATCAACAAAATACCAATAAAATAATATATATTTGAGTGAAAATAGATTTACAAAATACACATAACATAACTATAATTTGTATTCAAATATATACAAAAATACATATAAATAATTTGAGTTTGTATGAAAATTGATATTCAAAATACACATAAAACTAGGTAATTTTTTTTTATATACATATATACAAAATACCCATAAAATATTGTAAATTTGTGTCAAAATATATAAACAAATACACATAAAATAACGTAAATTGTATGAAAAATATATACAAAATACACATGGAATAATGTCAAATCGTATCAAAATGAATGAGCAGAATATCAATAAAATAACGTAAATTTGTATGAAAATAAAGAGGCAAAATACCCATAAAACAAAGCATATTTTTATAAAAATACATATACAAAAATACACATAGAATAATTAAATTTGTATTAAAATTAATATACAAAATGAATATACAATAAGGTAAATTTGTATTGAAAAAATATGCAAAATACACATATAAGTGTAAATTTGTTTAAAAATCTATATACGAATACACATAATATAACGTAGATTTCTATAGAAATATATATACAAAATACACATGAAATGATGTAAATACGTATAAAAATATATATGCAAAATACACATTAAATAGTTTAAATTCTCGTCAAAATAAATAAATTTTATGCGCATCTGTTAAAATATTTTGATAGAAATTTACATTATTTTATGTATTTTGTATATATATTTCAAAACAAATTTATAATATTTTTTGTATATTTTGTATATCTATTTTCATTCGTATGAAAATAAATAAACAAAAGAGCAATAAAATAATGTAAATTTGTATGAGAAAACATATACAAATACACATAAAATAACACAAATTTAAAAAAATATATATGTACAAAAATGCACATAAAATAAAGTAAATTTGCATAAAAATATATATATAAAACACATTAAATAATGTAAATGCGTACATAAAATAACCTAAATTTGTATAAACTATATACAAAAATACACAAAAATATTTAAAATTTGTATGAAAAGAAATATACAAAATACACATAAAGTTAGGAAAATTTGTATTGAAATACATATACAAAATACACATAAAATAATGTAAATTTGAATGAAAATCTATAAACAAATACACTTAAATAACGTAAATGTGTATAAAATATATGTGCAAGATACACATTAAATAATGTAAATGTGTATAAAAAAATAAATACAAAAAAGAAATAGAATAATGTAAAATCCTATCAATATAAATGCACAGAATATCAATAAAATAATGTAAATTTGTATGAAAAGAAAGATGCAAAATTCCCATAAAAAAGCGCATTTTTTATAAAAATATATATACCAAAATACACATAAAATATTTAAATTTGTATTGAAATAAATATACAAAATACATATACAGTAAGGTAAATATGTATTGAAAGAGATATTCAAAAATATATATAAAACAAAGTAAATTTGTTTCAAAATATATATACGAATACACATAAAATAACGTAGATTTATATAGAAATATATATACAAAATACACATGAAATTATGTAAATACGTATAAAAATATATATACAAAATACATATCTAGGTAAATTCGTGTCAAAATAAATAAACAAAATATCATGAAAAGAATGTGTATTTGTATGAAAATAAATAATAGATAATAAATTTGTATGAAATATATGCAACATACACATTAAATAATGTAAATATGTATAAAAAAAATATATACAAAAAACAAATAGAATAATGTGAAATCGTATCAAAATAAATACACCGAATAATAATAAAATAATGTAAATTTGTATGAAAATAAAGATGCAAAATTTCCATCAAATAGCGCATTTCTTATAAAAATATAAATACCATATACTATTTTCATACAAATTCACATTCTTTTATTGATATTTTGTTTATTTATTTTGACACGAATTTACATTATTTAATGTGTATTGTGTATATATATTTTTATACGTATTTACGTCATTTCATCTATTTTTTGTATATATATTTTTATAGAAATCTACGTTATTTTATGTGTATTCGTATATATATTTTCAAACAAATATACATTGTTTTATGTGTATTTTTGTTATTTCTTCAATAAATATACCTTTGTATGTAATGTATTATATATATATATACATTGTTATATATATATATATATATATATATATATATATATATATATATATATATATATATATATATATATATATATATATATATATATATATATATATATATATATATATATATATATATATATATATATATATATATATATATATATATATATATATATATATATATATATATATATATATATATATATATATATATATATATATATATTTACATTATTTAATGTTCATTTTGTATATATATTTTTATATTTTATTTGTATTTTGTACATACATTTTCATAAAAAAAATTACGTTATTTTATTGTGTGTATAAATATATATTTTGAAACAAATTTTATACAAATTCGTGTTATTTAATGTGTATTTGTATATATATTTTCATACAAATTTATATTATTTTATGTGTATTTTTTCATATACTTCATTACAAATTTACCTCATTTTATGTTTATTTTGTATATTTATTTCATTCAATTTTAAATTATTTTATGTGTATATTTGTATTTGTATTTAGGTTATTTTATGTGTATTTTGTATATATTTTTTCATCCAAAATTACATTATTTTATTGGTATTTCTTAATTCAATTCGATACGAATTTAGATTATTTCATAGGTATTTTGTATACATATTTTTATACTCATTTACATTATCTAATGTGTGTTTTGTATATATATTTTTGTGCAAATTTATCTAATGTTCATTTTTGTACATATATTTTTATAGAAATTTGCGTTATTTTATGTATTTAGTTTTATATAAATTTACGTTATTTTATGTGCATTTTGTATATTTATATTTATACAAATTCACATTCTTTTATTGGTATATTATTTATTTACATTTATACGAATTTACATTATTTTATGTGTATTTTGTATACATTTTTTTATACGTATTTACTTAATTTTATGTGTATTTTGTATATGTATTTTTATAGAAATCTACGTTATTTTATGTGTATTCGTATATATATTTTGAAACAAATTTACATTATTTTATATGTATTTTGCATATCTATTTCAATACAAATTTACCTTATTTTATGTGCATTTTGTATATTTATTTTAATACAAGTTAAAATATTTTATGTGTATTTTGTTATCAATAATTTTATAAAAAATGCGTTATTTTATAGGTATTTTGCATCTTAATTTTCATTTTATATGTACTTTGTATATATATTTTTATACGCTTTTACATTATTTAATATTTATTTTGAATATATATTTTTATACAAATTTATAAAAAATGCGTTATTTTATAGGTATTTTGCATATATATTTTCATATAAATTTACATTATTGTATGTGTATTTTGTACATATATTTTATTACAAATCTACCTTATTTTATGTTTATTTTGTATGTGTATTTTGTATATTTATATTTATTTAAAGACACATTCTTTTATTGGTATTTTGTTTATTTATTTTAATTCAAATTGACATTATTTTATGTGTATTTTGTATACATTTTTATACGTATTTACTTAATTTTATGTGTATTTTGTATATATATTTTTATAGAAATCTACGTTTTTTAATTTGTATTCTTATATATATTTTGAAACAAATTTACATTGTTTTATATGTATTTTTGCAAATCTCTTTCAATACAAATTTGCCTTATTGTATGTGCATTTTGTACATATATCTCTTTACAAATTTAAAAATTTTATGTGTATTTTGGTATATATATTTTATGAGAAATGCGCTATTTTATGGGAATTTTGCATCTTTATTTTCATACAAATTTACATTATTTTATTAATATTCGGTGTATTTATTTTGATACGATTTTACATTATTCTATTTGTTTTTTGTATATACTTTTTTATACATATTTACATTATTTAATGTGGATCTTGCATATATATTTTATACAAATTTATTATCTATTATCTATTTTCATACAAATACACATTCTTTTGATGAAATTTTGTTTCTTTATTTTGACACGAATTTACATTATTTCATATGTATTTTGTATATATATTTCTATAGAAATTTACTTTATTTTATGTGTATTCGTATATATATATTTTGCAACAAATTTACATTGTTTTATATGTATTTTTGAATATCTCTTTCAATACAAATTTACCTTACTGTATATGCATTTTGTATATTTATTTCAATACAAATTTAAATATTTTATGTGTATTTTGGTATATGTATTTTTATAAAAAATGCGATAATTTTTGGGAATTTTGCATCTTTATTTTCATACAAATTTACATTATTTTATTGATATTCTGTGTATTTATTTTGATACGATTTTACATTATTCTATTTGTTTTTTTAATATATTTTTTTATACACATTTACATTATTTAATGTGTATCATGCATATATATTTTATACAAATTTACGTTATGTTAAGTGTATTTGTTTATATATTTTCATTCAAATTTACATTATTTGATGTGTATTTTGTATATGTATTTCAATACAAATTTACCTAATTTGATGAGTATTTTGTATATTTCTTTTCAAACAAATTTTAATTATTTTTGTTTATTTTTGTATATAGTTTCATACAAATTTAGGTTATTTTATGTACGCATTTACATTATTTAGTGTGTGTTTTGTATATATATTTTCATGGAAATTTTCTTTATTTTATATGCATTTTTGTACATATATTTTTATAGATATTTGCGTTATTTGTATATGTTTTCTCATACAAATTTATATTATTTTATTGATATTTTGTTTATTTATTTTGATACGAATTACATGATTATATGTGTATTTTGTACATATTTTTTATACGTATTTACATTACTTAATGTGTATTTTGTTTAAATATTTTTAAACAAATCTACGTTATTATATGTATTTGTATAAATATTTTGATACAGATTTACATTATTTTATGTATTTTGTATGTATATTTCAATTCAAATTTAGCTTATTTTAGCTGTATTTTGTATATATATTTTCATACAAATTTAATAACTTCTGTGTATTTTTGTATATAGTTTTATACAAATTTACGATATTTTATGTGTATTTTGTATATTTATATTTATACAAATACACTTTCTTTTACTGGTATTTTGTTTATTTATTTTGATACGATTTTTATGTGTATTTTGTATTCATTTTTTTATACGTATTTACTTCATTTTATGTGTATTTTGTATATATTTTTAAAGAAATCAACGTTATTTTTTGTGTATTCGTATATATATTTTGAAACAAATTTACATTGTTTTGTATGTATTTTGCATATCTATTTCAATACAAATTTACCTTACAATATGTGCATTTTTTATATTTATTTTAATACAAATTTTAATATTTTATGTGTATTTTGGTAAATATATTTTTATAAAAAATGCGTTATTTTATGGCTATTTTGCATCTTTATTTTCATACAAATTTACATTATTTTATTAATATTCTGTGTATTTATTTTGATACGATTTTACATTATTCTATTTGTGTTTTGTATATATCTTTTTATACATATTTACATTATTTAATTAGTATTTTGTATATATATTTGATACAAATATACGTTATTTTAGGTGTATATGTTTATATATTTTTATTCAAACTTCCATTATTTTATGTGTATTTTGTATATGTATTTCAATACAAATTTACCTAATTTTATATGTATTTTGTATATTTATTTTCTTACAAATTTTAATTATTTTTGTGTATTTTTGCATATAGTTTTATACAAACCTAGGTTATTTTATGAGTATTTTATATATCTATTTTCATACAAATACACATTCTTTTATTGATATTTTGTTTATTTATTTTGACGAGAATTAAAATTATTTAATGTGTATTTTGTATATTTATTTTTATACGTATTTATATCATTTCATGTGTATTTTGTATATATATTTCTATAGAAATCTAAGTTATATTAGGTGTATTCGTATATAGATTTTTAAACAAATTTACACTTTTATGTATATTTTGCATTTTTTTTCAATACAAATTTACCTTATTGTATCTGCATTTTATATATTAATTTTAATACAAATTTAATTATTCTATGTGTATTTTTATAAAAATATGATTTATTTTATGGCTATTTTGCATCTTTATTTTCATACAAATTGACGTTATTTTATGGATATTCTGCTCATTCATTTTGATACGATTTCACATTATTCTATGTGTATTTTGTATATATTTTTCATACAAATTTACGTTATTTTATGTGTATTTGTTTATATATTTTGACACAAATTTACAATATTTTATGGTTATTTTGTATATATATTTGAAAAGAAATTTACATAGTTTTATGTATATTTTGAATATCTATTTTCATACAAACTCAAATTATTTTTATGTATTTTTGTATATATTTCATTACAAATTTTAGTTATGTTATGTGTATTTTGTAAATCTATTTTTATTTAAATATATATTATTTTATGGGTATTTTATTGATTTATATTGATACGAATTTACATTATTTTATATGTACTTTATATATATATTTTTATACGCATTTACATTATTTAATATTTATTTTGAATATATAATTTTATACAAATTCATGATATTTTATGTGTATTTGTATATATATTTTCATATAAATTTACATTATTTTATGTGTGTTTTGTACATATATTTCATTACAAATTTACCTTATTCTGTTTATTTTGTATGTGTATTTTGTACATTTATATTTATACAAATACATATTCTTTTATTGGTATTTTGTTTATTTATTTTGTTTCGAATTTATATTATTTTATGTGTATTTTGTTTACATTTTTTATACGTATTTACCTAATTTTATGTGTATTTTGTATATATGTTTTTATAGAAATCTACGTTATTTTATGTGTATTCGTATATATATTTTGAAACAAATTTACATTGTTTTATATGTATTTTTGCATATCTCTTTCAATAGAACTTTACCTTATTGTATGTGTATTTTGTATATTTATTTCAATACAAATTTAAATATTTTATGTGTATTTTGGTATATATATTTTTATAAGAAATGCGCTATTTTATGGGAATTTTGCATCTTTATTTTCATACAAATTTACATTATTTTATTAATATTCGGTGTATTTATTTTGATACGATTTTACATTATTCTATTTGTTTTTTGTATATATTTTTTTATACATATTTACATTATTTAATGTGTATCTTGCACTTATATTTCATACAAATTTATTATCTATTATTTATTTTCATACAAATTCACATTCTTTTCATAATATTTTGTTGATTTATTTTGACACGAATTTACATTACTTAATATGTATTTTATATATATATATATATATATATATATATATATATATATATATATATATATATATATATATATATATATATATATATATATATATATATATATTTTTTTTTTTTTTTTTATAAGTATTTACATAACTTCATCTGTATTTTGTATATATATTTCTATAGAAATCTACGTTATTTTATGTGTATTCGTATTTATATTTTGCAACAAATTTACACTGTTTTATTTGTATTTTGCGTTTTTTTCAAAACAAAATTTACCTTATTGAATGTGTACATTTTGTATATTAATTTTAATACAAATTTAATTATTCTAAGTGTATTTTTGTATATGTATTTAAAAAAAAATATGCTTTATCTTATGGGTATTTTGCATCTTTATTTTCATACAAATTTAAATTATTTTATTGATATTCTGTGTACTTATTTTGATACGATTTTACATTATTCTATGTATAACAAAAATAAATACAGAATACACAAAAATAGATATGCAAAATACATATAAACAAGGTAAATTTGTTTCAAAATATATATACGAATACACATGAAATAAGGTAGATTTCTAAGAAAATATATATACAAAAAACACATAAAATTATGTAAATACGTATAAAAAATGTATACAAAATACACATAAAATAATGTAAATTACTATCAAAATAAATAAACATTTGTATAAATATATATATACAAAATACACATTAAATAATATAAATTTGTTTAAAACTATACAAAATACACATGAAATGATGTAAATACGTATAAAAATATATATAAAAAATACACATTAAATAATGTAAATTCGCGTCAAAATAAATAAACAAAATATCAATAAAAGAATGTGTATTTGTATGAAAATAGATATACAAAATACACATAAAATAATCTAAATTTGTATCAAACTATATACAAAAATACACAAAAATAATTTAAATTTGTATGAAAATAAATATTCAAAATACACATAAAATTAGGTAAATTTGTATTGAAATACATACACAAAATACACAAAATAATGTAAATTTGAATGAAAATACATAAACAAATACACTTGAAATAACGTAAATTTGTATAAAAAATAAGTACAAAACAAAAATAGGATAATGTAAAATCGTATCAAAATAAATACACAGAATATTAATAAAATAATATAAATTTGTATGAAAATAAAGAAGCAAAATACCCATAAAATAACGCATTTTTTTATTTATAAAAATATATATACC
This sequence comes from Eriocheir sinensis, assembly GCF_024679095.1. NCBI lineage: Eukaryota > Metazoa > Arthropoda > Malacostraca > Decapoda > Varunidae > Eriocheir > Eriocheir sinensis. Next base: position 496,280 of record NW_026111943.1, read on the forward strand.
AAAATACACATCAAATAATGCAAATTTGAACGAAAATATATAAACAAATACACTTAAAATAACGTAAATTTGTATAAAATATATATTCAAGATACACATTAAATAATGTAAATGTGTATAAAAAATATATACAAAAACAAATAGAATAATGTAAAATCGTATCAAAATAAATACACAGAATATCAATAAAATAATGTAAATTTGTATGAAAATAAAGATGCAAATTTCCCAAAAATTATCGCATTTTTTATAAAAATATATATACCAAAATACACATAAAATATTTAAATTTGTATTGAAATAAATATACAAAATGCATATACAGTAAGGTAAATTTGTATTGAAAGAGATATTAAAAAAATACATATAAAACAATGTAAATTTGTTTCAAAATATATATACGAATACACATAAAATAAAGTAGATTTCTATAGAAATATATATACAAAATACATATGAAATTATGTAAATACGTATAAAAATATATATATAAAAAATACATATCAAATAATGTAAATTCCTGTCAAAATAAATAAACAAAATATCATGAAAAGAATGTGTATTTGTATGAAAATAGATAATAGATAATTAATTTGTATAAAATATATATGCAAGATACACATTAAATAATGAAAATATGTTTAAAAAATTATATACAAAAAACAAAAACAAAATGTAAAATCGTATCAAAATAAATACACCGGATATTAATAAAATAATGTAAATTTGTATGAAAATAGAGATGCAAAATTCCCATAAAATAGCGCATTTCTTATAAAAATATATATACCAAAATACACATAAAATTTTTAAATTTGTATTGAAATAAATATACAAAATGCACATACAATAAGGTAAATTTGTATTGAAAGAGATATGCAAAAATACATATAAAACAATGTAAATTTGTTTCAAAATATATATACAATATTATATATATTCTATAAAAACATATATACAAAATACACATAAAATTTAGTAAATACGTATTAAAAAATGTATACAAAATACACATAAAATAATGTAAATTCGAATTAAAATAAATAATCAAAATACCAATAAAAGAATGTGTATTTGGATAAATATAAATATACAAAATACACATACAAAATAAACATAAAATAAGGTAGATTTGTAATAAAATATATGTACAAAATACGCATACAATAATGTAAATTTATATGAAAATATATATACAAATACACATAAAATACCATGAATTTGTATAAAATTATATATTCAAAATAAATATTAAATAATGTAAATGCGTATAAAAATATATATAAAAAGTACATATAAAATAATGTAAATTCGTATCAATATAAATCAATAAAATACCCATAAAATAATATATATTTAAATAAAAATAGATTTACAAAATACACATAACATAACTAAAATTTGTAATGAAATATATACAAAAATACATAACATAAAAATATTTTGAGTTTGTATGAAAATAGATATTCAAAATACACATAAAACTAGGTAAATTTTTTTTGAAATATATATACAAAATAACCATAAAATATTGTAAATATTATAGGTATTTTGCATCTTAGCTTTCATAGAAAATTTAATGTACATTATTTTATTAATATTTTGTTTATATATTTTGATACGATTTTATATTATACTATTTGTGTTTTGTATATATTTTTTTATACATATTTTCATTATTTAAAATGTATTTTTTATATATATTTTATACAAATTAACGTTATTTTAAGCGTATTTGTTTATATAATTTCATTCAAATTTAAATTATTTTAAGTGTATTTTGTATATATATTTAAATACAAATTTACCTAATTTTATGTGTTTTTTGTATATTTATTTTCATACAAATTTATATTATTTGTGTGTTTTTTTGTATAAACATACAGAGTAAATTTCTATGATAATATATATTCAAAATATATATAAAATTATGTAAATAAGTATAAAAATATATATATCAAATACACCTAAAAAAAAAAAAATTCGTATCAAAATAAATAAACAAAATTCCGATAAAAGAAGGTATATATGTAGGAAAATAAATATACAAAATACACATAAAACTACGAAAATTTGAATAAAAATATATACCAAAAAACAAAAAAATAAATTTCAATTTTTATGAAAATAGATATACAAAATACACATATAATTAGTTAAATTTGTATTTAAATACATGTACAAAATACACATAAAATAATGTAAATTTGTATGAAATGAAAACAAATTCAGATAAAATAACATACATTTGTATAAAAAAAATATACAAAATATACATAGAGTAATGTAAAATCGTATCAAAATTAATACACAGAATATCAATAAAATAATGTAATTTTGTATGAAAATAAAGATGCAAAATACCCATAAATAAAGCATATTTTTTTAAAAATACATATACAAAAATACACATAGAATAATTAAATGTGTATTAAAATTAATATACAAAATGCACGTACAATAAGGTATATTTGTATTGAAAAAATATACAAACTGCACATAAATGTGTAAATTTGTTTAAAAATCTATATACGAATACACATAAAATAACGTAGATTTCTATAGAAATATATATACAAAATACACATGAAATGATGTAAATACGTATAAAATATATATATACAAAATACACATTAAATAATTTAAATTCTCGTCAAAATAAATAAACAAAATATCAATAAAAGAATGTGTATTTGTATGAAAATAAATATACAAAATACACATAAATTAGGTAAATTTGTATTGAAATACATATACAAAATACACATAAAATAATAGAAATTTTAATGAAAATATATAAACATATACACTTAAAATAACGTAAATTTGTATTAAATATATATACAAAATACACATTAAATAATGTAAATATGTATAAAAAAAATCTATATAAAACACAAATAGAATAATGTAAAATCGTATCAACAATAAATACACAGAATATTAATAAAATAATGTAAATTTGTATGAAAATAAAGATGCAAAATAGCCATAAAATAACGCATTTTTTTTAAATATATATATACCAAAATACACATAAAATATTAAAATTTGTATGAAAATAAATATAAAAAATGCACATACTCTAAGGTAAATTTGTATTGAAATAGATATGCAAAATACATATAAAACAATGTAAATTTGTTTCAAAATATATATACGAATACACATAAAATAACGTAGATTTTTATAAAAATATATACAAAATACACATAAAATGAAGTAAATACGTATAAAAAAATGAATACAAAATGTACATAAAAATCGTATCAAAATAAATAAACAAAATACCAGTAAAAGAATATGTATTTGTATAAATATAAATATACAAAATACACATAAAATATCGTAAATTTGTATAAAACTATATACAAAAATACACAGAAGTAATTAAATTTGTATGAAAATATATATACAAAATACAGCTAAAATAAGCTAAATTTGAATTGAAATGTACATACAAAATACATAAAATAATGTATATCTGTATCAAAATATTTATACAAATACATATAATAACGTAGATTTGTTTAAAAATATATAAACAAAATACACATTAAGTAATGTAAATCCGTATAAAAAATATGTACAAAAAACACATATAATCATGTAATTCGTATCAAAATAAATAAACAAAATAGCAAGAAAATAATGTAAATTTGTATGAGAAAACATACAAATAACGCAAATTTCTATAAAAATATATGTACAAAAATGCACCTAAAATAAAGTAAATTTGCAAAAAAATATATATACAAAACACACACTAAATAATGTAAATGCGTTCATAAAATAACCTAAATTTGTATAAAACTATATACAAAAAATACACAAAAATAATTTAAATTTGTTTGAAAAGAAATATACAAAATACACATAAAATTAGGTAAATTTGTATTGAAATACATATACAAAATACACATCAAATAATGTAAATTAACCCGGTAGCAGCGACGGGCCAAATTTGTGGCTTTATCGTGCACCAGCGACGGGCCAAATTTGTGGCTTTACCGTGTACCAGCGACGGGCCAAATTTGTGGCTTTATCGTGCACCAGCGACGGGCCAAATTTGTGGCTTTACCGTGTACCAGCGACGGGCCAAATTTGTGGCTTTACCGTGTACCAGCGACGGGCCAAATTTGTGGCTTTACCGTGTACCAGCGACGGGCCAAATTTGTGGCTTTACCGTATACCAGCGACGGGCCAAATTTGTGGCTTTACCGTGTACCAGCGACGGGCCAAATTTGTGGCTTTACCGTGTACCAGCGACGGGCCAAATTTGTGGCTTTACCGTGTACCAGCGACGGGCCAAATTTGTGGCTTTACCGTGTGCCAGCGACGGGCCAAATTTGTGGCATTACCGTGTACCAGCGACGGCCCAAATTTGTGGCTTTACCGTGTACCAGCGACGGGCCAAATTTGTGACTTTACCGTGTACCAGCGACGGGCCAAATTTCTGCCATGATATAAACCCCCAAAATAGATGATGCATAAACTGATCACAAATGCGTTGATATATATTATAAAATGGTTTGCGTGAGTGATGATTTTTTTCTCATTAACTCGCTTAGAGGGGCCTTTAAGAAACATGATCCCCGCAGTTACCGGGTTAAATGAAAATATATAAACAAATACTCTTAAAATAACGTAAATTTGTATAAAATATATATGCAAGATACACTTTAAATAATGTAAATGTGTATAAAAAATATATATAAAAAAAATAGAATAATGTAAAATTGTATCAAAATAAATACACAGAATATCAATAAAATAATGTAAATATGTATAAAAATAAAGATGCAAAATTCCCAAAAATTATCGCATTTTTTATAAAAATATATTTACCAAAATACACATAAAATATTTAAATTTGTATTGAATTAAATATACAAAATGCATATACAGGAAGGTAAATTTGTATTGAAAGAGATATTCAAAAATACATATAAAACAATGTAAATTTGTTTCAAAATATATATACGAATACACATAAAATAAAGTAGATTTCTATAGAAATATATATACAAAATACATATGAAATTATGTAGATACGTATAAAAATATATATACAAAATACATATCAAATAATGTAAATTCGTGTCAAAATAAATAAACAAAATATCATGAAAAGAATGTGTATTTGTATGAAAATAGATAATAGATAATAAATTTGTATAAAATATATATGCAAGATATACATTAAATAATGTAAATATGTATAAAAAAGTATATACAAAAAAACAAATAGAATAATGTAACATCGTATCAAAATAAATACACCGAATATTAATAAAATAATGTAAATTTGTATGAAAATAAAGATGCAAAATTCCCATAAAATAGCGCATTTCTTATAAAAATATGTATACCAAAATACACATAAAATATTTAAATTTGCATTGAAATAAATATACAAAAATGCACACAATAATTAAATTTGTATTGAAAGAGATATGCAAATATACATATAAAACAATGTAAATTTGTTTCAAAATATATACACGAATACAAATAAAAAAAACGTAGATTTCTATAAAAATATATATACAAAATACACATAAAATTAAGTAAATACGTATAAAAAAATGTATACAAAATACACATAAAATAATGTAATTTCGAGTTAAAATAAATAAACAAAATACCAATAAAAGAATGTGTATTTGGATATATATAAATATACAAAATTCACATACAAAATAAACATAAAAAAAGTAGATTTGTAATAAAATATATGTACAAAATACACATACAATAATGTAAATTTATATGAAAATATATATAGAAATACACATAAAATACCATGAATTTGTATAAAAATATATATTCAAAATAAATATTAAATAATGTAAGAGCGTATAAAAATATATATACAAAGAACATATAAAATGAAAATTAAGATGTAAAATACCTATAAAATAACGCATTTTTTATAAAATTATTGATACCAAAATACACTTAAAATATTTGAACTTGTAATAAAATAAATATACAAAATGCACATACAATAAGGTAAATTTGTATTGAAATAGATATGCAAAATACATATAAAATAATGTAAATTTGTTTCAAAATATATATACGAATACACATAAAATAACGTAGATTTCTATAAAAATACATATACAAATTACACATAAAATTAAGTAAATACGTATAAAAAAATGTATACAAAATACACATAAAATAATGTAAATTTGTATAAATATAAATAAACAATATACCAATAAAAAAATGTGTATTTGTATAAATATAAATATACAAAATGCACATAAAATACCGTAAATTTATATAAAACTATATACATAAAATAACGCAAATTTCTATAAAAATATATGTACAAAAATGAACATTAGATAAATTTGCATAAAAATATATATACAAAACACACATTAGATAATGTAAATGAGTATAAAAATATGTATACAAAATACCTATGAAATAATCTAAATTCGTATCGAATTAAATTAAGAAATACCAATACAATAATGTAATTTTGGATGAAAATATATATACAAAATACACATAAAATAACCTAAATACAAATACAAATATACACATAAAATAATTTAAAATTGTATGAAAAAATATATACAAATACACATTAAATAACTTGAATTTGTATAAAATTTGTATCAAAATATTTACTTATACACACAATAAAATAACGTAATTTTTTTATGAAAATGTATATACAAAATAACCATAAAATAATTTAAATACGAAGAAAAATATATATACAAAAAACACATAAAATAATGTAAATATGTATGAAAATATATAAACAAATACACATAAAATAATGTAAATTTGGATAAAATATATATACAAAATTAACATTAAATAATGTAAAGATATATATAAAAAAAATATATACAAAAAACACACAGAATAATGTTAAATCGTATCAAAATAAATAAAGAGAATATCAATAAAATAATGTAAATTTGTATGAAAATAAAGATGCAAAATATCCATATAATAACGCATATTTGCATAAAAAAATATATATACAAAAATACATATAAAATAATTAAATTTGTATTAAAATAACTATACAAAATGCACCTATAATAAAGTAAATTTTGTATTGAAATACATATGCAAAATACACATTAATAATGTAAATTTGTATCAAAATATATATACGAATACTCATAAAATAGAGTAAATTTTAATGAAAATATACATACAAAATAGATATACAAAATACACATATAACTAGTTAAATTTGTATTTAAATACATGTACAAAAAACACATGAAATAATGTAGATTTGTATGAAATGAAAACAAATACATCTTATATAAAATATATATACAAAATACAAATTTACGTTATTTTATGTGTATTTGTTTATATATTTTGACACAAATTTACAATATTTTATGGGTATTTTGTATATACATTTCAAAAGAAATTTACCTACTTTTATGTGTATTTTGTATACTATTTTTATACAAACTCAAATTATTTCTATGTATTTTTGTATATATTTTAATACAAATTTTAGTTATGTTATTTGTATTTTGTAAATTTATTTTCATTCAAATATATATTATTTTATTGGTGTTTTGTTGATTTATATTGATACGAATTTACATTATTTTATATGTACTTTGTATATATATTTTATATGCATTTACATTATTTAATATTTATTTTGAATATATATAGAGATATGCAAAAATACATATAAAACAATGTAAATTTGTTTCAAAATATATATACGAATACACATAAAATAACGTAGATTTCTATAAAAATATATATACAAAATACACATAAAATTAAGTAAATACGTATAAAAAAATGTAAACAAAATACACCTAAAATAATGTAAATTCGAATGAAAATAAATAAACAAAATACCAATAAAAGAATGCGTATTTGTATAAATATAAATGTACAAAATACACATAAAAATATACATAAAATAAGGTGAATTTGTAATGAAATATATGTACAAAATACACATAAAATAATGTAAATTTATATGAAAATATATATACAAATACACATAAATACCATGAATTTGAATAAAATTATATATTCAAAATAAATATTAAATAATGTAAATGCGTATAAAAATATATATACAAAGTATATATAAAATAATACAAATTTAATTATTCTATGTGTATTTTTGTATATGTATTTTCATAAAAAAAATGCTTTATTTTATGGGTATTTTGCATCTTTATTTTCATACAAATTTACATTATTTTATTGATATTCTGTGTATTTATTTTGATACGATTTTACATTATTCTATGTATATTTTGTATATATATTTCATATAAATGAACGTTATTTTATGTGAATTTGTTTTCATTTCATACAAATTTACATTATTTTATGTGTATTTTGTACATGTATTTAAATGCAAATTTAACTAATTATATGTGTATTATGTATATCTATTTTCATAAAAATCGAAATTAACTTTTTTCATTTTAGTATATATTTTCATTCAAAATTTCGTAATTTTATGTGTATTTTGTATATTTATTTTCCTACAAATATACGTTCTTTTATCGGAATTTTGTTTATGTATTTTGATATGAATTTTCATTATTTTAGGTGTATTTGATATATGTATTTTTATACTTATTTACATAATTTTATATGTATTTTGAATATATATTTTTATAGTAATTTACTCTATTTTATGTGTATTCGTATATATATTTTGATACAAATTTACATTATTTATGTGTATTTCGCATATCTATTTTAATACAAATTTTCTTTATTGTATGTGCCTTTTGTATATTTATTTTGATACAAATTTAATTATTTTATGTGTATTTTTGTATATATATTTTTAAACAAATATGCGTTATTAAATGGGTATTTTGCATCTTTATTTTCATACAAATTTACATTATTTTATTGATAGTCTCTTAATTTATTTATTTTGATACGATTTTACGTTATTCTGTGTATTTTGTATATATATTTTTATACATATTTACATTATTAAATGTATATTTTGTACATATATTTTATGGAAATACGTTATCTTATGTGTATTTGTTTATATATTTTCATACAAATTTACATTATTTTATGTGTATTTTGTATATGTATTTCAATAAAAAATTGCCTAATTTCATGTGTATTTTGCATATCTATTTTCAAACAAATTTAAATTATTTGTGTGTATTTTTGTATATATTTTTATACAAATTTTAGTTATTTTATTTGTATTTTGTATATATATTTTCCTACAAATATACATTCTTTTAGAGGAAATTTTGTTTATTTATTTTGATACGAATTTACATTATTTTATGTGTATTTTGTATATATATTTTTCTATGTATTTACATTATTTTATGTGTATTTTGTATATATATTTTCATAAAAATTTACGTAATTTTATTGTGTGTATTCGTATATATTTTGATAAAAAAAATTATTATTTGTTGTGTTTTTTGCATATCTATTTCAATAAAAATCTACCTTATTGTATGTGTATTTTGTATATTTATTTTAATACAAATTTAATTATTCTATGTGTATTTTTGTATATATATTTTTTTAAATATGAGTTATTTTATGGGTATTTTGCATCTTTGATTTTATAAATTTTTACATTACGTACATATCTTTTATACGTATTTACATTATTTAATGTGTATTTTGTTTATATATTTTTATACAAATTTACGTTATTATATGTGTATTTGAATATATATGTTGATACAAATTTACATTATTTTATGTATTTTCTATATTTATTTCAATTCAAATTTAGCTTATTTTATGTGTCTTTTGTATATCTATTTTCATACAAATTTAATTATTTTTGTTTATTTTTGTATATAGTTTTATACAATTTTACGTTATTTAATGTGTATTTTGTATAGTATTTATATTTATACAAGTAAACATTCTGTTATTGGCATTTAGTTTATTTATTTTGATACGAATTTACATTATTTTGTGTATTTTGTATACATTTTCTTATACGTATTTACTTCATTTTATGTGTATTTTGTATATATATTTTTATAGAAATCTACGTTATTTTATGTGTATTCGTATATATATTTTGAAACAAATTTACATTGTTTTATGTGTATTTTGCATATCTATTTCAATACAAATTTACCTTATTGTATGTGCATTTTCTATATTTATTGTAATACAAATTTAAATATTTCATGTGTATTTTGGTATATATATTTTCATAAAAAAATGCATTGTTTTATGGGTATTTTGCATCTTTATTTTCATACAAATTTACATTATTTTATTAATATTCTGTGTATTTATTTTGATACTATTTTACATTATTCTATTTGTGTTTTGTATATATTTTTTTATACATATTTACATTATTTAATGTGTATTTTCTATATATATTTCATACAAATTTACATTATTTTAAGTGTATTTGTTTATATATTTTCATTCAAATTTACATTATTTTATGTGTATTTTGTATATGTATTTCAATAGAAATTTACCTAATTTTATGTGTATTTTGTATATATATTTTTATACAAACTTAAATTATTTTTTGTGTATTTTTGTATAGAGTTTTATACAAATTTACAATATTTTATGTGTATTTTGTATATCTATTTTCATACAAATACACATTCTTTTATTTGATATTTTATTTATTTATTTTGATGCGAATTTATATTATTTAATATGTATTGTGTATATATATTTTTATACGTATTTACGTCATTTCATGTGTATTTTGTATATATATTTCTATAGAAATATACGTTATTTTATGTGTATTCGTATATATATTTTTAAACAAATATACATTGTTTTATGTGCATTTTGTATATTTTTTCAATACAAATTTAATTATTCTATGTGAATTTTTGTATATGTATTTTTAAAAAAATATGCTTTATTTTATGCGTATTTTGCATCTTTATTTTCATACAAAATTACATTATTTTATTGATATTCTGTGTATTTATTTTGATACGATTTTACATTATTCTATGTATATTTTGTATATCTGTTTTATACAAATGTACGTTATTTTATGTGAATTTGTTTTCATTTCATACAAATTTACATTATTTTATGTGTATTTTGTACATGTATTTAAATACAAATTTAACTAATTATATGTGTATTTTGTATATCTATTTTCATACAAATTGAAATTTATTTTTTTGTTTTTTTGTATATATTTTTATTCAAATTTTCGTAATTTTATATGTATTTTGTATATTTATTTTCCTACAAATATACGTTCTTTTATCGGAATTTTGTTTATTTATTTTGATACGAATTTTTGCATTTTGTATATTTATTTTAATACAAATTCAAATATTTTATGTGTGTTTTGGTATATATAATTTTATAACAAATGCGTTATTTTATAGGTATTTTGCATCTTAGTTTTCATACAAATGTACATTATTTTATTAATATTCTGTGTATATATTTTATGTGAGTTTTGTATATGTATTTCAATACAAATTTGCCTCACTTTATGTGTATTTTGCATATCTATTTTCAAACAAATTTAAATTATTTTTGTGTATTTTTGTATATATTTTTATACAAATTTTAGTTATTTTATTTGTTTTTTGTATATATATTTTCCTACAAATATACATTATTTTATTGGAATTTTGTGTATTTAATTTTTTACGAATTTACATTATTTTATGTGTATTTTGTATATATATTTTTCTACGTATTTAAATTATTTTATGTGTATTTTATATATACATTTTCATAAAAATTTGCGTTATTTTATTGTGTGTATTCGTATATATTTTGAAACAAATTTTATACAAATTCATGTTATTATATGTGTATTTGTATATATATTTTCATACAAATTTATATTATTATATGTGTATTCTTACATATATTTTATTACAAATTTACCTAATTTTATGTTTATTTTATATATTTATTTCATTCAATTTTAAATTATTTAATGTGTATTTTTGTATTTGTATTTAGGTTATTTTATGTGTGTTTTCTATATATATATTTTCATCCAAAATTACATTATTTTATTGTTATTTTCTTAATTTAACTCGATACGAATTTAGATTATTTCATAGGTATTTTGTATACATATTTTATACTCATTTACATTATCTAATGTGTGTTTTGTATATATTTTTTTATGCAAACTAGTTTTGTGCGCATTTTTGTACATATATTTTTATAGAAACTTAAAACGTTATTTTATGTGTATTTTGTATATGTTTTCTCTTACAAATTTACATTATTTAATTACTTTTTTTGTTTATTTATTTTGATACGAATGACTTGATTATTTGTGTATTTTGTAAATATTTTTTTATACGTATTTAAATTACTTTATGTGTATTTTGGTTATATATATTTTTTTACAAATTTACGTTATTATATGTGCATTTGTTAAAAATATTTTGAAACGAATTTACTTTATTTTATGTATTTTGTATATATATTTCAATTCAAATTTAGCTTATTTTGTGTGTATTTTGTATATCTATTTTCATACAAATTTAATTACTTCTGTATATTTTTGTATATAGTTTTATACAAATTTACGTTATTTTATGTGCATTTTGTATATTTATATTTATACAAATACACATTCTCTTATTGGTATTTTGTTTATTTATATTTATACGAATTTACATTATTTTATGTGTATTTTGTATACATTTTTGATTCGTATTTACTTAATTTTATTTGTAATTTGTATATATATATTTATAGAAATCTACGTTATTTTATGTGTATTCGTATATATATTTTGAAACAAATTTACATTGTTTTATATGTATTTTGCATATCTATTTCAATACAAATTTACCTTTTTGTATATGCATTTTGTATATTTATTTTAATACAAATTCAAATATTTTATGTGTATTTTGGTATATATAATTTTATAACAAATGCGTTATTTTATAGGTATTTTGCATCTTAGTTTTCATACAAATGTATATTATTTTATTAATATTTCGTGTATATATTTTGATACAATGTTATATTATACTATTTGTGTTTTGTATATATATTTTTTATACATATTTTCATTATTTAATGTGTATTTTTTATATATATTTTATACAAATTAACGCTATTTTAAGTGTATTTGTTTATATAATTTCATTCAAATTTACATTATTTTAAGTGTATTTTGTATATGTATTTCAATACAAATTTACCTAGTTTTATGTGTATTTTGTATATTTATTTTCATACAAATTTAAATAATTTTTGTGTTTTTTTGTATATACATATAGAGTAAATTTCTATGAAAATATATATTCAAAATAAATATAAAATTATGTAAATAATTATAAAAATATATATATATATCAAATACACCTAAAAAAATGAAAAGTCGTATCAAAATAAATAAACAAAAATCCGATAAAAGAACGTATATTTGTAGGAAAATAAATATACAAAATACACATAAAATTACGAAAATTTGAATAAAAATATTTACAAAAAAACAAAAAAATAAATTTCAATTTGTATGAAAATAGATATACAAAATTCACGTATAATTAGTTAAATTTGTATTTAAATACATGTACAAAATACATATGAAATAATGTAAATTTGTATGAAATGAAAACAAATTCACATAAAATAACGTACATTTGTATAAAATAGATATAGAAAATATGTAAATTTGAATGAAATTATATAAACAAATACACTTAAAATAACGTTCATTTGTATAAAATATATATATAAAAAATATACTTTAAATAATCAAAATATGTATAAAAAAATATATACAAAACACAAATAGTATAATATAAAATCGTATCAAAATATATACACCGAATATTAATAAAATAATGTAAATTTGTATGAAAATAAAGATGCAAAATTCCCATCAAATAGCGCATTTCTTACAAAAATATATATATACCAAAATACACATAAAATATTTAAATTTGTATTGAAATAAATATACAAAATGCACATACAATAAGGTAAACTTGTATTGAAAGAGATATGCAAAAATAAATATAAAACAATGTAAATTTCTTTCAAAATATATATACGAATACACATAAAATAACGTAGATTTCTATAAAAATATATATACAAAATACACATAAAATTAAGTAAATACGGAGAAAAGTAGATATACAAAATACACATAGAATAATGTAAAATTGTTTTAAAAAAATGAACAGAATATAAATAAAATAATGTAAATTTGTATGAAAGTAAAAATGCAAAATACCCATAAAATAAAGCATATTTTTATAAAAAATACATATACAAAAATACACATAGCATAATTAAATTTGTATTAAAATTAATATGCAAATTGCATATACAATAAGGTAAATTTGTATTGAAAAAATATGCAAAATACACATAAAATAGTGTAAATTTATTTCAAAATCTATATACGAATACTCATAAATCAACGTAGATTTCTATAGAAACATATATTCAAAATACATGTCAAATGATGTAGCACATTATAAAAAAAAATAAAAAAAATATATATATATATATATATATATATATATATATATATATATATATATATATATATATATATATATATATATATATATATATATATATATATATATATAATACACATTAAATAATGCAAATTCGCGTTAAAATAAATAAACAAAATATCAATAAAAGAATGTGTATTTGTATGAAAATAGATATACAATATACACATAAAATCACATAAATTTATATAAAACTATATACAAAAATATACAAAAATAATTTTAATTTGTATAAAAATAAATATACAAAATACACATAAAATTAGGTAAATTTGTATTGAAATACATTTAAAAAATACACATAAAATAATGTAAATTTGAATGAAAATATATAAACAAATACACTTAAAATAACATAAATTTGTATAAAATATATATACAAAATACACATTAAATAATGTAAATATGTATAAAAAAATATATACAAAACACAAATAGAATAATATAAAATCGTATCAAAATAAATACACAGAATATTAATAAAATAATGTAAATTTGTGTGAAAATTAAGATGACAAAATACCATAAAATAACGCTTTTTTTTAATAAAAATATATATACCAAGACACCCATAAATATTTGATTTTGTATTAAAATAAATGCACAAAATGCACATACAATAAGGTAAATTTGTATTAAAATAGATATGCAAAATACATATAAAACCATGTAAATTTTTTTCAAAATATATATACGAATACACATAAAATAACGTAGATTTCTATGAAAATAAATACACAAAATTCACATAAAATGAAGTAAATACGTATAAAAAAAGGTATACAAAATACACATAAAATAATGTAAACTCGTATCAAAATAAATAAACAAAATACTAATAAAAGAATGTGTATTGTATAAATATAAATACAAAATACAAATAAAATAACGTAAATTTATATAAAACTATATGCAAAAATACACAAAAGTAATTAAATTTGTGTGAAAATAGAAATACAAAATACATGTATATTTTGTATATTGTATAAAACTATATACAAAAATACATAAAAATAAATTAAATTTGTATGAAAAGAATTATACAAAATACACGTAAAAGTAGGTAAATTTGTATTGAAATACATATACAAAATACACATCAAATAATGTAAATTTGAAAGAAAATATATAAACAAACACACTTAAAATAACGTAAATTTGTATAAAATATATATGCAAGATACACATTAAATAATGTAAATGTGTATAAAAAAAATATATACAAAAAACATATAGTATAATGTAAAATCGTATGAAAATAAATACACAGAATATGAATAAAATAATGTAAATTTGTATGAAAATAAAGATGCAAAATTCCCAAAAAATATCGCATTTTTGATAAAAATATATATACCAAAATACACATAAAATATTTAAATTTGTATTGAAATAAATATACAAAATGTATATAAAGTAAGGTAAATTTGTATTGAAAGAGATATTCAAAAATACATATAAAACAATGTAAATTTGTTTGAAAATATATATACGAATACACATAAAATAATGTAAACTCGTATCGAAATAAATAAACAAAATACTAATAAAAGAATATGTATTTGAATAAATATAAATATACAAAATACACATAAAACAACATAAATTGATATAAAAGTATATACAAAAATACACAAAAGTAATTAAATTTGTATGAAAATAGATATACAAAATACATACAAAATAACTCATATTTAAAAAAAATATATACGAAAATACACATAAAATAATTAAATTTGTATTAAAATAAATATACAAAATACACATACTATAAGGTAAATTTGTATTGAAATAGATATGCAAAATACACATAAAATAATGTAAATTTGTATCATAATAGATACGAATACACATAATAAAATAACGTAAATTTTTATGAAAATATATAATCAAATTACACATAAAATAATGTAAATACGTAGAAAAATATATATACAAAATACACATAAAATAATGTAAATTCGTATCAAAATAAATAAACAAAATTCCAATAAAAGAAAATATATTTGTAGGAGTATATATATATATATATATATATATATATATATATATATATATATATCTATATATATATATAGATATATATATATATCTATATATATATATATATATATATATATCTATATATATATATATATATATATATATATATATATATATATATATATATATATATATATATATATATATATATATATATATATATATATATATATATATATATATAGAAAATACACATGAAATAATCTAAATTGTATTGAAATTAAATGAACAAAATACCGATAAAATAATGTAATTTTGAATGAAAATATATATAGAAAATACACATAAAATAACGTAAATACAAATAAATATATACACATAAAATGATTTGAATTTGAATGAAAATAAATATAAAAATAAACATAAAATAAGGCAAATTTGTAATGAAATATATATACAAAATACACATAAAATAATGTAGATTTGTTTCAAAATATATATACGAATACACATAAAATAACGTAGATTTCTATAGAAATATATATACAAAATACACATGAAATGATGTAAATACGTATAAAAATATATATACAAAATACACATTAAATAATGTAAATTCGTGTCAAAATAAATAAGGAAAATATCAATAAAAGAATGTGTATTTGTATGAAAATACATATACAAAATACACATAAAATAACGTAAATTTGTATAAAACTATATATAAAAATACACAAAAATAAATTAAATTTGTATGAAAATAAATATACAAAATACACATAAAACTACGTAAATTTGTATAGAAATACATATACATAATACACATAAAATAATTTAAATTTGAATGAAAATATAAACAAATACACTTAAATTAACGTAAATTTGTATAAAATATATATACAAAATACTCATTAAATAATGTAAATATGTATAAAAATATATATACAAAACACAAATAGAATAATGTAAAATCGTATCATAATAAATACACAGAATGTAAATAAAATAATGTAAATTTGTATGAAAATAAAGATGCAAAATACCATAAAATAACGCATTTTTTATAAATATACAAAATACACATGAAAGGATGTAAATACGTATAAATATATATATATATATATATATATATATATATATATATATATATATATATATATATATATATATATATATATATATATATATATATATATATATATACAAAATACACATTAAATAATGTAAATTCGCGTCAAAATAAATAAACAAAATATCAATAAAAGAATGTGTATTTGTATGAAAATAAATATACAAAATACACATAAGATAACATAAATTTGTATAAAACTATATACAAAAATACGCAAAAATAATTTAAATTTGTATGAAAATAAATATACAAAATACACATAAAATTAGGTAAATTTGTATTGAAATACATATACAAAATACACATAAAATAATGTAAATTTGAATGAAAATACATAAACGAATACACTTAAAATAACATAAATTTGTATAAAAAAATATATACAAAACACAAATAGAATAATGTAAAATCGTATCAAAATAAATACACAGAATTTTAATAAAATAATGTAAATTTGTATGAAAATAAAGAAGCAAAATACCCATAAAATAAGGTTTTTTTTTTTATAAAAATATATATACAAAAATACATAAAAAAATTAATTTAAATTAAAATAAATATACAAAATACACATACAATAAGGTAAATCTGTATTGAAATAGATATGCAAAATACATATAAAACAATGTAAATTTGTTTCAAAATGTATATACGAATACACATAAAATAACGTAGATTTGTATAAAAATATATATACAAAATATACATAAAATGAAGTAAATACGTATAAAAAAACGTATACAAAATACACATAAAATAATGTAAATTCGTATCAAAATAAATAAACAAAATACCAATAAAAGAATGTGTATTTGTATAAATATAAATATACAAAATACACATGATAACGTAAATTTGTATAAAACTATATACAAAAATACACAGAAGTAATTAAATTCGTATGAAAATAGATATACAAAATACAGATAAAATAAGCTAAATTTGAATTGAAATATATATACAAAATACATGAAATAAAGTAAATTTGTATCAAAATATTTATACAAATACACATATAATAAGGTAAATTTGTATGAAAATATATAAACAAAATACACATTAAATAATGTAAATACATGTAAAAAAATATGTACAAAATACACATATAATCATGTAATTCGTATAAAAATAAATAAACAAAATACCAATAAAATAATATAAATTTGTATGAGTAAACGTGTATGTTGTATATTTTTTCAATACAAATTTACCTTATTATATACGCATTTTGTATATTAATTTTAATACAAATTTAATTATTCGATGTGTATTTTTGTCTCAGTATTTTTATAAACATATGCTTTATTTTATGGGTATTTTGCATCTTTATTTTCATACAAATTTACATTATTTTATTGATATTCTGCTAATTCATTTTGATACGAATTGACATTATTCTATGTGCATTTTGTACAATAAGGTAAATTTGTATTGAAAAAATATGCAAAATACACATAAAAGTGTAAATTTGTTTAAAAATTTATATACGAATACACATAAAATAACGTAGATTTCTATAGAAATATATATACAAAATACACATGAAATGATGTAAATACGTATAAAAATATATATACAAAATACACATTAAATAATTTAAATTCGCGTCAAAATAAATAAACAAAATATCAATAAAAGAATGTGTATTTGTATTAAAATAGATATACAAAATACTCATAAAATAACCTAAGTTTGTATAAAACTATATACAAAAATACACAAAAATAATCTAAATTTGTATGAAAATAAATATACAAAATACACATAAAATTAGGTAAATTTGTATTGAAATACATATACAAAATATACATAAAATAATGGAAATTTGAATGAAAATATATAAACATATAAACTTAAAATAACGTAAATTTGTATCAAATATATATACAAAATACACATTAAATAATGTAAATATGTATAAATAAATATATACAAAACACAAATAGAATAATGTAAAATCGTATCAAAAATAAATACACAGAATATTAATAAAATAATGTATATTTGTATGAAAATAAAGATGGAAAATATCCATAAAACAACGCATTTTATATGAAAATATATATACCAAAATACACATAAAATATTTAAATTTGTATTACAATAGATATACAAAATGCACATACAATAAGGTAAATTTGTATTGAAATAGATATGCAAAATACATATAAAACAATGTAAATTTCTTTCAAAATATATATACGAAAACACATAAAATAACGTAGATTTCTATAAAAATATATATACAAAATACACATAAAATGAAGTAAATAAACTAAAAAAAAAATAAATACATAAAAAATAAAAAAAAATGTAAAAAAAAAAAAAGAAAAAAATAAAATAAAATAAATAAAGAATGTACAAATAATATAAATATATATACAAAAAAAAAAATTAAATAAAATAAAAAAATATAAAAAAAAAAAAAAAAAAATAAAAAAAAAAAAATAGAAAACACATACAATAAGGTAAATTTGTATTGAAATATATATAGAAAATACACAAAATAATGTAAATTTGTATCAAAATATATATTCAAATACACATATAATAACGTAAATTTGTATAAAAATATAAAAACAAAATACACATTAAATAATGTAAATACGTATAAAAGATATGTACGTAATGTAAAAACTTTTAAAATTAAAGATGCAATATACCCATAAAATAACTCATATTTAAAAAAAATATATATACAAAAATACCCATAAAATAATTAAATTTGTATTAAAATAAATATACAAAATACACATACAATAAGGTAGATTTTTATTGAAATAGATATGCAAAAAACACATAAAATAAAGTAAATTTGTATCAAAATATATACGAATACACACAATAAAATAACGTAAATTTTTATGAAAATATATATACAAAATACACATTAAATAATGTAAATACATAGAAAAATATATGTATAGAAAATACATTTAAAATAATGTAAATTCGTATCAAAATAAATAAACAAAATTTCCTCTAAAAGAATGTATATTTGTAGGAAAATATATATACAAAATACAAATAAAATAACAAAAATTTGTATAAAAATATATACAAAAATACACACAAATTTTTTTTTTTGAAAATAGATATGCAAAATACACATGAAATTAGGCAAATTTTTATTGAAATACATATACAAAATACACATAAAATAATGTAAATTTGTATGAAACTATATAAACAAATACACATAAGATAATGTAAATTTCCATAAAATATATGTACAAAATATACATTAAATAATGTAAATATGTCTAAAAATATGTATACAAAATACACAGAATAACCTAAAATCGTGCCAAAATAAATAAACTGACTATCAATAAAATAATGTAAATTTGTATGAAAATAAAGATGCAAAATACCCATATAATAACGCATATTTGTTTAAAAATATATATACAAAAATACACATAAAATAATTAAATTTGTATCAAAATAAATATACAAAAGGCACATACAATAAAGAAAATTTGTATTGAAATAGATATGCGAAATACACATAAATAATGTAAATTTGTATCAAAATATATATACGAATACACATAAAATAGAGTAAATTTCTATGAAAATATATATTAAAAATACACATAAAATTATGTAAATACATAAAATATATATATATATATATATATATATATATATATATATATATATATATATATATATATATATATATATATATATATATATATATATATATATATATATATATATATATATATATATATATATATATATATATCAAATACACCTAAAATAATGAAAATTCGTATCAAAATCAATAAACAAAATTCCGATAAAAGAACGTATAATTGTAGGAAAATATATAAACAAAATACACATAAAATTACGATAATTTGAATTAAAATATATAATAAAATACACAAAAATAATTTCAATTTGTATGAAAATAGATATACATAATACACATATAATTAGTTAAATTCGTATTTAAATACATGTACAAAATACACATAAAATAATGTAAATTTGTATGAAATGAAAACAAATTCACATAAAATAACGTACATTTGTATGAAATATATATACAAAATATACATAGAATAATGTAAAATCGTATCAAAATAAATACACAGAATATCAATAAAATAATGTAAATTTGTTTGAAAATAAAGATGTAAAATACCCATAAAATAAAGCTTATTTTTATAAAAATTCATATACAAAAATACACATAGAATAATTAAAGTTGTATTAAAATTAATATACAAAATGCACGTACAATAAGGTAAATTTGTATTGAAAAAATATGCAAAAAATATATGTACAAAAATGTACATAAAATTAGTTTGCATAAAAAAATATATACAAAACACACATTAGATAATGTAAATGAGTATAAAAATATGTATACAAAATACCTATGAAATAATCTAAATTCGTATCGAGTTAAATTAAGAAAATAACAATAAAATAATGTAATTTTGGATGAAAATATATATAGAATAAATACAAATACAAATATACACATTAAATAATTTAAATAAAATAAGGTAAATTTGTAATAAAATATATGCAAGAATACACATAAAATAATATAAATTTGTATGAAAATATATATACAAATACACATAAAATAACATGAATTTGTATAAAATTTGTTTCAAAATATATACGAATACACACAATAAAATAACGTAAATTTTTATGAAAATGTATATATAAAATACACATAAAATAATTTAAATACGTAGAAAAATATATATACAAAATACACATAAAATAATGTAAATTCGTAAGAACTTAAATACACAAAATTCCAATAAAAGAATGTATATTATATGTATACAAATAAAATAACTAAAATTTGTATAAAAATATATACAAAAATACACAAAAATAGTTTAAATTTGTTTGAAAATAGATACGCAAAATACACATAAAGTTAGGCAAATTTGTATTGAAATACATATACAAAACTCACATATAATAATGTAAATTTGTATGAAAATATATAAACAAATACATATAAAATCACGTAAATTTGGATAATATATATATACAAAACATTCATTAAATATTTTAAATATGTATAAAAATATATTATATTATATATATTTTTATTGATATTTGCGTTATTTATGTGTATTTTGTATATGTTTTCTCATAGAAATTTACATTATTTTATTGGTATTTTGTCTATTTATTTTGATACGAATTACATGATTATTTGTGTATTTTGTACATTTTTTTATACGTATTTACATTATTTAATGTCTATTTTGTGTATATATTTTCATACAAATTTACGTTATTATATGTGTATTTGTATAAGTATTTTGATACAAATTTGCATTATTTTATGTATTTTGTATATATATTTCAATTCAAATTTAGCTTATTTTAATACAAAATCAAATATTTTATGTTTTTTCGTATATATATTTTTATAAAAAATGCGTTATTTTATGGGTATTTTGCATATTAATTTTCATACAAATTTACATTATTTTATTAATATTTTCTGTATTTATTTTGATACGATTTTACATTATTTTATTTGTGTTTTATATATATTTTTTATACATATTTACATTATTTAATGTTTTTTTTATATATTTGATACAAATCTACGTTATTTTAAGTCTATATGTTTATATATTTTCATTCAAATTTACATTATTTTATGTGTATTTTGTATATGTATTTCAATACAAATTTACCTAATTTTATATGTTTTTTGTATTTTGTACTTTTTTTTTTATACGTATTTACATTATTTAATGTGTATCTTGTGTATTTTTGTATATAGTTTTATACAAATTTAGGTTATTTTGTGTGTATTTTGTATATCTATTTTCATACAAATACACATTCTTTTCATGATATTTTGTTTATTTATTTTGACACGAATTAACAATATTTAATGTGTATTTTGTATATATATTTTTATACGTATTTACATTATTTCATGTGTATTATGTATATATATTTCTTTAGAAATCTGCATTATTTTATGCGTAATCGTATATATATTTTGAAACAAATTTACATTGTTTTATGTGTATTTTGAATATTTTTTCAATGCAAATGTACCTTATTGTATGTGCATTTTGTATATTAATTTTAATACAAATTTGATTTATCTATGTGTATTTTTATATATGTATTTTTATAAAAATATGCTTTATTTTATGGGTATTTTGCATCTTTATTTTCATACAAATTTACATTATTTTATTGATATTCTGTGTATTTATTTTGATATGATTTTACATTATTCTATGTGTATTTTGTATATATATTTTATATAAAATGTATTTGTTTTCATTTCATACAAATCTACATTTTTTTATGTGTTTTTTGTACATGTATTTAAATACAAATTTAACTAGTTATATGTGTATTTTGTATATCTATTTTGTATGTATATTTTCAAAGAAATTTACTCTATTTTATGAGTATTCGTATATATATTTTGATACAAATTTACATTATTGATGTATATTTTGCATATCTATTTCAATACAAATTTACTTTATTGTACGTGCATTTTGTATATTTATTTTAATACAAATTTAATTATTTTATATGAATTTTTGTATATATATTTTTATGCAAATATGCGTTATTATATTGATATTTTGCATCTTTATTTTCATACAAATTTACATTATTTTATTGATATTCTCTTTATTTATTTTGATACGATTTAACATTATTCTATGTGTATTTTGTATATATATTTTTTTATACATATTTACATTATTTAATGTTCATTTTGTATATATATTTTATCCAAATTTACATTATTTTATGTGTATTTGTTTATATATTTTCATACAAATTTACATTATTTTGTGTTTTTTGTATATATATTTTTCTACGTATTTAAATTATTTTATGTGTATTTTGTATATACATTTTCATAAAAAAATTACGTTATTTTATTGTGTGTATAAGTATATATTTTGATACAAATTTTCTACAAATTCATGTTATTTAATGTGTATTTGTATATATATTTTCATACAAATTTATATTATTTTATGTGTATTTTTTCATATATTTCATTACAAATTTACCTTATTTTATGTTTATTTTGTATATTTATTTCATTCAATTTTAAATTATTGTATGTGTATATTTGTATTTGTATTTAGGTTATGTTATGTGTATTTTGTATATATATTTTCATCCTAAATTACATTATTTTATTGGTATTTTCTTTATTTAATTCGATACGAATTTAGATTATTTCATAGGTATTTTCTATACATATTTTTATACTCATTTACATTATCTAATGTGTGTTTTGTATATATATTTGTATGCAAATTTATTTTATGTTCATTTTTGTACATATATTTTTATAGAAATTTGCGTTATTTTATGTATATAGTTTTATATAAATTTACGTTATTTTATGTGCATTTTGTATATTTATATTTATACAAATACACATTCTTTTATTGGTATATTGTTTATTTACATTTATACGAATTTACATTATTTTATGTGTAATTTGTATACATTTTTTTATACGTATTTACTTAATTTTATGTGTATTTTGTATATGTATTTTTTTTATAGAAATCTACGTTATTTTATGTGTATTCGTATATATATTTTGAAACAAATTTACATTATTTTATATGTATTTTGCATATCTATTTCAATACAAATTTACCTTATTGTATGTGCATTTTGTATATTTATTTCAATACAAATTGAAATATTTTATGTGTATTTTGGTATCAAAAGTTTTATAAAAAATGCGTTATTTTAGAGGTATTTTGCATCTTAATTTTCATACAAATTTACATTATTTTATTAATATTCTGTGTATATATTTTGATACGATTTTACATTATTTTATTTGTGTTTTGTATATATTTTTTTATACATATTTACATTATTTAATGTGTATTTTGTACATATATTTCATACAAATTTACGTTATTATATGAGTATTTGTTTATATATTTTCTTTCAAATTTACATTATTTTATGTGTATTTTGTATATGTATTTCAACACAAATTAACCTAACTTTATGTGTATTTTGTATATTTCTTTTCATACAAATTTAAATTATTTTTGTGTATTTTTGTATATAGTTTTATACAAATTTAGGTTATTTTATGTACGCATTTACATTATTTAATGTGTGTTTTGTATATATATTTTTATCCAAAGTTACTTTATTTTACGTTCATTTTTGGACATATATTTTTATAGAAATTAGCGTTATTTTATTTGTATTTGTATATGTTTTCTCATACAAATTTACATTATTTTATTGATATTTTGTTTATTTACTTTGATACGAATTACATGATTATATGTGTATTTTGTACATATTTTTTATACGTATTTACATTTCTTAATGTGTACTTTGTTTATATATTTTTAAACAAATTTACGTTATTATTTGTATTTTTATAAATATTTTGATACAAATTTACATTATTTTATGTATTTTGTATATACATTTCAATTCAAATTTAGCTTATTTTATCTGTATTTTGTATATCTATTTTCATACGAATTTAATTACATCTGTGTATTTTTGTATATAGTTTTATACAAATTTACGTTATTTTATGTGTTTTTTGTATATTTATATTGATACAAATACACATTCTTTTATTGGTATTTTGTTTATTTATTTTGATACGAATTTACATTATTTTATGTGTATTTTGTATACATTTTCTTATACGTATTTACTTCATTTTATGTGTATTTTATATATATATTTTTATACAAAGCTACGTTAATTTTTGTGTATTCGTATATATATATTTTGAAACAAATTTACATTGTTTTATATGTATTTTGCATATATATTTTAATACAGATTTACCTTATTGTATGTGCATTTTGTATATTTATTTTAATACAAATTAATTTTTTCATGCGAATTTTGGTATGTATATTTTTATAAGAAATGCGTTATTTAATGGATATTTTGCATCTTTATATTCATACAAATTTACATTGTTTTATTAATATTCTGTGTATTTATTTTGATATGATTTTACATTATTCTATTTGTGTTTTGTATATATTTTTTTATACATATTTACATTATTTAATGTGTATTTTGTATATTTTAAAACAAATTTACGTTATTTTATGCGCATCTGTTAAAATATTTTGATACAAATTTACATTATTTTATGTATTTTGTATATATATTTCAATACAAATTTAGTTTATTTTATGTATATTTTGTATATCTATTTTCATTCGTATCAAAATAAATAAACACAATAGCAATAAAATAATGTAAATTTGTATGAGAAAACATATACAAATACACATAAATTAACGCAAATTTCTAAAAAAATATATGTACAAAAATGCACATAAAATAAAATAAAAATATATATACAAAACACACATTAAATAATGTAAATGCGTACATAAAATAACCTAAATTTGTATAAAACTATATACAAAAATACACAAAAATAATTAAAATTTGTATGAAAAGAAATATACAAAATACACATAAAATTAGGTAAATTTGTATTGAAATACATATACAAAATACACATCAAATAATGTAAATTTGAATGAAAATATATAAACAAATACACTTAAAATAACGTAAATTTGTATAAAATATATATGCAAGATACACATTAAATAATGTAAATGTGTATAAAAAATATATACAAAAAACAAATAGAATAATGTAAAATCGTATCAAAATAAATACACAGAATATCAATAAAATAATGTAAATTTGTATGAAAGTTAAGATGCAAAATTCCCCAAAATTATCGCATTTTTTATAAAAATATATATACCAAAATACACATAAAATATTTAAATTTGTATTGAAATAAATATACAAAATGCATATACAGTAAGGTAAATTTGTATTGAAAGAGATATTCAAAAATACATATAAAACAATGTAAATTTGTTTCAAAATATATATACGAATACACATAAAATAACGTAGATTTCTATAGAAATATATATACA
This sequence comes from Eriocheir sinensis, assembly GCF_024679095.1. Taxonomy (NCBI): domain Eukaryota; kingdom Metazoa; phylum Arthropoda; class Malacostraca; order Decapoda; family Varunidae; genus Eriocheir; species Eriocheir sinensis. The sequence goes on from NW_026111943.1 coordinate 523,876, forward strand.
AAATACATATGAAATTATGTAAATACGTATAAAATATATATACAAAATACATATCAAATAATGTAAATTCGTGTCAAAATAAATAAACAAAATATCATGAAAAGAAAGTGTATTTGTATGAAAATAGATAATAGATAATAAATTTGTATAAAATATATATGCAAGATACACATTAAATAATGTAAATATGTATAAAAAAGTATATACAAAAAACAAATAGAATAATGTAACATCGTATCAAAATAAATACACCGAATATTAATAAAATAATGTAAATTTGTATGAAAATAAAGATGCAAAATTCCCATAAAATAGCGCATTTCTTATAAAAATATATATACCAAAATACACATAAAATATTTAAATTTGTATTGAAATAAATATACAAAATGCACATACAATAAGGTAAATTTGTATTGAAAGAGATATGCAAAAATACATATAAAACAATGTAAATTTGTTTTAAAATATATATACAAATACAAATAAAAAAAACGTAGTTTTCTATAAAAATATATATACAAAATACACATAAAATTAAGTAAATACGGATAAAATAGATATACAAAATACACATAGAATAATGTCAAATTGTAAATAAACAAAATACCAATAAAAGAATGTGTATTTGGATAAATATATATATACAAAATACACATACAAAATCAGCATAAAATAAGGTAGATTTGTAATAAAATATATGTACAAAATACACATAAAATAATGTAAATTTATATGAAAATATATATACAAATACACATAAAATACCAAGAATTTGTATAAAAATATATATTCAAAATAAATATTAAATAATGTAAAAGTGTATAAAAATATATATACAAAGTACATATAAAATAATGTAAATTCGTATCAATATAAATCAACAAAACACCAAAAAAATGATATATATTTGAATGAAAATAAATTTACAAAATACACATAACATAACTAAAATTTGTATTAAAATATATACAAAAATACAAAGAAATAATTTGAGTTTGTATGAAAATAGATATACAAAATACACATAAAACTAGGTAAATTTCTTTTGAAATGTATATACAAAATACCCATAAAATATTGTAAATTTGTGTCAAAATATATAGACAAATGCACATAAAATAACGTAAATTTGTATGAAAAATATATACAAAATACACATAGAATAATGTCAATTCGTATCAAAATGAATGAGCAAAATATAAATAAAATAATGTAAATTTGTATGAAAATAAAGATGCAAAATTCCCAAAAAATAAAGCATATGTTTATAAAAATACAGATACAAAAATACACATCGAATAAATAAATTTGTAATAAAATTAATATACAAAATGCGTATATAATAAGGTAAATTTGTATTGAAAAAATATGCAACATACACGTTTACTCATACAAATTTATATTATTTTATTGGTATTTTGTTTATTTATTTTGATACGAATTACATGATTATATGTGTATTTTGTACATATTTTTTTATACGTTTTTACATTATTTAATGTTTATTTTGTTTATATATTTTCATACAAATTTACGTTATTATATGTGTATTTGTATAAATATTTTGATACAAATTTACTTTATTTCATGTATTTTGTATATTTATTTCAATTCAAATTTAGGTTATTTTGTGTGTATTTTGTATATATTTTCATACAAATTTAATTACTTCTGTGTATTTTTGTATATAGTTTTATATAAATTTACGTTATTTTATGTGTATTTTGTATATTTATATTTATACAAATACACATTCTTTTATTAGTATTTTGTTTATTTATTTTGATACGAATTTACATTATTTTATGTGTATTTTGTATACATTTTTTTATACGTATTTACTTCATTTTATGTGTATTTTGTATATATATTTTTATAGATATCTACGTTATTTTATGTGTATTCGTATACATATTTTGAAACAAATTTACATTGTTTTATATGTATTTTGCATATATATTTCAACACAAATTTACCTTATTGTATGTGTTTTTTATATATTTATGTTAATACAAATCTAATTATTTTATGTGTATTTTGGTATATATATTTTTATAAATAAAAAAAATGCGTTATTTTATGAGCATTTTGCCTCTTTATTTTCATACAAATTTACATTATTTTATTAATATTCTGTGTATTTATTTTGATACGATTTTACATTATTCTATTTGTGTTTTGTATATATTTTTTTATACAAATTTACGTTATTTTAAGTGTATTTGTTTATGTATTTTCATTCAAATTTACATTATTTTATGTGTATTTTGTATATGTATTTCCATATAAATTTATCTAATTTTATGTCTATTTTGTATATTTATTTTCATACAAATTTAAAATATTTATGTGTATTTTTGTATATAGTTTGATACAAATTTAGGTTATTTTATGTGTATTTTGAATATCTATTTTCATACAAATACACATTCTTTTATTGATATTTTGTTTATTTATTTTGACGCGAATTTACATTATTTAATGTGTATTTTGTATATATATTTTTATACGTAAATTTGAATGAAAATACTTAAACAAATACACTTAAAAAAAACGTAAATTTGTATAAAAAAAATATGTACAAAACACAAATGTAAAAATGTAAAATCGTATCAAAATAAATACACAGAATATTAATAAAAGCATGTAAATTTGTATGAAAATAAAGAAGCAAAATACCCATAAAATAACGCATTTTTTTTATTTATAAAAATATATATACCAAACATCAAAAAATTAAATTTGTATTAAAATAAATATACAAAAAACACATACAATAGGGTAAATTTGTATTGAAATAGATATGCAAAATACAAATAAAACAATGTAAATTTGTTTCAAAATATATATACGAAAACACATAAAATAACGTAGATTTCTATAAAAATATATATTCAAAATACACATAAAATAAAGTAAATACGTATAAAAAAATGTATAAAAAATACATATAAAATAATGTAAATTCGTATCAAAATAAATAAACAAAATACCAATAAAAGAATATGTATTTGTATAAATATAAATATACAAAATACACATAAAATAACGTAAATTTATATAAAACTATATACAAAAATACACAGAAATATTTTAATTTGTATGAAAATAGATATACAAAATAAAATAAAATAAATTCGTTTCAATTCAATAAACAAAATTCAGATAAATTATGTATATTTGTATAAAATATATATACAAAATACATATAAAATAACGAAAATTGTATGAAAATAAATAACAAAATATAAAAAATAATGTGTATTTGTATGAAAATAAATATACAAAATAATAGATAATAATTTGTATGAAATATATATGCAAGATACACATTAAATAATGTAAATATGTATAAAAAAAATATATATACAAAAAACAAATAGAATAATGTAAAATCGTATCAAAATAAATACACCGAATATTAATAAAATAATGTAAATTTGTATGAAAATAAAGATGCAAAATTCCCATTAAATAGCGCATTTCTTATAAAAATATATATACCAAAATACACATCAAATATTTAAATTTGTATTGAAATAAATATACAAAATGCACATACAATAAGGTAAACTTCTATTGAAAGAGATATGCAAAAATACATATAAAACAATGTAAATTTGTTTCAAAATATATATACGAATACACATAAAATAACGTAGATTTTTAAAAAAAAATATATATATACAAAATACACATAAAATTAAGATACACATTAAATAATGTAAATATGTATAAAAAAAATATATATATACAAAAAACAAATAGTATAATGTAAAATCGTATCAAAATAAATATACCGAATATTAATAAAATAATGTAAATTTGTATGAAAATAAAGTTGCAAAATTCCCATTAAATAGCGCATTTCTTATAAAAATATATATACCAAAATACACATAAAATATTTAAATTTGTATTGAAATAAATATACAAAATGCACATACAGTAAGGTAAACTTCTATTGAAAGAGATATGCAAAAATACATATAAAACTGTAAATTTGTTTCAAAATATATATACGAATACACATAAAATAACGTAGATTTCTATAAAAATATATATTCAAAATACACATAAACTTAAGTAAATACGTATAAAACTATGTAAACAAAATACACATAAAATAATGTAAATTCGAAACAAAATAAATAAACAAAATACCAATAAAAGAATGTGTATTTCTATAAATATAAATGTACAAAATACACATACAAAATAAACATAAAATAAGGTAAATTTGTAATAAAATATATGTACAAAATACACATAAAATAATGTAAATTTATATGAAAATATATATACAAATACACATAAAATACCATGAATTTGTATGAAATTATATATTCAAAATAAATATTAAATAATGTAAATGCGTATAAAAATATATATACAAAGTACATATAAAATAATGTAAATTCGTATCAATATAAATCGACAAAATACCAATAAAATAATATATATTTGAATGAAAATAGATTTACAAAATACACATAACATAACTAAAATTTGTATTGAAATATATACAAAAAAACATAAAAATAATTTGAGTTTGTATGAAAATAGATATTCAAAATACACATAAAACTAGGTACATTTCTTTTGAAATATATATACAAAATACCCATAAAATATTGTAAATTTGTGTCAAAATATATAAATAAATACACATAAAATAACTTAAAATAACGTAAATATGTATCAAATATATATACAAAATCACATTAAATAATGTAAATATGTATAAAAAATATATACAAAACACAAATAAAATAATGTAAAATCGAATCAAAATAAATACAGAAAATATTAATAAAATAATGTAAATTTGTATGAAAATTAAGATGCAAAATACCCATAAAATAACGCATTTTTTATAAAAATATATATACGAGAAAACATAAAATATTTGATTTTGTATTAAAATAAATAGATATACAAAATACACATAAAATAAGCTAAATTTGAATTGAAATATATATACAAAATACATAAAATAATGTAAATTTGTATCAAAATACTTATACAAATACACTTATAATAACGTAAATTTGTATAAAAATATATAAACAAAATACACATTAAATAATGTAAATACGTATAAAAAAATGTACAAAATACACAAATAATCATGTAATTCGTATCAAAATAAAGAGACAAAATAACGCATATATCAATAAAAATATATATAATATAATATATTTTTATACATATTTAAAATATTTAACGTATATTTTGTATATATATTTTATCCAAATTTACGTTATTTTATATGTATTTGTTTATATATTTTCATTCAAATTTACATTATTTTATGTGAGTTTTGTATATGTATTTCAATACAAATTTGCCTAACTTTATGTGTATTTTGCATATCTATTTTCAAACAAATTTAAATTATTTTTGTGTATTTTTGTATATATTTTTAAACAAATTTTAGTTATTTATTTGTTTTTTGTATATATATTTTCCTACAAATATACATTCTTTTATTGGCATTTTGTGTATTTAATTTTTTACGAAGTTACATTATTTTATGTGTTTTTTGTATATATATTTTTCTACGTATTTAAATTTACATTTTCATAAAAATTTACGTTATTTTATTGTGTGTATTCGTATATATTTTGAAACAAATTTTATACAAATTTATGTTATTTTATGTGTATTTGTATATATATTTTCATACAAATTTATATTATTTTATGTGTATTCTTATATATATTTTATTACAAATTTACCTTATTTTATGTTTATTTTGTATATTTATTTAATTCAATTTTAAATTATTTAATGTGTATTTTTGTATTTGTATTTAGGTTATTTTATGTGTGTTTTCTATATATATTTTCATCCAAAATTACATTGTTTTATTGTTATTTTCTTAATTTAACTCGATACGGATTTAGATTATTTCATAGGTATTTTGTATACATATTTTTATACTCATTTACATTATCTAATGTGTGTTTTGTATATATTTTTTTATGCAAACTAATTTTATGTGCATTTTTGTACATATATTTTTATAGAAACTTAAAACATTATTTTATGTGTATTTTGTATATGTTTTCTCATACAAATTTACATTATTTAAATAGTTTTTTGTTTATTTATTTTGATACGAATGACTTGATTATTTGTGTATTTTGTAAATATTTTTTTTATACGTATTTACATTACTTAATGTGTATTTTGTTTATATATTTTTTACAAATTTACGTTATTATATGTGTATTTGTTAAAAATATTTTGAAACGAATTTACTTTATTTTATGTATTTTGTATATATATTTCAATTCAAATTTAGCATATTTTGTGTGTATTTTGTATATCTATTTTCATACAAATTTATGTACATTTTGTATATTTATATTTATACAAATACACATTCTCTTATTGGTATTTTGTTTATTTATATTTATACGAATTTACATTATTTTATGTGTATTTTGTATACATTTTTGATTCGTATTTACTTAATTTTATTTGTATTTTGTATATATATATTTATAGAAATCTACGTTATTTTATGTGTATTCGTATATATATTTTGTAACAAATTTACATTGTTTTATATGTATTTTGCATATCTATTTTAATACAAACTTACCTTATTGTATGTGCATTTTGTATATTTATTTTAATTCAATTTCAAATATTTTATGTGTATTTTGGTATATATAATTTTATAACAAATGCGTTATTTTATAGGTATTTTGCATCTTAGTTTTCATACAAATGTACTCTATTTTATTAATATTCTGTGTATATATTTTGATACGATTTTATATTATACTATTTGTGTTTTGTATATATTCTTTTATACATATTTTCATTATTTAATATGTATTTTTTTTATAAAATTTATACAAATTAACGTTATTTAAGTGTATTTGTTTATATAATTTCATTCAAATTTACATTATTTTAAGTGTATTTTGTATATGTATTTCAATACAAATTTACCTAATTTTATGTGTGTTCTGTATATTTATTTTCATAGAAATTTAAATTATTTCTGTGTTTTTTTGTATATACATATAGAGTAAATTTCTATGAAAAAATATATTCAAAATACATAAAAAAGTATGTAAATAAGTATAAAAATATATATATGAAATACACCTAAAAAAATGAAAATTCGTATCAAAATCAATAAACAAAATTCCGATAAAAGAACGTATATTTGTAAAAAAATAAATATACAAAATACACATAAAATTACGAAAATTTGAATAAAAATATATACGAAAAAACAAAAAAAAAATTTCAATTTGTATGAAAATAGATATACAAAATACACATATAATTAGTTAAATTTGTATTTAAATACATGTAGAAAATACACATAAAATAATGTAAATTTGTATGAAATGAAAACAAATTCACATAAAATAACGTACATTTGTATAAAATAGATATACAAAATATACATAAAATAATGTAAATTCGTATCAAAAGAAATAAACAGAATATCAATAAAATAATGTAATTTTGTATGAAAATAAAGATGCAAAATATCCATAAAATAAAGCATATTTTTAAAAAAATATATTACAAAAATACACATAGAATAATTAAATTTGTATTAAAATTAATATACAAAATGCACGTACAATAAGGTAAATTTGTATTGAAAAAATATACAAAATGCACATAAAACAATGTATATTTGTTTCAAAATATATATACGAATTCACATAAAATAACGTATATTTCTATAGAAATATATATACAAAATACACATGAAATGACGTAAATACGTATAAAAATATATATACACAATACACATTAAATAATGTAAATTCGCATCAAAATAAATAAACAAAATATCAATAAAAGAATGTGTATTTGTATTAAAATATATATACAAAATACACATAAAATATTGTAAATTTGTATAAAACTCTGTACAAAAATACATAAAAAATAATTTAAATTTGTATAAGAATATATATACAAAATACACATAAAATTAAGGTAAATTTCTATTGAAATACATATACAAAATACACATAAAATAATGTAAATTTGAATAAAAAGATTTAAACAAATACACTTAAAATAACGTAAATTTGTATGAAATATATATAGAAAATACACATTAAATAATGTAAAAATGTATAAAAAAATATATACAAAACACAAATAGAATAATGTAAAATAGTATCAAAATAAATACTCAGAATATTAATAAAATAATGTAAATTTGTATGAAAATAAAGATGCAAAATACCCATAAAACAACGCATTTTTTATGAAAATATATATACCAAAATACACATAAAATATTTAAATTTGTATTACAATAAATATAGAAAATGCACATACAATAAGGTAAATTTGTATTGAAATAGATATGCAAAATACACATAAAACAATGTAAATTTGTTTCAAAATATATTTACGAATACACATAAAATAACGTAGATTTCTATAAAAATATATACAAAATACACATAAAATTAAGTAAATACGTATAAGAAAATGTATACAAAATACACATAAAATAATGTAAATTCGTATCAAAGTAAATAAACTAAATGCCAATAAAAGAATGTTTACTTGTATAAATATAAATATACAAAATACACATAAAATAACAAAAAATTGTATAAAACTATATACAAAAATAAACAAAAATAATTAAATTTGTATGAAAATAGATATACAAAAGACATAAAATAAGCTAAATTTTAATTGAAATAAATATAGAAAATACATAAAATAATGTAAATTTGTATCAAAATATATATTCAAATACACATATAATAACGTAAATTTGTATAAAAATATATAAACAAAATACACATTAAATAATGTAAATACGTATAAAGGTATGTACGTAATGTAAAAATTTATAAAATCAAAGATGCAAAATACCCATAAAATAACTCATATTTTAAAAAAAATTATATACAAAAATACACATAGAATAATTAAATTTGTATTAAAATAAATATACAAAATACACATACAATAAGATAGATTTTTATTGAAATAGATATGCAAAAAGCACATCAAATAATGAGATTTTTTATCAAAATATATGCGAATACACACAATAAAATTACGTAAATTTTTATGAAAATATATATACGAAATACACATAAAATAATGTAAATACATAGAAAAATATATATGCAAAATACACATAAAATAATGTAAATTCGTATCAAAATAAATAAAAAAAATTTCCTCTAAAAGAATGTATATTTGTAGGAAAATATATATACAAAATACAAATAAAATAACAAAAATTTGTATAAAAATATATACAAAAATACAAAAAAATAATTTAAATTTGTTTGAAAATAGATATGCTAAATACACATGAAATTAGGCAAATTTTTATTGAAATTCATATAAAAAATACACATAAAATAATGTAAATTTGTATGAAAATATATAAACAAATACACATAACATAACGTAAATTTCCATAAAATATATGTACAAAATATACATTAAATAATGTAAATATGTCTAAAAATATATATACAAAATACACAGAATAACGTAAAATCGTATCAAAATAAATAAAGAGACTATCAATAAAAGAAGTAAATTTATATGAAAATAAAGATGCAAAATACACATATAATAACGCATATTTGTTTAAAAATGTATATACAAAAATACACATAAAATAATTAAATTTGTATCAAAATAAATATACAAATAGCACATACAATAAAGAAAATTTGTATTGAAATAAATATGCGAAATACACATAAATAATGTAAATTTGTATCAAAATATATATACGAATACACATAAAATAGAGTAAATTTCTATGAAAATATATATTCAAAATACATATAAAATTATGTAAATAAGTATAAAAATATATATATCAAATACACCTAAAATAATGAAAATTCGTATCAAAATACAGAAACAAAATTCCGATAAAAGAACGTATATTTGTAGGAAAATAAATATACAAAATACACATAAAATTACGTGAGTTTGAATAAAAATATATACTAAAATAAAAAAAATTAATCTCGATTTGTATGAAAATAGATATACATAATACACATATAATTAGTTAAATTTGCATTTAAATACATGTACAAAATACACATAAAATAGTGTAAATTTGTATGAAATGAAAACAAATTCACATAAAATAACGTTCATTTGTATGAAATATATATACAAAATATACATAGAATAATGTAAAATCGTATCAAAATAAATACACAGAATATCAATAAAATAATGTAAATTTGTATGAAAATAAAGATGCAAAATACCCATAAAATAAAGCATTTTTTATGAAAATATATACAAAAATACACATAGAATAATTAAATTTGTATTATTTTATATGTACTTTGTATATATATTTTTATACGCATTTACATTATTTAATATTTATTTTGAATATATAATTTTATACAAATTTATGGTATTTTATGTGTATTTGTATATATATTTTCCTATAAATTTACATTATTTTATGTGTATTTTGTACATATATCTCATTACAAATTTACCTTATTTTATGTTTATTTTGTATGTGTATTTTGTACATTTATATTTATACAAATACACATTCTTTTATTGGTATTTTGTTTATTTATTTTGATTCGAATTTACATTATTTTAGGTGTATTTTGTTTACATTTTTTTATACGCATTTACTTAATTTTATGTGTATTTTGTATATATATTTTTATAGAAATCTACGTTATTTTATGTGTATTCGTATATATATTTTGAAACAAATTTACATTGTTTTATATGTATTTTTGCATATCTCTATATATATTCAAAATAAATATTCAATAATGTAAATGCGTATAAAAATATATATACAAAGTACATATAAAATAATGTAAATTCGTATCAATATAAATCAACAAAACACCAATAAAATAATATATATTAGAATGAAAATAAATTTACAAAATACAAATAACCTAACTAAAACTTGTATTAAAATATATCCAAAAATACATAGAAATAATTTGAGTTTGTATGAAAATAGTATACAAAATACACATAAAACTAGGTAAATTTCTTTTGAAATGTATATACAAAATAACCATAAAATATTGTAAATTTGTGTCAAAATATATAAACAAATACACATAAAATAACGTAAATTTGTATGAAAAATAAATACAAAATACACATAGAAGAATGTCAATTCGTATCAAAATGAATGAGCAGAATATCAATAAAATAATGAAAAATTTGTACGAAAATAAAGATGCAAAATACCCATAAAATAAAGCATATGTTTATAAAAATACTGATACAAAACACACATCGAATAATTAAATTTGTATTAAAATTAATATACAAAATGCGTATATAATAAGTGATTTTTTTGTTTTGAAAAAATATACAACATACACGTTTACTCATACAAATTTATATTATTTTATTGGTATTTTGTTTATTTATTTTGATACGAATTACATGATTATATGTGTATTTTGTACATATTTTTTTACACGTATTTACATTATTTAATGTGTATTTTGTTTATATATTTTCATACAAATTTACCTTATTATGTGTAATTGTATAAATATTTTGATACAAATTTACTTTATTTCATGTATTTTGTATTTATATTTCAATTCAAATTTAGCTTATTTTATCTGTATTTTGTATATATATTTTCATACGATTTTAATTACTTCTGTGTATTTTTGTATATAGCTTTATACAAATTTACGTTATTTTATGTATTTTGGATATTTATATTTATACAAATACACATTCTTTTATTGGTATTCTGTTTACTTATTTTGATACGAATTTAAATTATTTTATGTGTATTTTGTATACATTTTTTTATACGTATTTACTTCATTTTATGTGTATTTTGTATATATATTTTTATACAAATCTACGTTATTTTATTTGTATTCGTATATATATTTTGAAACAAATTTACTTTGTTTTATATGTATTTTGCATATCTATTTCAATACAGATTTACCTTATTGTATGTGTATTTTATATATTTATTTTAATACAAATTAATTTTTTTATGTTTATTTTTGTATATATTTTTTTTAAAAACAATGAGTTATTTTATGGGTATTTTGCTTCCTTATTTTCATACAAATTTACATTTTTTTATTAATATTCTGTGTATTTATTTTGATACGATTTTACATTATTCTATTTGTGTTTTGTATATATTTTTTTATACAAATTTACGTTATTTTAAGTGTATTTGTTTATGTATTTTCACTCATATTTACATTATTTTATGTGTATTTTGTATATGTATTTCAATACAAATTTACCTAATTTTATGTGTATTTTGCATATTCATTTTCATACAGATTTAAATTATTTTTGTGTATTTTTGTATATAATTTTATACAAATTCATGTTATCTTATGTGTATTTTGTATATTTATTTTCATACAAATACACATTCTTTTATTGATATTTTGTTTATTTATTTTGACGCGAATTTACATTATTTAATGTGTATTTTGTATATATATATATTTATACGTATTTACATCCTTTCATGTGTATTTTGTATGTTTATAAAAAATGCGTTATTTTATGGGTATTTTGCATCTTTATTTTCATACAAATTTACATTATTTCATTTACATTCTGTGCATTTATTATGATACAATTTTACATTATTCTATTTGTGTTTTGTATATATATTTTTTATACATATTTACATTATTTAATGATTTTTTTGTATATATATTTTATACAAATTTACGTTAATTTAAGTGTATTTGTTTATATTTTCATTCAAATTTACATTATTTTACGTGTATTTTGTATATGTATTTCTATACAAATTTACCTAATTTCATGTGTAATTTGTATATTTATTTTCCTTCAAATTTCATTTATTTTTGTGTATTTTTATATATAGTTTTATACAAATTTACGTTATTTTATGTGTATTTTGTATATGTATTTTCATACAAATACACATTCTTTTATTGATATTTTCCTTATTTATTTTGACACGAATTTACATTATTTAATGTGTATTTTGTATATATATTTTTATACGTATTTACATCATTTCATGTGTATTTTGTATATATATTTATATAGAAATCTACCTTATTTTATGTGTATTCGTATATATATTTTGAAACAAATCTACATTATTTTATGTGTATTTTTTATATTTATTTCATTACAAATTTGCCTTATTTTATGTTTATTTTTATATCTATTTTCATTCAAATTCAAGTCATTTTATGTGTATATATTTATTTGTATTTACGTTATTTTATGTGTATTTTCTATATATATTTTCATTCAAAATTACATTATTTTATCGGAATTTTGTTCATTTATTTCGATATGAATTTAGATTATTTCATGTGTATTTTCTATACATATACTGTATAAAAATATATATACAAAATACACATTAAATAATGTTAATTCGTGTCAAAATAAATAAACAAAATATCATGAAAAGAATGTGTATTTGTGTGAAAATAGATATACAACATACACATAAAATAACTTAAATTTGTATAAAACTATATACAAAAATACACAAAAATAATTTAAACTTGTATGAAAATAAATATACAAAAACATATAAAAATAGGTAAATTTGTATTGAAATACATATATAAAATACACATAAAATAATGTAAATTTGAATGAAAATATATAAACACATAGACTTAAAATAACGTAAATTTGTATCAAATATATATAAAAAAAACATTAAATAATGTAAATATGTATGAAAAAAAATATACAAAACACAAATAAAATAATTTAAAATCGTATCAAAATAAATATTGAAAATGTTAATAAAATAATGTAAATTTGTATGAAAATTAAGATGCAAAATACCCATAAAATAACGCATTTTTTTTATAAAAATGTATATACGAAAAAACATAAAACATTTGATTTTGTATTAAAATAAATAGATATACAAAATACAAATAAAATAAGCTAAATTTGAATTGAAATATATACAAAATACATAAAATAATGTAAATTTGCATCAAAATACCTATACAAATACACATATAATAACGTAAATTTCTATAAAACTATATAAACAAAATACACATTAAATAATGTAAATACGTATAAAAAAATGTACAAAATACACAAATAATCATGTAATTCGTATCAAAATAAATAGACAAAATACCAATAAAATAATGTAAATTTCTATGAGAAAACATACAAAATACACATAAATAACGCAAATATCAATAAATATATATATAATATAATATATTTTTATACATATTTAAAATATTTAATGTATATTTTGTATACATATATTTTATCCAAATTTACGTTATTTTATATATTTGTTTATATATTTTCATACAAGTTAACATTAATTTATTTGAGTTTTTTAAATGCATTTCAATACAAATTTGCCTAACTTTATGTGTATTTTGCATATCTATTTTCAAACAAATTTAAACTATTTTTGTGTATTTTTGTATATATTTTTATACAGGTTTTAGTTATTTTATTTGTTTTTTGTATATATATTTTCCTACAAATATACATTCTTTTATTGGAATTTTGTGTATTTAATTTGTTACGAATTTACATTATTTTATGTGTATTTTGTATATGTATTTTTCTACGTATTTAAATTATTTTATGTGTATTTTATATATATATTTTCATAAAAATTTACGTTATTTTATTGTGTGTATTCGTATATATTTTGAAACAAATTTTATACAAATTCATGTTATTTAATGTGTATTTGTATATATATTTTTATACAAATTTATATCATTTTATGTGTATTCTTACATATATTTTATTACAAATTTACCTTATTTTATGTTTATTTTGTATATTTATTTCATTCAATTTTAAATTATTTAATGTGTATATTTGTATTTGTATTTAGGTTATTTTGTATATATATTTTCATCCAAAATTACATTATTTTATTGTTATTTTCTTAATTTAACTCGATACGAATTTAGATTATTTCATAGGTATTTTGTATACATATTTTTATACTCATTTACATTATCTAATGTGTGTTTTGTATATATTTTTTTATGCGAACTAATTTTATGTGCATTTTTGTACATATATTTTTATAGAAACTTAAAACGTTATTTTATGTGTATTTTGTATATGTTTTCTCATACAAATTTACATTATTTAATTAGTTTTTTGTTTATTTATTTTGATACGAATGACTTGATTATTTTTGTATTTTGTAAATACTTTTTTTATACGTATTTACATTACTTAATGTGTATTTTGTTTATATATTTTTCTACAAATTTACGTTATTATATGTGTATTTGTTAAAAATATTTTGAAACGAATTTACTTTAATTTATGTATTTTGTATATATATTTCAATTCAAATTTAGCTTATTTTGTGTGTATTTTGTATATCTATTTTCATACAAATTTAATTACTTCTGTGTATTTTTGTATATAGTTTTATACAAATTTACGATATTTATGTGCATTTTGTATATTTATATTTATACAAATACACATTCTCTTATTGGTATTTTGTTTATTTATATTTATACGAATTTACATTATTTTATGTGTATTTTGTATACATTTTTGATTCGTATTTACTTAATTTTATTTGTATTTTGTATATATAGATTTATAGAAATCTACGTTATTTTATGTGTATTCGTATATATATTTTAAAACAAATTTACATTGTTTTATATGTATTTTGCATATCTATTTCAATACAAATTTACCTTGTATGTGCATTTTGTATATTTATTTTAATACAAATTCAAATATTTTATGTGTATTTTGGTATATAATTTTATAAAAAATGCGTTATTTTATAGGTATTTTGCATCTTAGTTTTCATACAAATGTACATTATTTTATTAATATTCTGTGTATATATTTTGATACGATTTTATATTATACTATTTGTGTTTTGTATATATTTTTTTATACATATTTTCATTATTTAATGTGTATTTTTATATATTTTATACAAATTAACGTTATTATGTGTATTTATTTATATAATTTCCTTCAAATTTACATTATTTTAAGTGTATTTTTTATACGTATTTCAATACAAATTTAGCTAATTTTATGTGTATTTTGTATATTTATTTTCATACAAATTTAAATTATTTTTGTGTTTTTTTGTATATACATATAGAGTAAATTTCTATGAAAATATATATTTAAAATACATATAAAATTATGTAAATAAGTATAAAAATATATATATCAAATACACCTAAAAAAATGAAAACTCGTATCAAAATAAATAAACAAAATTCCGATAAAAGAACTTATATATGTAGGAAAATAAATATACAAAATACACATAAAATTACGAAAATTTGAATAAAAATATATACAAAAAAACAAAAAAATAAATTTCTATTTGTATGAAAATATATATACAAAATACACATATAATTAGTTAAATTTGTATTTAAATAAATGTACAAAATACACATAAAATAATGTAAATTTGTATGAAATGAAAACAAGTTCACATAAAATAACGTACTTTTGTATAAAATAGATATACAAAATATACATAGAATAATGTAAAATCGTATCAAAATAAATACACAGAATATCAATAAAATAATGTAATTTTGTATGAAAATAAAGATGCAAAATACCCATAAAATAAAGCATTTTTTTTTTAAATACATATACAAGAATACACATAGAATAATTAAATTTGTATTAAAATTAATATACGAAGTGCACGTACAATAAGGTAAATTTGTATTGAAAAAATATACAAAATGCACATAAAACAATGTATATTTGTTTCAAAATATATATACGAATACACATAAAATAGCGTATATTTCTATAGAAATATATATACAAAATACACATGAAATGAAGTAAATACGTATTAAAATATATATATACAATACACATTAAATAATGTAAATTCCCATCAAAATAAATAAACAAAATATCAATAAAAGAATGTGTATTTGTATGAAAATAGATAAACAAAATACACATAAAATATTGTAAATTTGTATAAAACTCTATACAAAAAATACACAAAAATAATTTAAATTTGTATAAAATTATATATAGAAAATACACATAAAATTAATTAAATTTCTATTGAAATACATATACAAAATACACATAAAATAATGTAAATTTGAATGAAAATATATAAACAAATACACTAAAAATAACGTAAATTTGTATGAAATATATATAGAAAATACACATTAAATAATGTAAATATGTATAAAAAAATATATACAAAACACAAATAGAATAATGTAAAATAGTATCAAAATAAATACAGAGGATATTAATAAAATAATGTAAATTTGTATGAAAATAAAGATGCAAAATACCCATAAAACAACGCATTTTTTATGAAAATATATATACCAAAATACACATAAAATATTTAAATTTGTATTACAATAAATATACAAAATGCACATACAATAAGGTAAATTTGTATTGAAATAGATATGCAAAATACACATAAAACAATGTAAATTTGTTTCAAAATATATATACGAATACACATAAAATAACGTAGATTTCTATAAAAATATATATACAAAATACACATGAAATGAAGTAAATACGTATAAGAAAATGTATACAAAATACATATAAAATAATGTAAATTCGTATCAAAATAAATAAAGTAAATGCCAATAAAAGAATGTTTACTTGTATAAATATAAATATACAAAATACACATAAAATAACGTAAAATTGTATAAAACTATATACAAAAATAAACAAAAATAATTAAATTTGTATGAAAGTAGATATACAAAAGACACATAAAATAAGCTAAATTTGAATTGAAATAAATATAGAAAATACATAAAATAATGTAAATTTGTATCAAAATATATATTCAAATACACATATAATAACGTAAATTTGTATAAAAATATATAAACAAAATACACATTAAATAATGTAAATACGTATAAAAGATACGTAAAGTAAAAATTTATAAAATTAAAGATGCAAAATACCCATAAAATAACTCATATTTAAAAAAAAATGTATACAAAAATACACATAAAATAATTAAATTTGTATTAAAATAAATATACAAAATACACATACAATAAGGTAATTTTTTTTGAAATAGATATGCAAAAAACACATAATATAATGAATTTTTTTATCAAAATATATACGAATACACACAATAAAATTACGTAAATTTTTATGAAAATATATTTACAAAATACACATAAAATAATGTAAATACATAGAAAAATATATATACAAAATACACATAAAATAATGTAAATACATAGGAAAATATATATACAAAATACAAATAAAATAACAAAAATTTGTATAAAAATATATACAAAAATACACAAAAATAATTAAAATTTGTTTCAAAATAGATATGCAAAATACACATGAAATTAGGCAAATTTTTATTGAAATACAAAATACACATTAAATACACATACACAACAAATAATTTAAATTTGTATGAAAATATATAAACAAATACACATAAGATAACATAAATTTCCATAAAATATATGTACAAAATATACATAAATAATGTAAATATGTCTAAAAATATATATACAAAATACACAGAATAACATAAAATCGTTTCAAAATAAATAAACAGACTCTCAATAAAATAATGTAAATTTGTATGAAAATAAAGATGCAAAATAAAATTATTTAAATAAGTATAAATAAATATATATATCAAAGACACCTAAAATAATGAAAATTCGTATCAAAATAAATAAACAAAATTCCGATAAAAGAACGTATATTTGTAGGAAAATAAAAAGACAACATACATATAAAATTACGAAAATTTGAATAAAAATATATACTAAAATACACAAAATTATTTTCGATTTGTATGAAAATAGATATTCATAATACACATATAATTAGTTAAATTTGCATTTAAATATATCTACAAAATACACATAAAATAATGTAAATTTGTATGAAATGAAAACAAATTCACATAAAATAACGTTCATTTGTATGAAATATATATACAAAATATACATAGAATAATGTAAAATCGTATCAGAATAAATACACAGAATATCAATAAAATAATGTAAATTTGTATGAAAATAAAGATGCAAAATTCCCAAAAAATATCGCATTTTTTATGAAAATATATTTACAAAAATACACATAGAATAATTAAACTTGTATTATTTTATATGTACTTTGTATATATATTTTTATACGCATTTATATTATTTAACATTTATTTTGAATATATAATTTTATACAAATTCATGGTATTTTATGTGTATTTGTATATATATATATATTCATATAAATTTACATTATTTTATGTGTATTTTGTACATATATTTCATTACAAATTTACCTTATTTTATGTTTATTTTGTATGTGTATTTTGTACATTTATATTTATACAAATACACATTCTTTTATTGGTATTTTGTTTATTTATATTGATTCGAATTTACATTATTTTATGTGTATTTTGTTTACATTTTTTGATACGTATTTACTTAATTTTATGTGTATTTTCTATATATATTTTTATAGAAATCTACGTTATTTTATGTGTATTCGTATATATATTTTGAAACAAATTTACATTGTTTTATATGTATTTTTGCATATCTCTCAATAGAAGTTTACCTTATTGTATGTGCAGTTTGTATATTTATTTCAATGCAAATTTAAATATTTTATGTGTATTTTTGTATATATATTTTCATAAGAAATGCGCTATTTCATGGGAATTTTGCATCTTTATTTTCATACAAATTTACATTATTTTATTAATATTCGGTGTATTTATTTTGATACGATTTTACATTATTCTATTTGTTTTTTGTATATATATATTTTTTATACATATTTACACTATTTAATGTGTATCTTGCATATATATTTCATACAAATTTATTATCTATTATTTATTTTCATACAAATACACATTCTTTTCATGATATTTTGTTTATTTATTTTGACACGAATTTACCTAGATATTTATTTTGTATATATATTTTTATACGTATTTACATAATTTCATTTGTATTTTGTATATATATTTCTATAAAAATCTACGTTATTTTATGTGTATTCGTATATATATTTTGAAACAAATTAACATTGTTTTATATGTATTTTTGAATATCTCTTTCAATACAAATTTACCTTACTGTATATGCATTTTGTATATTTATTTCAATACAAATTTAAATATTTTATGTGTATTTTGATATATATTTTTAGAAAAAATGAGCTATTTTATGGGAATTTTGCATCTTTCTTTTCATACAAATTTACATTATTTTGTTGATATTCTCTGTATTTATTTTGATACGATTTTTCATTATTCAGTTTCTTTTTTGTATATATCTATTTATACACATTTACATTATTTAATGTGTATCTTGCATATATATTTTACAAATATACGTTATTTAAGCGTATTTGTTTATATATTTTCATTCATATTTACATTATTTTATGTGTATTTTGTATATGTATTTCAATACAAATTTACCTAATTTTATGTGTATTTTGTATATTTCTTTTCATACAAATTTTAATTATTTTTGTGTATTTTTGTATATAGTTTTATACAAATTTAGGTTATTTTATGTACGCATTTACATTTTTTAATGTGTGTTTTGTATATATATTTTTATGCAAATTTACTTAATTTTATGTGCATTTTTGTGAGTTTGTATTGAAATAGATATGCAAAATACATATAAAACAATGTAAATTTGTTTCAAAATATATATACGAATACACATAAAATAACGTAGATTTTTATAAAAATATATACAAAATACACATAAAATGAAATAAACACGTATAAAAAAATGAATACAAAATACACAAAATAATGTAAAATCGTATCAAAATAAATAAACAAAATACCAATAAAAGAATGTGTATTTGTATAAATATAAATATACAAAATACACATAAAATATCGTAAATTTGTATAAAACTATATACAAAAATACACAGAAGTAATTAAATTTGTAGGAAAATAGATATATAAAATACAGCTAAAATAAACTAAATTTGAATTGAAATATATATACAAAATACATAAAATAATGTAAATTTATATCAAAATATTTATACAAATAATTATAATAACGTAGATTTGTTTAAAAATATATAAACAAAATACACATTAAGTAATGTAAATACGTATAAAAAATATGTACAAAATACACATATAATCATGTAATTCGTATCAAAATAAATAAACAAAATAACAATAAAATAATGTAAATTTGTATGAGAAAACATATACAAATAACAATTTCTATAAAAATATATGTACAAAAATGCACATAATATAAAGTAAATTTGCATAAAAATATATATACAAAACACACATTAAATAATGTAAATGAGTATATAAAATAACCTAAATTTATATAAAACTATATACAAAAATACACATAAATCATTTAAATTTCTATGAAAAGAAATATACAAAATACACGTAAAATTAGGTAAATTTGTATTGAAATACATATACAAAATACACATCAAATAATGTAAATTTGAATGAAAATATATAAACAAACACACTTAAAATAACGTAAATTTGTATAAAATATATATGCAAGATACACATTAAATAATGTAAATGTGTATAAAAAAATATATACAAAAAACAAATAGAATAATGTAAAATCGTATCAAAATAAATACAAAGAATATCAATAAAATAATGTAAATTTGTATGAAAATAAAGATGCAAAATTCCCAAAAAATATCGCATGTTTTATAAAAAAATATATATACCAAAATACACATAAAATATTTAAATTTGTATTGAAATAAATATAAAATAATGTAAATTTTTATGAAAATAAAGATGCAAAATACCCATATAATAACGCATATTTGTTTAAAAATATATATACAAAAATACACATAAAATAATTAAATTTGTATCAAAATAAATATACAAAAGGCACATACAATAAAGAAAATTTGTTTTCAAATAGATATGCGAAATACACATAAATAATGTAAATTTGTATCAGAAATATATACGAATACACATAAAATAGAGTAAATTTCTATGAAAATATATATTCAAAATACATATAAAATTATGTATAAAAATATAAATATATATATATATATATATATATATATATATATATATATATATATATATATATATATATATATATATATATATATATATATATATATATATATATATATATATATATATATATATATATATATATATATATATATATATATATATATATATATATATATATATATATATATATATATATATATATATATATATATAAAATAATGAAAATTCGTATCAAAATACATTAACAAAATTCCGATAAAAGAACGTATATTTGTAGGAAAATAAATATACAAAATACACATAAAATTACGAAAATTTGAATAAAAATATATACTAAGATACACAAAATTAATTTCGATTTGTATGAAAATAGATATACATAATACACATATAATTAGTTAAATTTGCATTTAAATACATGTACAAAATACACATAAAATAATGTAAATTTGTATGAAATGAAAACAAATTCTCATAAAATAACGCTCATTTGTATAAAATATATATACAAAATATACATAGAATAATGTATCAAATCGTATCAAAATAAATACACAGAATATCAATAAAATAATGTAAATTTGTATGAAAATAAAGATGCAAAATACTGATAAAATAAAGCATTTTTTTATGAAAATACATATACAAAAATACACATAGAATAATTAAATTTGTATTATTTTATATGTACTTTGTATATATATTTTTATACGCATATACATTATTTAACATTTATTTTGAATATATAATTTTATACAAATTCATGGTATTTTATGTGTATTTGTAAATATATTTTCAAATAAATTTACATTATTTTATGTATTTTGTACATCTATTTCATTACAAATTTACCTTATTTTATGTTTATTTTGTATGTGTATTTTGTACATTTATATTTATACAAATACACATTCTTTTATTGGTATTTTGTTTATTTATTTTGTTTCGAATTTATATTATTTTATGTGTATTTTGTTTACATTTTTTTATACGTATTTACCTAATTTTATGTGTATTTTGTATATATATTTTCATAGAAATCTACGTTATTTTATGTGTATTCGTATATATATTTTGAAACAAATTTACATTGTTTTATATGTATTTTTGCATATCTCTTTCAATAGAAGTTTACCTTATAGTATGTGCATTTTGTATATTTATTTCAATACAAATTTAAATATTTTATGTGTATTTTGGTATATATATTTTTATAAGAAATGCGCTATTTGATGGGAATTTTGCATCTTTATTTTCATACAAATTTACATTATTTAATTAATATTCGGTGTATTTATTTTGATACGATTTTACATTATTCTATTTGTTTTTTGTATATATATATTTTTTATACATATTTACATTATTTAATGTATATCTTGCATATATATTTCATACACATTTATTATCTATTATTTATTTTCATACAAATACACATTCTTTTCATGATATTTTGTTTATTTATTTTGACACGAATTTACATTACTTAATATGTATTTTGTATATATATTTTTATACGTATTTACATAGTTTCATATGTATTTTGTATATATATTTCTATAGAAATCTACGTTATTGTATGTATTCGTATATATATTTTGAAACAAATTTACACCGTTTTATTTGTATTTTGCGTTTTTTCAATACAAATTTACCTTATTGTGTGTGCATTTTGTATATTAATTTTAATACAAATTTATTTATTCTGTGTATTTTTATATGTATTTTTAAAAAATATGCTTTATCTTATGGGTATTTTGCATCTTTATTTTCATACAAATTTAAATTATTTTATTGATATTCTGTGTACTTATTTTGATACGATTTTACATTATTCTATGTATAACAAAAATAAATACAGAATACACAAAAATAGATATGCAAAATACATATAAACAATGTAAATTTGTTTCAAAATATATATACGAATACACATGAAATAGGGTAGATTCCTATAAAAATATATATACAAAATACACATAAAACTAAGTAAATACGTATAAAAAATGTATTCAAAATACACATAAAATAATGTAAATTAGTATCAAAATAAATAAACAAATTACCAATAAAAGAATGTGTATTTGTATAAATATATATATACAAAATACACATTAAATAATATAAATTTGTTTAAAACTATACAAAATACACATGAAATGTTCTAAATACGTATAAAAATATATATACAAAATACACATTAAATAATGTAAATTCGCGTCAAAATAAATAAACAAAACATCAATAAAAGAATGTATTAGTATGAAAATAGATATACAAAATACACATAAAATAACCTAAATTTGTATCAAACTATATACAAAAATACACAAAAATATTTTAAATTTGTATGAAAATAAATATACAAAATACACATAAAATTAGGTAAATTTGTATTGAAATACATACACAAAATACATATAAAATAATGTAAATTTGAATGAAAATACATAAACAAATACACTGAAATAACGTAAATTTGAAAAAAAAAATCTGTACAAAACACAAATAGAATAATGTAAAGTCGTATCAAAATAAATACACAGAATATTAATAAAATAATGTAAATTTGTATGAAAATAAAGAAGCAAAATACCCATAAAATAACGCTTTTTTTTAATTTATAAAAATATATATACCAAGATACACATAAAAAAAAATTTGTTTTAAAATAAATACACAAAAAACACATACAATAAGGTAAATTTGTATTGAAATAGATATGCAAAATACATATAAAACAATGTAAATTTGTTTCAAAATATATATACGAATACACATAAAATAACGCAGATTTCTATAAAAATAAATATACAAAATACACATAAAATGAAGTAAATACGTATAAAAAAATGTATACAAAATACACATAAAATAATGTAAATTCGTATCAAAATAAATAAACAAAATACCAATAAAAGAATGTGTATTTGTATAAATATAAATATACAAAATACACATAAAATAGCGTAAATTTATATAAAACTATATACAAAAATACACAGAAGTAATTAAATTTGTATGAAAATATATACAAAATACACACAAAATAAGCTAAATTTGAATTGAAATATATATACAAAATACATTAAATAAAGTAAATTTGTATCAAAATATTTATACAAATACACATATAATAACGTAAATTTGTATGAAAATATATAAACAAAATACACATTAAATAATGTAAATACGTATAAAAAATATGTACAAAATACACATATAATCATGTAGTTCGTATCAAAATAAATAAACAAAATACCAATAAAATAATATAAATTTGTATGAGTAAACGTGTATGTTGCATATTTTTTCAATACAAATTTACCTTATTATATACGCATTTTGTATATTAATCTTAATACAAATTTAATTATTCGATGTGTATTTTTGTATCTGTATTTTTTTAAACATATGCTTTATTTGTTGGGTATTTTGCATTTTTATTTTCATACAAATTTACTTTATTTTATTGATATTCTGCTCATTCATTTTGATACGAATGGACATTATTCTATGTGTATATTGTATATAATTTTCATACAAATTTTCGTTATTCTATGTGTATTTGTTTATATATTTTGTCACAAATTTACAATATTTTATGGGTATTTTGTATATACATTTCAAAAGAAATTTACCTAGTTTTATGTGTATTTTGTATATCTATTTTCATAGAAACTCAAATTATTTCTATGTATTTTTGTATATATTTTAATACAAATTTTAGTTATGTGTATTTTGTAAATTTATTTTCATTCAAATATATATTATTTTATTGGTGTTTTGTTGATTTATATTGATACGAATTTATATTATTGTATATGTACTTTGTATATATATTTTTATACGCTTTTACATTATTTAATATTTATTTTGAATATATATTTTTATACAAATTCATGGTATTTTATGTGTTTTTGTATATATATTTTCATATAAACTTACATTATTTTATGTGTATTTTGTACATATATTTTGCAAATCTACCTTATTTTATGTTTATTTTGTATGTGTATTTTGTATATTTATATTTATCCAAATACACATTCTTTTATTGGTATTTTGTTTATTTACTTTAATTCAATTTACATAATTTTATGTGTATTTTGTATACATTTTTATACGTATTTACTTAACTTTATGTGTATTTTGTATATATATTTTTATAGAAATCTACGTTTTTTATTTGTATTCGTATATATATTTGAAAAAATTTACATTGGTTTATAAGTATTTTGCATATCTCTTTCAATACAAATTTACCTTATTGTATGTGCATTTTGTATATTTATTTCAATACAAATTTAAATATTTTATGTGTATTTTGGTATATATATTTTTATAAGAAATGCGCTATTTTATGGGAATTTTGCATCTTTATTTTCATACAAATTTACATTATTTTATTGATATTCGGTGTATTTATTTTGATACGATGTTTCATTATTCTATTTGTTTTTTGTATATACTTTTTTATACATATTAACATTATTTAATGTGTATCTTGCATATATATTTTAAACATATTTATTATCTATTATATATTTTCATACAAATACACATTCTTTTCATGATATTTTGTTTATTTATTTTGACACGAATTTACATTATTTGATATGTATTTTGTATATATATTTTTATACGTATTTACATAATTTCATATGTATTTTGTATATATATTTCTATAGAAATCTACTATATTTTATATGTATTCGTATATATATTTTGAAACAAATTTACATTGTTTTAAATGTATTTTTGAATATCTCTTTCAATTCAAATTTACCTTACTGTATATGCATTTTGTATATTTATTTCAATACAAATTTAAATATTTTATATGTATTTTGGTATATATATTTTTATAAAAAATGCGATAATTTTTGGGAATTTTGCATCTTTATTTTCATACAAATTTACATTATTTTATTGATATTCTGTGTATTTATTTTGATACGATTTTACATTAATCTATTTGTTTTTTGTATATATTTTTTTTATACACATTTACATTATTTAATGTGTATCTTGCATATATATTTTATACAAATTTACGTTATTTTAAGTGTATTTGTTTATATATTTTCATTCAAATTTACATTATTTGATGTGTATTTTGTATATGTATTTCAATACAAATTTACCTAATTTTATGTGTATTTTGTATATTTCTTTTCAAACAAATTTAAATTATTTTTGTGTATTTTTGTATATAGTTTTATACAAATTTAGGTTATTTTATGTACGCATTTACATTATTTAGTATGTGTTTTGTATATATATTTTTATGCAAATTTACTTTATTTTATGTGCATTTTTGTATATGTTTTCTCATACACATTTACATTATTTTATTGCTATTTTGTTTATTTATTTTGATACGAATTACATATTCATATTTTTATACGTATTTACATTACTTAATGTGTATTTTGTTTATATATTTTTAAACAAATATACGTTATTATATGTATTTGTATAAATATTTTGATACAGATTTACATTATTTTATGTATTTTGTATGTACATTTAAATTCAAATTTAGCTTATTTTAGCTGTATTTTGTATATATATTTTCATACAAATTTAATTACTTCTGTGTATTTCTGTATATAGTTTTATACAAATTTACGATATTTTTTGTGTATTTTGTATATTTATATTTATACAAATACACATTCTTTTACTGGTATTTTGTTTATTTATTTTGATACGATTTTTATGTGTATTTTGTACTCATTTTTTTATACGTATTTATTTCGTTTTATGTGTATTTTGTATATATTTTTATAGAAATCTACGTTATTTTATGTGTATTCGTATATATATTTTGAAACAAATTTACTTTGTTTTATATGTATTTTTTAATATCTCTTTCAATACAAATTTACCTTACTGTATATGCATTTTGTATATTTATTTCAATACAAATTTAAATATTTTATGTGTATTTTGGTATATATATTTTTATAAAAAATGCGATATTTTTTGGAAATTTTGCATTTTATTTTCATACAAATTTACATTATTTTATTGATATTCTGTGTATCTATTTTTATACGATTTTACATTATTCTATTTGTTTTTTGTAGATATATTTTTTATACACATTTACGTTATTTAATGTGTATCTTGCATATATATTTTATACAAATTTACGTTATTTTAAGTGTGTTTGTTTATATATTTTCATTCAAATTTCCATTATTTGATGTGTATTTTGTATATGTATTTCAATACAAATTTACCTAATTTTACGTGTATTTTGTATATTTCTTTTCATACAAATTTAAATTATTTTTGTGTATTTTTGTATACAATAAGGTAAATTTATATTGAAATAGATTTGCAAAATACATATAAAACAATGTAAAATTTGTTTCAAATTATATATACGAATACACATAAAATAACGTAGATTTCTATAAAAATATATATACAAAATACACATAAAATGACGTAAATACGTATAAAAAAATGTATACAAAATACACATAAAATAATGTAAATTCGTATCAAAATAAATAAACAAAATACCAATAAAAAAATGTGTATTTGTATAAAAATAAATATGCAAAATACACATAAAATATCGTAAATTTATATAAAACTATATACAAAAATACACAAAAGTAGTTAAATTTGTATGAAAATAGATATACAAAATACACATAAAATAAACTAAATTTGTGTATTTTTGCATATACTTTTATATCAATTTACGTTATTTTATGTGTATTTTGTATATGTATATTTATACAAATACACATTCTTTTATTAGTATTTTGTTTATTTATTTCGATACGAGTTTACATTATTTTATGTGTAGTTTGTACACATTTTTTTATACGTATTTACTTCATTTTATGTGTATTATGTATATATATATATTTTTTTTTATAGAAATATGCGTTATTTTATGTGTATTCGTATATATATTTTGATACAAATTTACATTGTCTTATATGTATTTTGCATATCTATTTCAATACAAATTTATTTTATTGTGTGTGCATTTCGTATATTTATTTTAATACAAATTCAAATATTTGATGTGTGTTTTGGTATATATATTTTTATAAAAAATGCGCTATTTTTGGGGTATTTTGCATATTAATTTTCATACAAATTTACATTATTTTATTAATATTCTGTTTATTTATTTTGATACGATTTTACATTATTCTATTTGTGTTTTGTATATATTTTTGTATACAAATTTACATTATTTAATGTGATTTTATATATATATATATATATATATATATATATATATATATATATATATATATATATATATATATATATATATATATATATATATATATATATATATATATATATATATATATATATATTTTATACAAATTTACGTTAATTTAAGAGTATATGTATATATATTTTAATTCAAATTTACACTATTTGATGTGTATTTTGTAAATGTATTTAATTATATTGTTTATATATTTTCATACAGAATTACATTATTTTATGAGTGTTTTCTATATGTAATTTATGTGTATTTTATTCATCTATTTTCAAACAAATTTAAATTATTTTTGCGTATTTTTTTATAAATTTTTATACAAATTTTAGTTATTTTATTTGTATTTTGTATATATATTTTCCTACATACATACATTCTATTATTCCAATTTTGTTTATTTATTTTGTTACGAATTTCCATTACTTTATGTGTATTTTGTATATATATGTTTCTACGTATTTACATTATTTTATGTGTATTTTGGATATATATTTTCATAAAAATTTACGTTATTTTATTGTGTGCTCGTATATATTTTGATACAAATTTTATTCAAATTCATGTTATTTTGTGTATTTGAATACATATTTTCATACAAATTTAAATTATTTTATGTGTATTTTTACATATATTTCATTACAAATTTACCTTATTTTATGTTTGTTTCATATATTCATTTCATGCAATTTAAAATTATTTTATGTGTATATTTGTATTTGTATTTAGGTTATTTTATTTGTATTTTCTATATACATTTTGATCCAAAACTACATTATTTTATTGGTATTTTGTTAATTTAATTCGATACGAATTTAGATTATTTCAAAGGTATTTTTTATACATTTTTTTATACGCATTTACATTATTTAATGTGTGTTTTGTATATATATTTTGATGCAATTTAACTTTATATGATGTGCATATTTGTGTTTTGTATATATTTTTTTTATACATATTTACATTATTTAATGTGTATTTTGTATATTTATTTGACACAAATTTACGTTATTTTAAGTGTATATGTTTATATATTTTCATTCAAATTTCCATTATTTTATGTATATTTTGTATATGTATTTCAATAAAAATTTACCTAATTTTATGTGTATTTTGTATATTTATTTTCATACAAATTTAAATTATTTTTGTGTATTTTTGTATATAGGTTTATACAAACTTAGTTTATTTTATGAGTATTTTGTATATCTATTTTCATACAAAAACACATTCTTTTATTGATATTTTGTTTATTTATTTTGACGCGAATTTATATTATTTAATGTGTATTTTGTATATATATTTTTATACGTATTTACGTCATTTCGTGTGCATTTTGTATATATATTTCTATAGAAATCTACGTTATTTTATGTGTATTCGTATATAAATTTTTAAACAAATTTACACTTTTTTGTGTATTTTGCATATTTTTTCAATACAAATTTACCTTATTGTACAAAATACACACAGAATAATGTCAATTCGTATCAAAATGAATTAGCAGAATATCAATAAAATAATGTAAATTTGTATGAAAATAAAGATGCAAACTACCCATTAAATAAAGCATATGTTTATAAAAATACTGAGACAAAAATATACATCGAATAATTAAATTTGTATTAAAATTAATATACAAAATCCGTATATAATAAGGTAATTTTGTATTGAAAAAATATACAACATACACGTTTACTCATATAAATTTATATTATTTTATTGGTATTTTGTATTTGATACGAGTTACATGATTATATGGGTATTTTGTACATATTTTTTTACACGTATTTACATTATTTAATGTGTATTTTGTTTATATATTTTCATACAAATTTACCTTATTATATGTGTATTTGTATAAATATTTTGATACAAATCTACTTTATATCATGTATTTTGTATATATATTTCAATTCAAATTTAGCTTATTTTATCTGTATTTTGTATATCTATTTTCATACGAATTTAATTACTTTTGTGTATTTTTGTATATAGTTTTATACAAATTTATGCTATTTTATGTGTATTTTGTATATTTATATTTATACAAATACACATTCTTTTATTGGTATTTTGTTTATTTATTTTGATACGAGTTTACATTATTTTATGTGTATTTTGTATACATTTTTTTATACGTATTTACTTCATTTTATGTGTATTTTGTATATATATTTTTATACAAATCTACGTTATTTTATGTGTATTCGTATATATATTTTGAAACAAATTTACATTGTTTTATATGTATTTTGCATATCTATTTCAATACAGATTTACCTTATTGTATGTGTATTTTGTATATTTATTTTAATACAAATTAATTTTTTTATATGTATTTTTGTATATATATTTTTATAAAAAAAATGCGTTATTTTATGGGTATTTTGCTTCTTTATTTTCATACAAATTTACATTATTTTATTAATATTCTGTGTATTTATTTTGATGCGATTTTACATTATTCTATTTTATGTTTTGTATATATTTTTTTTATACAAATTTACGTTATTTTAAGTGTATTTGTTTATGTTTTTTCATTCAAATTTACATTATTTTATGTATATTTTGTATATGTATTTCTATACAAATTTACCTAATTTTATGTGTATTTTGTATATTTATTTTCATACAAATTCATACAAAAATATACATCGAATAATTAAATTTGTATTAAAATTAATATACAAAATCCGTATATAATAAGGTAATTTTGTATTGAAAAAATATACAACATACACGTTTACTCATATAAATTTATATTATTTTATTGGTATTTTGTATTTGATACGAGTTACATGATTATATGGGTATTTTGTACATATTTTTTTACACGTATTTACATTATTTAATGTGTATTTTGTTTATATATTTTCATACAAATTTACCTTATTATATGTGTATTTGTATAAATATTTTGATACAAATTTACTTTATATCATGTATTTTGTATATATATTTCAATTCAAATTTAGCTTATTTTATCTGTATTTTGTATATCTATTTTCATACGAATTTAATTACTTTTGTGTATTTTTGTATATAGTTTTATACAAATTTATGCTATTTTATGTGTATTTTGTATATTTATATTTATACAAATACACATTCTTTTATTGGTATTTTGTTTATTTATTTTGATACGAGTTTACATTATTTTATGTGTATTTTGTATACATTTTTTTATACGTATTTACTTCATTTTATGTGTATTTTGTATATATATTTTTATACAAATCTACGTTATTTTATGTGTATTCGTATATATATTTTGAAACAAATTTACATTGTTTTATATGTATTTTGCATATCTATTTCAATACAGATTTACCTTATTGTATGTGAATTTTGTATATTTATTTTAATACAAATTAATTTTTTTTATATGTATTTTTGTATATATATTTTTATAAAAAAAATGCGTTATTTTATGGGTATTTTGCTTCTATATTTTCATACAAATTTACATTATTTTATTAATATTCTGTGTATTTATTTTGATGCGATTTTACATTATTCTATTTTATGTTTTGTATATATTTTTTTTATACAAATTTACGTTATTTTAAGTGTATTTGTTTATGTTTTTTCATTCAAATTTACATTATTTTATGTATATTTTGTATATGTATTTCTATACAAATTTACCTAATTTTATGTGTATTTTGTATATTTATTTTCATACAAATTAAAATTATTTTTGTGTATTTTTGTATATAGTTTTATATAAATTTATGTTATCTTATGTGTATTTTGTATATTTATTTTCATACAAATACACATTCTTTTATTGATATTTTGTTTATTTTTTTGACGCAATTTACATTATTTAATGTATATATATATATATATATATATATATATATATATATATATATATATATATATATATATATATATATATATATATATATATATATATATATATATATATATATATATATATATATATATATATATATATATATATATATATATATATATATATATATATATATATATATATATATATATATATATATATATATATATATATAAATTTATACGTATTTACATCCTTTCATGTGTACTTTGTATATTTATAAAAAAAAATGTTATTTTATGGGTATTTTGCATCTTTATTTTCATACAAATTTACATTATTTTATTTATAATGATACGACTTTACATTATTCTATTTGTGTTTTGTATATATATTTTTATTCATATTTACATTATTTAATGAGTATTTTGTATATATATTTTATACAAATTTACGTTAATTTAAGTGTATTTGTTTATATATTTTCATTCAAATTTAAATTATTTTATGTGTATTTTGTATATGTATTTCTATACAAATTTACATAATTTTATGCGTATTTTGTATATTTATTTTCATACAAATTAAATTTATTTTTGTGTATTTTTATATATAGTTTTATACAAATTTATGTTATTTTATGTGTATTTTGTATATGTATTTTCATACAAATACACATTCTTTTATTGATATTCTCCTTATTTATTTTGACACGAATTTACATTATTTAATGTGTATTTTGTATATATATTTTTATACGTATTTACATCATTTCATGTGTATTTTGTACATATATATCTATAGAAATCTACGTTATTTTATGTGTATTCGTATATATATTTTGAAACAAATCTACATTATTTTATGTGTATTTTGTATATATATTTCATTACAAATTTGCCTTATTTTATGTTTATTTTTACATCTATTTTCATTCAAATTCAAATCATTTTATGTGCATATATTTATTTGTATTTACGTTATTTTATGTGTATTTTCTATATATATTTTCATTCAAAATTACATTATTTTATCGGTATTTTGTTCATTTATTTCGATACGAATTTAGATTATTTCATGTGTATTTTCTATACATATACTATATATATATATATATATATATATATATATATATATATATATATATAGATAAATATATATATATATATATATATATATATATATATATATATATATATATATATATATATATATATATATATATATATATATATATATATATATATATATATATATATATTTCTACAAATATACATTCTTTTATTGGAATTTTGTTTATTTATTTTGATACGAGTTTACATTATTTTATGTGTATTTTGTTTAAATATTTTCATAAAAATTTACGTTATTTTATTGCGTGTATTCGTATCTATTTTGATACAAATTTACATTATTTTATTTGAATTTTGCATATCTATTTCAATACAAATTTACCTTATAGTATGTGTATTTTGTATATTTATTTTAATACAAATTTAATTATTTTATGTGTATTTTCGTATATATATTTTTTTTAAATATGAGTTATTTTATGTGTATTTTGTATATCTATTATCATACAAATTTAATTCTTTTGTGTATTTTTGTATATACTTTTATATCAATTTACGTTATTTTATGTGTATTTTGTATATTTATATTTATTCAAATACACATTCTTTTATTAGTATTTTGTTTATTTATTTCGATACGAGTTTACATTATTTTATGTGTATTCGTATATATATTTTGAAACAGATTTACATTGTTTTATATGTATTTTTTAATATCTCTTTCAATACAAATTTACCTTACTGTATATGCATTTTGTATATTTATTTCAATACAAATTTAAATATTTTATGTGTATTTTGGTATATATATATTTTTTTTTAAATGCGATATTTTTTGGGAATTTTGCATCTTTATTTTCATACAAATTTACATTATTTTGATTGATATTCTGTGTATTTATTTTGATACGATTTTACATTATTCTATTTGTTTTTTGTATATATTTTTTTATACACATTTACATTATTTAATGTGTATCTTGCATATATATTTTATACAAATTTACGTTATTTTAAGTGTGTTTGTTTATATATTTTCATTCAAATTTACATTATTTGATGTGTATTTTGTATATGTATTTCAATACAAATTTACCTAATTTTACGTGTATTTTGTATATTTCTTTTCATACAAATTTAAATTATTTTTGCGTATTTTTGTATATAGTTTTATACAAATTTAGGTTATTTTATGTACTCATTTACATTATTTAATGTGTGTTTTGTATATATATTTTTATGCAAATTTAGTTAATCTTATGTGCAATTTTGTACATATATTTTTATAGAAATTTGCGTTATTTGTATATGTTTTCTCATACAAATTTATATTATTTTATTGTTATTTTGTTTATTTCTTTTGATACGAATTACATGATTATATGTGTATTTTGTACATATATTTTATAGGTATTTACATTACTTAATGTGTATTTTGTTTATATATTTTTAAACAAATCTACGTTATTATATGTATTTGTATAAATATTTTGATATAAATTTACATTATTTTATGTACTTTGTATATATATTTCAATTCAAATTTAGTTTATTTTAGCTGTATTTTATATATCTATTTTCCTACAAATTTAATTACTTTTGTGTATTTTTGTATATAGTTTTATACAAATTTACGATATTTTATGTGTATTTTGTGTATTTATATTTATACAAATACACATTCTTTTATTGGTATTTTGTTTATTTATTTTGATACGATTTTACATTATTTTATGTGTATTTTGTATTCATTTTTTTATACGTGTTTATTTCATTTTATGTGTATTTTGTATATATTTTTATAGAAATCTACGTTATTTTATGTGTATTCGTATATATATTTGAAACAAATTTACATTGTTTTATATGTATTTTGCATATCTATTTCAATACAAACTTACAAAAATGCACATAAAATAAAGTAAATTTGCATAAAAATATATATACAAAACACACATTAAATAATGTAAATGCGTACATAAAATAACCTAAATTTTTATAAAACTATATACAAAATACACAAAATAATTAAAATTTGTATGAAAAGAAATATACAAAATACACATAAAATTAGGTAAATTTGTATTGAAATACATATACAAAATACACATAAAATAATGTAAATTTGAATGAAAATATATAAACAAATACACTTAAATAACGTAAATTTGTATAAAATATATATGCAAGATACACATTAAATAATGTAAATGTGTATAAAAAAAATATATACAAAAAAGAAATGTAAAATCGTATAAAAAAAATACAGAGAATATCAACAAAATAATGTAAATTTGTATGAAAAGAAAGATGCAAAATTCCCATAAAATAGCGCATTTTTTCTAAAAATATATATACCAAAATACACATAAAATATTTAAATTTGTATTGAAATAAATATACAAAATGCATATAAAGTAAGGTAAATTTGTATTAAAAGAGATATTCAAAAATACATATAAAACAATGTAAATTTGTTTCAAAATACGAATACTCTTAATACGAATACTCATAAAATAACGTAGATTTCTATAGAAATATATATACAAAATACACATGAAATTATGTAAATACGTATAAAAATATATATACAAAATACATATTAAGTAATGTAAATTCGTGTCAAAATAAATAAACAAAATATCATGAAAAGAATGTGTATTTGTATGAAAATAAATAATAGATAATAAATTTGTATGAAATATATATGCAAGATACACATTAAATAATGTAAATATGTATAAAAAAAATATATACAAAAAACAAATAGAATAATGTAAAATCGTATCAAAATAAATACACCGAATATTAATAAAATAATGTAAATTTGTATGAAAATAAAGATGCAAAATTCCCATCAAATAGCGCATTTCTTATAAAAATATATATACAAAAATACACATTAAATATTTAAATTTGTATTGAAATAAATATACAAAATGCACATACAATAAGGTAAACTTCTATTGAGAGATATGCAAAAATATATAAAAAATAATGTAAATTTGTTTCAAAATATATATACGAATACTCATAAAATAGCGTAGATTTTTATAAAAATATATATAGAAAATACACATAAAATTAAGTAAATACGTATAAAAAAATGTAAACAAAATACACATAAAATAATTTAAAATTGAATGAAATATATATACAAAATAAAAAATGTGTATTTGTATAAATATAAATGTACAAAATACACAAACAAAATAAACATAAAATAAGGTAAATTTGTAATGAAATATATGTACAAAATACACGTAAAATAATGTAAATTTATATGAAAATATATATACAAATACACATAAAATACCATGAATTTGTATAAAATTATATATTCAAAATAAATGTTAAATGATGTAAATGCGTATAAAAATATATATACAAAGTACATATAAAATAATACAAATTTAATTATTCTATGTGTATTTTTGTATATGTATTTTCATAAAAAAATTATTTATATTATGAGTATTTTGCATCTTTATTTTCATACAAATTTACATTATTTTATTGATACTCTGTGTATTTATTTTGATACGATTTTACATTATTTTATGTATATTTTGTATATATATTTCATACAAATGAACGTTATTTTATGTGAATTTGTTTTCATTTCATACAAATTAACATTATTTTATGTGTATTTTGTACATGTATTTAAATGCAAATTTAACTAATTATATGTGTATTATGTAGATCTATTTTCATACAAATCGAAACTAATTTTGTGTATTTTAGTATATATTTTTATTCAAATTATCGTAATTTTATGTGTATTTTGTATATTTATTTTCCTACAAATATACGTTCTTTTATCGGAATTTTGGTTATTTATTTTGACTAGAATTTTCATTATTTTAGGTGTATTTGATATATATATATTTTTATACTTATTTACATAATTTTATATGTATTTTGAATATATATTTTCATAGAAATTTTATGTGTATTCGTATATATATTTTGATACAAATTTACATTATTAATGTGTATTTCGCATATCTATTTCAATACAAATTTTCTTTATTTTATGTGCCTTTTGTATATTTATTTTGATACAAATTTAATTATTTTATGTGTATTTTTGTATATATATTTTTAAACAAATATGCGTTATTATATGGGTATTTTGCATCTTTATTTTCATACAAATTTACATAATTTTATTGATAGTCTGTTTATTTATTTTGATACGATTTTACGTTATTCTGTGTATTTTGTATATATATTTTTAGACATATTTACATTATTTAATGTATATTTTGTACATATATTTTATGGAATTTTACGTTATCTTATGTGTATTTGTTTATATATTTTCATACAAATTTACATTATTTTATGCGTATTTTGTATATGTATTTCAATAGAAATTTGCCTAATTTCATGTGTATTTTGCATATCTATTTTCAAACAAATTTAAATTATTTTTGTGCATTTTTGTATATATTTTTATACAAATTTTTGTTATTTTATTTGTATTTTGTATGTATATTTTCCTACAAATATACATTCTTTTAGAGGAAATTTTGTTTATTTATTTTGATACGAATTTACATTATTTTATGTGTATTTTGTATATATATTTTTCTATGTATTTACATTATTTTATGTGTATTTTGTATATATATTTTCATA
The DNA here is from genome assembly GCF_024679095.1 of Eriocheir sinensis. Taxonomy (NCBI): domain Eukaryota; kingdom Metazoa; phylum Arthropoda; class Malacostraca; order Decapoda; family Varunidae; genus Eriocheir; species Eriocheir sinensis. The sequence continues at coordinate 562,752 of NW_026111943.1, forward strand.
AAAATTTACGTAATTTTATTGTGTGTATTCGTATATATTTTGATAAAAAAATTCATTATTTTATGTGTTTTTTGCATATCTATTTCAATAAAAATCTACCTTATTGTATGTGTATTTTGTATATTTATATTAATACAAATTCAATTATTTTATGTGTTTTTTTGTATATATTTTTTTTTAAATATGAGTTATTTTATGGGTATTTTGCATCTTTAATTTTATAAATTTTTACATTACGTACATATTTTTTATACGTATTTACATTATTTAATGTGTATTTTGTTTATATATTTTTATACAAATTTACGTTATTATATGTGTATTTGAATATATATTTTGATACAAATTTACATTATTTTATGTATTTTCTATATTTATTTCAATTCAAATTTAGCTTATTTTATGTGTCTTTTGTATATCTATTTTCATACAAGTTTAATTATTTTTGTTTATTTTTGTATATAGTTTTATACAATTTTACGTTATTTTATGTGTATTTTGTATATTTATATTTATACAAGTAAACATTCTTTTATTGGCATTTAGTTTATTTATTTTGATACGATTTTAAATTATTTTATGTGTATTTTGTATACATTTTCTTATACGTATTTACCTTATTTCATGTGTATTTTGTATATATATTTTTATAGAAATCTACGTTATTTTATGTGTATTCGTATATATATTTTGAAAGAAATTTACATTGTTTTATGTGTATTTTGCATATCTATTTCAATACAAATTTACCTTATTGTATGTGCATTTTGTATATTTATTGTAATACAAATTTAAATATTTTATGTGTATTTTGGTATATATATTTTCATAAAAAATGCGTTGTTTTATGGGTATTTTGCATCTTTATTTTCATACAAATTTACATTATTTTATTAATATTCTGTGTATTTATTTTGATATTATTTTACATTATTCTATTTGTGTTTTGTATATATTTTTTTATACATATTTACATTATTTAATGTGTATTTTTTATATATATTTCATACAAATTTACGTTATTTTAAGTGTATTTGTTTATATATTTTCATTCAAATTTACATTATTTTATGTATATTTTGTGTATGTATTTCAATAGAAATTTACCTAATTTTATGTGTATTTTGTATATATATTTTTATACAAATTTAAATTATTGTTTTGTATTTTTTGTATAGAGTTTTATACAAATTTACAATATTTTATGTGTATTTTGAATATCTATTTTCATACAAATACACATTCTTTTATTGATATTTTGTTTATTTATTTTGATGCGAATTTACATTATTTAATGTGTATTGCGTATATATATTTTAATACGTATTTACGTCATTTCATGTGAATTTTGTATATATATTTCTATAGAAATATACGTTATTTTATGTGTATTCGTATATATATTTTGAAACAAATATACATTGTTTAATGCATTTTGTATATTTTTTCAATACAAATTTACCTTATTGTACGTGCATTTTGTAAATTAATTTTAATACATATTTAATTATTCTATGTGTATTTTTGTATATGTATTTTTAAAAAAATATGCCTTATTTTATGGGAATTTTGCATCTTTATTTTCATACAAAATTACATTATTTTATTGATATTCTGTGTATTTATTTTAAAACGATTTTACATTATTCTATGTATATTTTGTATATCTATTTTATACAAATGTACGTTATTTTATGTGAATTTGTTTTCATTTCATACAAATTTACATTATTTTATGTGTATTTTGTACTTGTATTTAAATACAGATTTAACTAATTATATGTGTATTTTCCTACAAATATACGTTCTTTTATCGGAATTTTGTTTATATATTTTGATAAGAATTTTTGCATTTTGTATATTTATTTTAATACTAATTCAAATATTTTATGTGTATTTTGGTATATATAATTTTTTAACAAATGCGTTATTTTATAGGTATTTTGCATCTTAGTTTTCATACAAATGTACATTATTTTATTAATATTCTGTGTATATATTTTATGTGAGTTTTGTATATGTATTTCAATACAAATTTGCCTAACTTTATATGTATTTTGCATATCTATTTTCAAAGAAATTTAAATTATTTTTATGTATTTTTGTATGTATTTTTTACAAATTTTAGTTATTTTATTTGTTTTTTGTATATATATTTTCCAACAAATATACATTCTTGTATTGGAATTTTGTGTATTTAATTTTTTACGAATTTACATTACATTATGTGTATTTTGTATATATATTTTTCTACGTATTTAAATTATATTATGTGTATTTTATATATACATTTTCACAAAAATCTACGTTATTTTATTGTGTGTATTCGTATATATTTTGAAACAAATTTTATACAAATTCATGTTATTTTATGTGTATTTGTATATATATTTTCATACAAATTTATATTATTTTATGTGTATTCTTACATATATTTTATTACAAATTTACCTTATTTTATGTTTATTTTGTATATTTATTTCATTCAATTTTAAGTTATTTAATGTGTATTTTTGTATTTGTATTTAGGTTATTTTACATGTGTTTTCTATATATATTTTCATCCAAAATTACATTATTTTATTGTTATTTTCTTAATTTAACTCGATACGAATTTAGATTATTTTATAGGTATTTTGTATACATATTTTTATACTCCTTTACATTATCTAATGTGTGTTTTGTATATATTTTTTTATGCAAACTAGTTTTATGTGCATTTTTGTACATATATTTTTATAGAAACTTAAAACGTTATTTTATGTGTATTTTGTATATGTTTTCTCTTACAAATTTACATTATTTAATTAGTTTTTTGTTTATTTATTTTGATACCAATGACTTGATTATTTGTGTATTTTGTAAATATTTTTTTATACGTATTTACATTACTTAATGTGTATTTTGTTTATATATTTTTTTACAAATTTACTTTATTATATGTGTATTTTTTAAAAATATTTTGAAACGAATTTACTTTATTTTATGTATTTTTTATACATATTTCAATTCAAATTTAGCGTATTTTATGTGTATTTTGTATATCTATTTTCATACAAATTTAATTACTTCTGAATATTTTTGTATATAGTTTTATACAAATTTACGTTATTTTATGTGCATTTTGTATATTTATATTTATACAAATACACATTCTCTTATTGGTATTTTGTTTATTTATATTTATACGAATTTACATTATTTTATGTGTATTTTGTATACATTTTTGATTCGTATTTACTTAATTTTATTTCTATTTTGTATATATATATATATATATATATATATATATATATATATATATATATATATATATATATATATATATATATATATATATATATATATATATATATATATATATATATATATATATATATATATATATATATATATATATATATATATATATATATATATATATATATATATATATATATATATATATATATATATATATATATATATATATATATATATATATATAGAAATACAAATTTACCTGATTGTATGTGCATTTTGTATATTTATTTTAATACAAATTCAAATATTTTATGTGTATTTTGGTATATATAATTTTATAACAAATGCGTTATTTTATAGGTATTTTGCATCTTAGTTTTCATACAAATGTACATTATTTTATTAATATTCTGTGTATATATTTTGATACGATTTTATATTATACTATTTGTGTTTTGTATATATTTTGATACATATTTTCATTATTTAATTTGTATTTTTATATATATTTTATACAAAATAAAGTTATTTTAAGAGTATTTGTTTATATAATTTCATTCAAATTTACATTATTTTAAGTGTATTTTGTATATGTATTTAAATAAAAATTTACCTAATTTTATGTGTATTTTGTATATTTATTTTCATACAAATTCAAATTATTTTTGTGTTTTTTTGTATATACATATAGAGTAAATTTCTATGAAAATATATATTCAAAATACATATAAAATTATGTAAATAAGTATATAAATATATATATCAAATACACCTAAAAAAATGAAAATTCGTATCAAAATTAATAAACAAAATTCCGATAAAAGAACGTATATTTGTAGGAAAATAAATATACAAAATACACATAAAACTACGAAAATTTGAATAAAAATATATATAATAAAACAAAATTTTTTTTTTCAATTTGTATGAAAATAGATATACAAAATACACATATAATTAGTTAAACTTGTATTTAAATACATGTACAAAATACACATAAAATAATGTAAATTTGTATGAAATGAAAACAAATTCACATAAAATAACGTACATTTGTATAAAATAGATATACAAAATATGTAAATTTGAATGAAATTATATAAACAAATACACTTAAAATAACGTTAATTTGTATAAAATATATATAAAAAATACACATTAAATAATGAAAATATGTATAAAAAAATATATACAAAACACAAATAGTATAATATAAATTCGTATCAAAGCATATACACAGAATATTTATAAAATAATGTAAATTTGTATGAAAATAAAGATGCAAAATTCCCATCAAATAGCGCATTTCTTATAAAAATATATATACTAAAATACACATAAAATATTTAAATTTGTATTGAAATAAATATACAAAATGCACATACAATTAGGTAAATATGTATTGAAAGAGATATTCAAAAATACATATAAAACAACGTAAATTTCTTTCAAAATATATGTACGAATACACATATAATAACGTAGATTTCTAAAAAAATATATATACAAAATACACATAAAATTAAGTAAATACGTAGAAAAATAGATATACAAAATACACATAGAATAATGTAAAATTGTTTAAAAAAAAATTAACAGAATATAAATAAAATAATGTAAATTTGTATGAAAATAAAAATGAAAAATAACTATAAAATAAAGCATATTTTATATAAATACATATACAAAATACACATAGCATAATTAAATTTGTATTAAAATTAATATACAAAATGCATATACAATAAGGTAAATTTGTATTGAAAAATATGCAAAATACACATAAAAATGTAAATTTATTTCAAAATCTCTATAAGAATACTCATAAATAAACGTAGATTTCTATAGAAATATATATACAAAATACACATCAAATCAAAAAAAAAAATGTATATATATATATATATATATATATATATATATATATATATATATATATATATATATATATATATATATATATATATATATATATATATATATATATATATATATATATATATATATATATATATATATATATATATATATATATATATATCTATATATATATATATATATATATATATATATATATATATATATATATATATATATATATATATATATATATATATATATATATATATATAAATAAAAATATATAATATAAAAATAAATAAACAAAATATCAATAAAAGAATGTTTATTTGTATGAAAATAGATATACAATATACACATAAATTCACCTAAATTTGTATAAAATATATACAAATACACAATAATTTTTATTTGTATGAAAATAAATATACAAATACACATAAAATAAGGTAAATTTGTATGAAAATATTTACTAAATACACATTAAAATAATGTAAATTTGAATGAAAATATAAACAAATACACTTAAAATAACGTAAATTTGTATTAAAATAAATATACAAAATGCACATACAATAAGGTAAATTTGTATTGAAATAGATATACAAAATACATATAAAACCATGTAAATTTTTTCAAAATATATATACGAATACACATAAAATAACGTAGATTTCTATGAAAATAAATATACAAAATACACATAAAAACAAGTAAATACGTATAAAAAAAAGGTTTACAAAATGCACATAAAATAATGTAAACTCGTATCAAAATAAATAAACAAAATACTAATAAAAGAATGTGTATTGTATAAATATAAATATACAAAATACAAATAAAATAACATAAATTTATATAAAACTATATGCAATAAATACACAAATACATTAAATTTGTATATCTTTTTTCACACAAATTTAACTACTTTTGTGTATTTTTGCATATTGTTTTATATAAATTTACGTTATTTTATTTGTATTTTGTATATTTATTTTTTCTACAAATATACGTTCTTTTATCTGAATTTTGTTTATTGAATTTGAAACGAATTATTTTATGTGTATTTTGTATACATTTTCTTATACGTATTTACTTCATTTTATGTGTATTTTGTATATATATTTTTATAGAAATCTACGTTATTTTATGTGGATTCGTATATATATTATATATATTTTGAAACAAATTTACATTGTTTTATATGTATTTTGCATATCTATTTCAATACATATTTACCTTATTGTACGTGTTTTTTGTACATTTATTTTAATACAAATTTAATTTTTTGATGTGCATTTTGGTATATATATTTTTATAAATAAAAAAAATGCGTTATTTTATGGGTATTTTGCTTCTTTATTTTCATACAAATTTACATTATTTTATTAATATTCTGTGTATTTATTTTGATACGATTTTACATTATTTAATTTGTATTTTGTATATATATTTCATACAAATTTACTTTATTTTAAGTGTACTTGTTTATGTATTTTCATTCAAATATACATTATTTTATGTGTATTTTGTATATGTATTTCAATACAAGTTTACCTAATTTTATGTGTATTTTGTATATTTATTTTCATACAAATTTTAAATATTTTTCTGTATTTTTGTATATAGTTTGATACAAATTTAGGTTATTTTATGTCTATTTTGTATATCTATTTTCATACAAATACACATTCTTTTATTGATATTTTGTTTATTTATTTTGACGCGAATTTACATTATTTAATGTGTTATTTATTTTGATACGAATGAAAATAGATATACAAAATATACATAAAATAAACTAAATTTGTATTGAAATATATATACAAAATACATAAAATAATGTAAATTTCTATCAAAATATTTTAACAGATGCGCATAAAATAACGTAAATTTGTTTTAAAATATACAAAATACACTTTAAATAATGTAAATATGTATAAAAAAGTATATACAAAACACAAATAGAATAATGTAAAATCGTATCAAAATAAATACACAGAATATTAATAAAACAATGTAAATTTGTATGAAAATAAAGATGCAAAATACCCATTAAATAACGCATTTTTTATAAAAATATATACCAAAATAAAAAAATATACAAAATACACATACAATAAGGTAAATCTGTATTGAAATAGATATGCAAAATACATATAAAACAATGTAAATTTGTTTCAAAATATAAATACGAATACACATAAAATAACGTAGATTTGTATAAAAATATATATACAAAATACACATAAAATGAAGTAAATACGTATAAGAAAATGTATACAAAATACACATAAAATAATGTAAATTCGTATCAAAATAAATAAACAAAATACCAATAAAAGAATGTGTATTTGTATAAATATAAATATACAAAATACACATAAAATAACGTAAATTTGTATAAAACTATATACAAAAATACACAGAAGTAATTAAATTCGTATGAAAATAGATATACAAAATACAGATAAAATAAGCTAAATTTGAATTGAAATGTATACACAAAATACATAAAATAATGTAAATTTGTATCAAAATATTGATAAAAATACATATAATAAAGTAAATTTGTTTAAAAATATATAAACAAAATACACATTAAGTAATGTAAATACGTATAAAAAATACGTACAAAATACACATATAATCATGTAATTCGTATCAAACTAAATAAACAAAATATCAATAAAATAATGTAAATTTGTATGAGAAAACATATACAAATACATATAAAATAACGCTAATTTCTGTAAAAATATATGTCCAAAAATGAACATAAAATAAAGTAACTTTGGATAAAAATATATATACAAAACACACATTAAATAATGTAAATGCGTACATAAAATAACCTAAATTTGTATAAAACTATATACAAAAATACAAAAAAATAATTTAAATTTGTATGAAAAGAAATATACAAAATACACATAAAATTATGTTAATTTGTATTGAAATACATATACAAAATACACTTAAAATAATGTAAATTTGAAAGAAAATATATAAACAAATATACATATAATAACGTAAATTTGTATGAAATATATATTCAAAATACATATTAAATAATGTAAATATGTATAAAAAAATATATACAAAACACAAATAGAATAATGTAAAATCGTATCAAAATATATACACAGAATATTAATCAAATAATGTAAATTTGTATGAATATTAAGATGCAAAATACCTATAAAATAACGCATTTTTTATAAAATTATTGATACCAAAATACACATAAAATATTTGAATTTGTATTAAAATAAATATACAAAATGCACATACAATAAGGTAAATTTGTATTGAAATAGATATGCAAAATACATATAAAATAATGTAAATTTGTTTCAAAATATATATACGAATACACATAAAATAACGTAGATTTCTATAAAAATACATAAACAAAATACACATTAAGTAAATACGTATAAAAAAATGTATACAAAATACACATAAAATAATGTAAATTCGTATAAATGTAAATAAACAATATACCAATAAAAGAATGTGTATTTGTATAAATATAAATATACAACATGCACATAAAATAACGTAAATTTATATAAAACTATATACATAAAATAACGCAAATTTCTATAAAAATATATGTACAAAAATGAACATAAAATAAATTTGCATAAAAATATATATACAAAACACACTTTAGATAATGTAAATGAGTATAAAAATATGTATACAAAATACCTATGAAATAATCTAAATTCGTGTTGAATTAAATTAAGAAAATACCAATAAAATAATGTAATTATGGATGAAAATATATATACAAAATACACATAAAATAACCTAAATACAAATACAAATATACACATAAAATAATTTAAAATTGAATGAAATAAATATACAAAATAAACATAAAATAAGGTAACCTAAACATAACCTAAGATAACCTAAATACAAATACAAAAATACATTAAATAATTTAAAATTGAATGAAATAAATATACAAAATAAACATCAAATAAGGTAAATTTGTAATAAAATATATGTAAGAATACACATGAAATAATATAAATTTGTATGAAAATATATATACAAATACACATAAAATAACATGATTTTGTATAAAATTTGTTTCAAAATATATACGAATACACACAATAAAATAACGTAAATTTTTATGAAAATGTATATATAAAATACACATAAAATAATTTAAATACGTAGAAAAATATATATACAAAATACACATAAAATAATGTAAATTCGTAAAAAATTAAATACACAAAATTCCAATAAAAGAATTTATATTTGTAGGAAAATATATATACAAAAAACAAATAAAATAACTAAAATTTGTATGAAAATATATACAAAAATACACAAAAATAATTTAGATTTGTTTGAAAATAGATATGCAAAATACACATACAGTTAGGCAAATTTGTATTGAAATACATATACAAAACTCACATAAAATAATGTAAATTTGTATGAAAATATATAAACAAATACATATAAAATAACGTAAATTTGGATAAAATATATATACAAAATATACATTACATATTTTAAATATGTATAAAAATATATTATATTATATATATTTTTATTGATATTTGCGTTATTTATGTGTATTTTGTATATGTTTTCTCAGAGAAATTTACATTATTTATTGGTATTTTGTCTTTTTATTTTGATACGAATTACATGATTATTTGTGTATTTTGTACATTTTTTTATACGTATTTACATTATTTAATGTGTATTTTGTTTATATATTTTTATACAAATTTACGTTATTATATGTGTATTTGTATAAGTATTTTGATACAAATTTACATTATTTTATGTATTTTGTATATATATTTCAATTCAAATTTAGCTTATTTTATGTGTATTTTGTATATCTATTTATTTTAATACAAAATCAAATATTTTATGTTTTTTCGTATATATATTTTTATAAAAAATGCGTTATTTTATGGGTATTTTGCATCTTAATTTTTATACAAATTTATATTATTTTATTAATATTTTCTGTATTTATTTTGATACGATTTTACATTATTTTATTTGTGTTTTGTATATATATTTTTTTATACGTATTTACATTATTTAATGTGTTTTTTGTATATATATTTGATACAAATTTACATTATTTTAAGTCTAGATGTTTATATATTTTCATTCAAATTTACATTATTTTATGTGTATTTTGTATATGTATTTCAATAAAAATTTACCTAATTTTATATGTTTTTTGTAAAAAAATTTTCATACAAGTTTAAATTATTTTTGTGTATTTTTGTATATAGTTTTATACAAATTTTGGTTATTTTATGTGTATTTTGTATATCTATTTTAATACAAATACACATTCTTTTCATGATATTTTGTTTATTTATTTTGACACGAATTAACATTATTTAATGTGTATTTTGTATATATATTTTTATACGTATTTATATTATTTCAAGTGTATTTTGTATATATATTTCTATAGAAAGCTACGTTATTTTATGTGTATTCGTATATATATTTTGAAACAAATTTACATTGTTTTATGTGTATTTTGCATATTTTTTCAATACAAATTTACCTTATTGTATGGCCATTTTGTATATTATTTTTAATACAAATTTGATTAATCTATGTGTATTTTTGTATATGTATTTTTTTAAAAATATGCTTTATTTTATGGGTATTTTGCATCTTTATTTTCATACAAATTTACATTAATTTATTGATATTCTGTGTATTTATTTTGATATGATTTTACATTATTCTATGTGTATTTTGTATATATTTTTGTATATATATTATCTATATATTTTGATACAAATTTACATTATTGATGTGTATTTTGCATATCTATTTCAATACAAATTTACTTTATTGTACGTGCATTTTGTATATTTATTTTAATTCAAATTTAATTATTTTATATGTATTTTTGTATATATATTTTTATGCAAATATGCGTTATTATATGGATATTTTGCATCTTTATTTTCATATAAATTTACATTATTTTATTGATATTCTCTTTATTTATTTTGATACGATTTAACATTATTCTATGTGTATTTTGTATATATTTTTTTTATACATATTTACATTATTTAATGTTCATTTTGCATATATATTTTATCCAAATTTACATTATTTTATGTGTATTTGTTTATATATTTTCATACAAATTTACATTATTTTATGTTTTTTTTGTATATATATTTTTCTACGTATTTAAATTATTTTGTGTATTTTGTATATACATTTTCATAAAAAAATTACGTTATTTTATTGTGTGTATAAGTATATATTTTGATACAAATTTTATACAAAGTCATGTTATTTAATGTGTATTTGTATATATATTTTCATACAAAATTTTATTATTTTATGTGTATTTTTCATATATTTCATTACAAATTTACCTTATTTTATGTTTATTTTGTATATTTATTTCATTCAATTTTAAATTATTTTATGTGTATATTTGTATTTGTATTTAGGTTATTTTATGTGTATTTTGTCTATATATTTTCATCCAAAATTACAATATTTTATTGGTATTTTCTTAATTTAACTCGATACGAGTTTAGATTATTTCATAGGTATTTTGTATACATATTTTTATACTCATTTACATTATCTAGTGTGTGTTTTGTATATATATTTTTATACAAATTTATTTTATGTTCATTTTTGTACATATATTTTTATAGAAATTTGCGTTATTTTATGTATATAGTTTTATATAAATTTACGTTATTTTATGTGCATTTTGTATATTTATATTTATACAAATACACATTCTTTTATTGGTATATTGTTTATTTACATTTATACGAATTTACATTATTTTATGTGTATTTTGTATACATTTTTTTATACGTATTAATTCAATTTTATGTGTATTTTGTATATGTATTTTTATAGAAATCTACGTTATTTTATGTGTATTCGTATATATATTTTGAAACAAATTTACATTATTTTATATGTATTTTGCATATCTATTTCAATACAAATTTACCTTATTGTATGTGCATTTTGTATATTTATTTTAATACAAAATCAAATATTTTATGTGTATTTAGGTATCAATAGTTTTATAAAAAATGCGTTATTTTATAGGTATTTTGCATCTTAATTTTCATACAAATTTACATTATTTGATTAATATTCTGTGTATATATTTTGATACGATTTTACATTATTCTATTTGTGTTTTGTATATATTTTTTTTATACATATTTACATTATTTAATGTGTATTTTGAATATATATTTCATACAAATTTACGTTATTATATGTGTATTTGTTTATATATTTTCTTTCAAATTTACATTATTTTATGTGTATTTTGTATATGTAATTCAATACAAATTAACATAATTTTATGTGTATTTTGTATATTTCTTTTCATACAAATTTAAATTATTTTTGTGTATTTTTGTATATAGTTTTATACAAATTTAGATTCGTTTTAGGTCCGTGCCAGTATCTCATAATCTACTTTATGAAACATCAGTATCTCTTCATATATCTTTTCTACAAACCTTCAACAGTCATGGAAACGCTTTGAAAATCCAATTCAAGGACTTTTATTTTACTCTTGAAAATAGAGGATACTGTTTTATACATGTGGGGGGGTTATTTTATATGTATTTGTATATGTTTTCTCATACAAATTTACATTATTTTAATGATATTATGTTTATTTAGTTTGATACGAATTACATGATTATATGTGTATTTTGTACATATTTTTTATACGTATTTACATTACTTAATCTGTATTTTGTTTATATATTTTTAAACAAATTTACGTTATTATATGTATTTTTATAAATATTTTGATACAAATTTACATTATTTTATGTATTTTGTATATACATTTCAATTCAAATTTAGCTTATTTTATCTGTATTTTGTATATCTATTTTCATACGAATTTAATTACTTCTGTGTATTTTTGTTTATAGTTTTATACAAATTTACGTTATTTTATGTGTATTTTGTATATTTATATTTATACAAATACACATTCTTTTATTGGTATTTTGTTTATTTATTTTGATACGAATTTACATTATTTTATGTGTATTTTGTATACATTTTCTTATACGTATTTATTTCATTTTATGTATATTTTGTATATATATTTTTATACAAATCTACGTTATTTTATGTGTATTCGTATATATATTTTGAAACAAATTTACATTGTTTTATATGTATTTTGCATATCTATTTCAATACAAATTTACCTTATTGTATGTGTATTTTGTATATTTATTTTAATACAAATTAATTTTTTCATGTGTATTTTGGTATATATATTTTTATAAAAAATGCGTTATTTAATGGGTATTTTGCATCTTTATTTTCATACAAATTTACATTGTTTTATTAATATTCTGTGTATTTATTTTGATACGATTTTACATTATTCTATTTGTGTTTTGTATATATTTTTTTATACATATTTACATTATTTAAATTGTATTTTGTATATTTTAAAACAAATTTACATTTTTTTATGCGCATCTGTTAAAATATTTTGATACAAATTTACATTATTTTATGTATTTTGTATATATATTTCAATACAAATTTAGTTTATTTTATGTATATTTTGTATATCTACTTTCATTCGTATCAAAATAAATCAACAAAATAGCAATAAAATAATGTAAATTTGTATGAGAAAACATATACAAATACACATAAAATAACGTACAAAATGCACATAAAATAAAGTAAATTTGCATAAAAATATATATACAAAACACACATTAAATAATGTAAATGCGTACATAAAATAACCTAAATTTGTATAAAACTATATACAAAAATACACAAAAATATTTAAAATTTGTATGAAAAGAAATATACAAAATAATCATAAAATTAGGTAAATTTGTATTGAAATACATATACAAAATACACATAAAATAATGTAAATTTGAATGAAAATATATAAACAAATTCACTTAAAATAACGTAAATTTGTATAAAATATATATGCAAGATACACATTAAATAATGTAAATGTGAATAAAAAGATATATACAAAAAAGAAATAGAATAATGTAAAATCCTATCAATATAAATACACAGAATATCAATAAAATAATGTAAATTTGTAAGAAAAAAAAGATGCAAAATTCCCATAAAATAGCGCTTTTTTTATAAAAATATATATACCAAAATACACATAAAATATTTAAATTTGTATTGAAATAAATATACAAAATGCATATACAGTAAGGTAAATATGTATTGAAAGAGATATTCAAAAATACATATAAAACAAAGTAAATTTGTTTCAAAATATATATACGAATACACATAAAATAACGTAGATTTCTATAGAAATATATATACAAAATACACATGAAATTATGTAAATACGTATAAAAATATATATACAAAATACATATCAAGGTAAATTCGTGTCAAAATAAATAAACAAAATATCTTGAAAAGAGTCTGTATTTGTATGAAAATAAATAATAGATAATAAATTTGTATGAAATATATATGCAAGATACACATTAAATAATGTAAATATGTATAAAAAAAATATATACAAAAAACAAATAGAATAATGTGAAATCGTATCAAAATAAATACACCGAATATTAATAAAATAATGTAAATTTGTATGAAAATAAAGATGCAAAATTCCCATTAAATAGCGCATTTCTTATAAAAATATATATACCAAAATACACATAAAATATTTAAATTTGTGTTGAAATAAATATACAAAATGCACATACAATAAGGTAAACTTGTATTGAGAGAGATATGCAAAAATACATATAAAACAATGTAAATTTGTTTCAAAATATATATACGAATACACATAAAATAACATAGATTTCTATAAAAATATATATACAAAATACACATAAAATTAATAAATACGTATAAAAATAGATATACAAAAAAACACATAGAATGATGTAAAATTGTTTCGAAAAAAAAATAAACAGAATATATATAAAATAATGTAAACTTGTATGAAAATAAAAATGCAAAATACCCATAAAATAAAGCATATTTTTATAAAAATACATATACAAAAATACATATAGCATAATTAAATTTGTATTAAAATTAATATACAAAATGCATATACAATAAGGTAAATTTGTATTGAAAAAATATGCAAAATACACATAAAACAGTGTAAATTTATTTCAAAATCTATATACGAATACTGATAAATCAACGTAGATTTCTATAGAAATATATATACAAAATACACATCAAATGATGTAAACACATATATAAAAAAAAATATATATATATATATATATATATATATATATATATATATATATATATATATATATATATATATATATATATATATATATATATATATATATATATATATATAAACAAAATATCAATAAAAGAATGTGTATTTGTATAAAAAGAGATATACAATATACACATAAAATCACCTAAATTTGTATAAAACTATATACAAAAATACACAAAAATAATTTTAATTTGTATGAAAATAAATATACAAAATACTCATAAAATTAGGTAAATTTGTATTGAAATACATTTACAAAATACACATAAAATAATGTAAATTTAAATGAAAATATATAAACAAATACACTTAAAATAACGTAAATTTGTATAAAATAATATAAAAAATACACATTAAATAATGTGAATATGTATAAAAAAATATATACAAAACACAAATAGAATAATATAAAATCGTATCAAAATAAATACACAGAATATTAATAAAATAATGTAAATTTGTTTGAAAATTAAGATGCAAAATACCCATAAAATAACGCATTTTTTATAAAAATATATATACCAAGACACATAAAATATTTGAATTTGTATTAAAATAAATATACAAAATGCACATACAATAAGGTAAATTTGTATTGAAATAGATATGAAAAATACATATAAAACCATGTAAATTTTTTTCAAAATATATATACGAATACACATAAAATAACGTAGATTTCTATGAAAATAAATAAACAAAACACACATAAAATGAAGTAAATACGTATAAAAAAGAGGTATACAAAATACACATAAAATAATGTTAACTCGTATGAAAATAAATAAAGAAAATACTAATAAAAGAATGTGTATTGTATAAATATAAATATACAAAATACAAATAAAATAACGTAAATTTATATAAAACTATATGCAAAAATACACAAAAGTAATTAAATTTGTGTGAAAATAGATATACAAAATACATGTGTATTTTGTATATTTATTTTCATACAAATTGAAATTATTTTTGTTTATTTTTTTATATATTTTCAGACAAATTTTCGTTATC
This sequence comes from Eriocheir sinensis, assembly GCF_024679095.1. NCBI lineage: Eukaryota > Metazoa > Arthropoda > Malacostraca > Decapoda > Varunidae > Eriocheir > Eriocheir sinensis. Next base: position 579,190 of record NW_026111943.1, read on the forward strand.
TTATGTGTATTTTGTATATTTATTTTTTCTACAAATATACGTTCTTTTATCTGAATTTTGTTTATTGAATTTGAAACGAATTTATCTTATTTTGTATATCTATTTTCATACAAATTAAAATACTTCTGTGTATTTTTGTATATAGTTTTATATAAATTTACGTTAATTTATGTGTATTTTGTATATTTATATTTATACAAATACACATTCTTTTATTGGTATTTTTTTATTTATTATGATACGAATTTACATTATTTTATGTATTTTGTATACTTTTTATACGTATTTACTTCATTTTATGTGTATTTTGTATATATATTTTTATAGAAATCTACGTTATTTTATGTGTATTCGTATATATATTTTGAAACAAATTTACATTGATTTATATGTATTTTGCATATATATTTCAATACAAATTTACCTTATTGTATGTGTTTTTTATATATTTATTTTAATACAAATTTTTTTTTTATGTGTATTTTGGTATATATATTTTTATAAAAAAAATGCGTTATTTTATGGGTATTTTGCCTCTTTATTTTCATACAAATTTACATTATTTTATTAATATTCTGTGTATTTATTTTGATACGATTTTACATTATTCTATTTGTGTTTTGTATATATTTTTTATACAAATTTACGTTATTTTAAGTGTATTTGTTTATGTCTTTTCATTCAAATTTACATTATTTTATGTGTATTTTGTATATGTATTTCAATACAAATTTAACTAATTTTATGTGTATTTTGTCTATTTATTTTCATACAAATTTAAAATATTCTTGTGTATTTTTGTATATAGTTTGTTACAAATTTAGGTTATTTTATGTGTATTTTGTATATCTATTTTCATACAAATACACATTCTTTTATTGATATTTCGTTTATTTATTTTGACGCGAATTTACAGTATTTAATGTGTATTTTGTATATATATTTTTATACGTATTTACATAATTTCATGTGTATTTTGTATATATATTCCTATAGAAATCAACGTTATTTTATGTGTATTCGTATTTATATTTTGAAACAAATTTACACTGTTTTATGTGTATTTTTCAATACAAATTTACCTTATTATAAGTGCATTTTGTACATTAATTTTAATACAAATTTAATTATTCTATGTGTATTTTTGAATTTGTATTTTTAAAAAAATATGCTTTATTTTATGGGTATTTTGCATATTTATTTTCATACAAATTTAAATTATTTTATTGATATTCTGTGTACTTATTTTGATACGATTTTACATTATTCTATGTATAACAAAAATAAATACAGAATACACGAAAATAGATATGCAAAATACATATAAACAATGTAAATTTGTTTCAAAATATATATACGAATACACATGAAATAAGGTAGATTTCTATATAAAATATATATATATATATATATATATATATATATATATATATATATATATATATATATATATATATATATATATATATATATATATATATATATTTTTTTTTTACGTCGTTGCCTGTTGCGCCGGTAGGCATCTTCCTGGTGGGGCCTGATGGTCAGCCCAAGGCTTCTTCCAGGTGAGGCCTGATGGTCGGCCCAGCCGTTCTGGCGCAGGCGAGTGTTTATAGTGGCGCCATATAATAAAAATATATATACAAAATACACATAAAAATAAGTAAATACGTATAAAAAAGGTATACAAAATACACATAAAATAATGTAAATTAGTATCAAAATAAATAAACAAAATACCAATAAAAGAATGTGAATTTGTATATATATATATATATATATATATATATATATATATATATATATATATATATATATATATATATATATATATATATATATATATATATATATATATATATATATATATATATGGCTGGAGTAGGTAGGAAGACACCTACCGAACGGGCGCAAGCCACTCCCGGTGAGGTATATATGGGAGGTGAGAAGGGAGCTGAAGCCCTCCAAAGACCCTTCCATGTCCTCACTAACCGTTTCCCTATTGTCTCACCAACACCGGAGAGTAGTTCAGCATGCTCTCTAAAGACAGATCCTCTCTTTATCCACACCACACTACATTCACATAACATATACACCTTTTTCCAAAATTCAAAATTCAAAATGGCTCAATTAAGCAATGCCTCAGGTCCCCGCCTGGGGGACCTAAATTCCCCAGGAGGACTCCCCTTCTGGCTGCCGACCCGAGAGGTGTCTTGATAACTCCTTGAACCTCTTTCTTCTCAATTTCTGCAACATTCGCGGTCTTCGCTCTAATTTTCATTCTGTGGAACATCATCTCTCCTCCTCTAAACCTCACCTTCTCTTCCTTACCGAAACACAGGTTTCTGAGGCTACTGACAGCAATCTCTACTCTGTTCCCTCCTACTATCTCTATCCTAAATTTCAATCCAAAGCTGGATGTTGCGCCTACGTGCGCACCGACATCACTTGCTCTCGTGCCCACGACCTTGACTCTTCTGAATTTTCCACCATCTGGTTAAGACTTCACTGTCATTCTATTACTAAATACATCTGTGCTGTTTATCTCTCACCTAACTCTACCAACTATGTAAAATTCTTTGACTATTTGAATTCTAAAGTGGAGCACATCTTGACCCACTCTCCCTTCGCTGAAATCTCCATCCTAGGAGATTTCATCCTCTTTCACTGACCATCCTGGCGAACAAGCCTACAACTTTGCTATCCTCAACGACCTAGAGCAGTTGGTCCAGCACCCTACACGTATTCCTGACCGTCTTGGAGATCGGCCCAACATTCTAGACCTCTTCCTTACCTCAAACCCTTCTGCTTATTCTGTCAAACTGTTCTCTCCGTTGGGCTCCTCCGATCACAATCTTATTTCTGCATCCTGTCCTATCGCTCCTGTACATCCTCTGGACCCACCGAAGAGGCGATGCTTCTGGCATTTGCTTCAGCTCGGTGGGACGACCTGAGGATGTACTTTCATTCCCGTGGAATGATTATTGCTTCCAGGATAGAGACCCCTCTGTGTGCTCAGCGCATCACAGAGGTGATTGTCTTTTGGAATGGAGGCATACATTCCTCGTTCTTTCTCTACTCCTCACGCTAAAAAGCCTTGGTTTAATCACGCTTGTTCTCGTGCTGTCAATGATAGAGAGGTAGCTCACAAAAGATACCAGAGCCTTCAAACTAATGCTAATTATGAACTTTACATTTCTGCCCGAAATCGTGCCAAATCTATTCTCCGACTAACCAAAAATTCTTTCATTAATAGAAAATGTCAAAACCTTGCTTTCTCTAACTCTTCCCGTGACTTCTGGCATCTAGCCAAAAACATCTCCTCCAACTTCACTTCTTCATCTTTCCCTCCACTCCTCAGTCCTGACGGCAACACTGCCGTCTCATCTATCTCTAAGGCTGAACTCTTCTCTCAAACTTTTTCTAAAAACTCCACTCTGGACGATTCTGGGCATATTCCTCCTACTCATCCCCCCTCTGACTCCTTTATGCCTGTTATAAAGATTCTTCAAAATGATGTTTTTTATGCCCTCTCTGGCCTCAATCCTCAGAAGGCTTATGGACCTGATGGAGTGCCTCCTATTGTCCTTAAAACTGTGCCTCCGTGCTGTCACCCTGCCTGGTCAAACTCTTTCGCCTCTGCCTGTCAACATCTACCTTTCCTTCTTGCTGGAAGTATGCCTTCACACAGCCTGTACCTAAGAAGGGTGACCGCTCCAATCCCTCAAACTACCGTCCTATTGCTTTACTTTCTTGTCTATCTAAAGCTTTTGAATCAATCCTTAACCGGAAGATTCAAAGCACCTTTCCACTTCTGACCTTCTATCTGATCGCCAGTATGGGTTCCGCAAGGGCGTTCTACTGGTGATCTCTAACCTTCTTAACTGACTCTTGGTCATCCTCTCTTAGCCGTTTCGGTGAAACTTTTGCTATTGCGCTGGACATATCAAAAGCTTTTGATAGGGTCTGGCACTAATCTGCTTTCTAAACTACCGTCCTACGGTTTCTATCCTTCTCTCTGTACCTTTATCTCCAGTTTCCTTTCTGACCGTTCTATTTCTGCCGTGGTAGACGGTAACTGTTCTTCCCCTAAAGCTATTAACAGTGGTGTCCCACAGGGTTCTGTCCTATCTCCCACTCTTTTTCTGTTGTTCATTGATGATCTTCTTTCCAAAACGAACTGTCCTATCCATTCCTACGCCGATGATTCCACTCTGCATTATTCAACTTCTTTTAATAGAAGACCCACCCTTCAGGAACTTAACGACTCAAGGCTGGAGGCTGCAGAACGCTTAGCCTCAGACCTTACTATTATTTCCGATTGGGGCAAGAAGAACCTGGTGTCCTTCAACGCCTCAAAAACACAGTTTCTCCACCTATCCACTCGACACAATCTTCCAAACAACTATCCCCTATTCTTTGACAACACCCAGCTATCACCTTCCTCAACACTAAACATCCTCGGTCTATCCTTAACTCAAAATCTCAACTGGAAACTTCATATCTCATCTCTTACTAAATCAGCTTCCTCGAGGCTGGGCGTTCTGTACCGTCTCCGCCAGTTCTTCTCCCCTGCACAGTTGCTGTCCATATACAGGGGCCTTGTCCGCCCTCGTATGGAGTATGCATCTCATGTGTGGGGGCTCCACTCACAGCTCTTCTGGACAGAGTGGAGGCAAAGGCTCTTCGTCTCATCAGCTCTCCTCCTCATACTGATAGTCTTCTACCTCTTAAATTCCGCCGCAATGTTGCCTCTCTTTCTATCTTCTATCGATATTTCCACGCTGACTGCTCTTCTGAACTTGCTAACTGCATGCCTCCCCCTCCCGCGGCCCCTGCTGCACACGACTTTCTACTCATGCTCATCCCTATACTGTCCAAACCTCTTATGCCAGAGTTAACCAGCATCTTCACTCTTTCATCCCTCACGCTGGTAAACTCTGGAACAATCTTCCTTCATCTGTATTTCCTCCTGCCTACGACTTGAACTCTTTCAAGAGGAGGGTATCAGGACACCTCTCCTCCCGAAACTGACTTATCTTTCGGCCACCTCTTTGGATTCTTTTTAGGAGCAGCAGTAGCAGGCTTTTTATAATAATGTTTACTTTTTTGTGCCCTTGAGCTGTCTCCTTTGCTGTAAAAAAAAAAAAAAAAAAATATATATATATATATATATATATATATATATATATATATATATATATATATATATATATATATATATATATATATATATACAAAATACACATTAAATAATATAAATTTGTTTAAAACTATACAAAATACACATAAAATGATGTAAATACGTATAAAAATATATATAAAAAATACACATTAAATAATGTAAATTCGCGTCAAAATAAATAAACAAAATATCAATAAAAGAATGTGTATTTGTATGAAAATAGATATACAAAATACACATAAAATAACCTAAATTAGTATCAAACTATATACAAAAATACACAAAAATATTTTAAATTTGTATGAAAATAAATATACAAAATACACATAAAATTAGGTAAATTTGTATTGAAATACATACACAAAATACACATAAAATAATGTAAATTTGAATGAAAATACATAAACAAATACTCTTAAAATAACGTAAATTTGTATAAAAAAATATGTACAAAACACAAATAGAATAATGTAAAATCGTATCAAAATAAATACACAGAATATTAATAAAATAATGTAAATATGTATGAAAATAAAGAAGCAAAATACCCATAAAATAACGCATTTTTTTATTTATAAAAATATATATACCAAAATACACATCAAAAAATTAAATTTGTATTAAAACAAATATACAAAAAACACATACAATAAGGTAAATTGGTATTGAAATAGATATGCAAAAAACATATAAAACAATGTAAATATGTTTCAAAATATATATACGAATACACATAAAATAACGAAGCTTTCTATAAAAATATATATACAAAATACACATAAAATGAAGTAATACGTATAAAAAAATGTATAAAAAATAATCATAAAATAATGTAAATTCGTATCAAAATAAATAAACAAAATACCAATAAAAGAATGTGTATTTGCATAAATATAAATATACAAAATACACATAAAATAACGTAAATTTATATAAAACTATATACAAAAATACACAGAAGTAATTAGATTTGTATGAAAATATATACAAAATACACACAAAATAAGCTAAATTTGAATTGAAATATATATACAAAATACATGAAATAAAGTAAATTTGTATCAAAATATTTATACAAATACACATATAATAACGTAAATTTGTATTATATTATATAAACAAAATACATATTAAATAATGTAAATACGTATAAAAAAATATGTACAAAATACACATATAATCATGTAATTCGTATCAAAATAAATAAACAAAACACCAATAAAATAATATAAATTTGTATGAGTAAACGTGTATGTTGCATATTTTTTCAATACAAATTTACCTTATTATATACGCATTTTGTATATTAATTTTAATGCAAATTTAATTATTCGATGTGTATTTTTGTATCTGTAGTTTTTTTTTTTTTTTACATTGCAGCCTATTGCGCCGGTAGGCTTCTTCCGGTGGATCCTGATGGTCGGTCCAAGGCTTCTTTCCGGTAGGTCCTGATGGTCGGCCCAGCCCGTTCTGGCGCAGGCGAGTGTTTTATAGTGGCGCCATCTTGCATTGGCTCATGCTGCCCTCCCAGAGCTCATCTTTGATCCTAGAATCTAGAGTCCGGGTTGATAGGTGGTCTTCTGGACAGCATGTGGGTAGTTTTAAGCCACTCGGCGGCGGCTGAAAAATCCCAGCTTGGTGGCACCGGGCGGGGATTGAACTCGCGTCCTCCTGAACACGAGGCCGTTACTTTGACGACTCAGCTTTATTTTTTGGGTATTTTGCATCTTTATTTTCATGCAAATTTACATTATTTTATTGATATTCTGCTCATTCATTTTGATACGATTTGACATTATTCTATGTGTATTTTGTATATATTTTTCATACAAATTTACGTTATTTTTTGTGTATTTTTTTATATATTTTGACACAAATTTACAATATTTTATGGGTATTTTGTATATATATTTGAAAAGAAATCTACCTAGTTTTATGTGTATTTTGAATATCTATTTTCATACAAACTCAAATTATTTCTCTGTATTTTTGTATATATTTCATTACAAATTTTTGTTATGTTATGTGTATTTTGTAAATCTATTTCCATTCAAATATATATTATTTTATTGGAATTTTGTTGATTTATATTGATACAATTTACATTATTTTATATGTACTTTTATATATATTTTATACGCATTTACATTATTTAATATTTATTTTGAATATATAATTTATACAAATTCATGGTATTTTATGTGTATTTGTATATATTTTCATATAAATTTACATTATTTTATGTGTATTTTGTAAATATATTTCATTACAAATTTACCTTATTTTATGTTTATTTTGTATGTGTATTTTGTACATTTATATTTATACAAATACACATTCTTTTATTGGTATTTTGATTATTTATTCTGTTTCTCATTTATATTATATTATGAGAATTTTGTATACATTTTTTTATACGTATTTACCTAATTTTATGTGTATTTTGTATATATATTTTTATAGAAATCTACGTTATTTTATGTGTATTCGTATATATATTTTGAAACAAATTTACATTGTTTTATATGTATTTTTGCATATCTCTTTCAATAGAAGTTTACCTTATTGTATGCATTTTGTATATTTATTTAAATACAAATTTAAATATTTTAAGTGTATTTTCGTATATAAATTTTTATAAGAAATGCGCTATTTGATGGGAATTTTGCATCTTTATTTTCATACAAATTTACATTATTTTATTAACATTCTGTGTAATTATTTTGATACGATTTTACATTATTCTATTTGTTTTTGTATATATATTTTTATACATATTTACATTATTTAATGTGTATCTTGCATATATATTTCATACAAATTTATTATCTATTAATTATTTTCATATAAATAAACATTCTTTTCATGATTTTTTGTTTATTTATTTTGACACGAATTTACATTACTTAATATGTATATATATATATATATATATATATATATATATATATATATATATATATATATATATATATATATATATATATATATATATATATATATATATATATATATATATATATTTTATACGTATTTACATAATTTAATATGTATTTAGTATATATATTTCTATAGAAATCTAAGTTATTTTATTTGTATTCGTATATATATTTTGAAACAAATTTACACAGTTTTAATTAGATTTTGCGTTTTTATTCTATACAAATTAAACTTAATGTATGTGTGCATTTTGTATATTAATTTTAATACAAATTTAATTATTCCATGTGTATTTTGTATATGTATTTTAGAAAAAATATGCTTTATCTGATGGGTATTTTGCATCTATTTTCATACAAATTTAAATTATTTTATTGATATTCTGTGTACTTATTTTGATACGATTTTACATTATTCTATGTATAACAAAATAAATACAGAATACACAAAATAGATATCCAAAATACATATAAACAATGTAAATATGTTTAAATATATATATACTAATACAAATGAAATAAGGTAGATTTCTATAAGAATATATATACAAAAAACACATAAAATTAAGTAAATACGTATAAAAAATTTATACAGAATACACATAAAATAATGTAAATTAGTATCAATATAAATAAACAAAATACCAATAAAAGAATGTGTATTTATAAATATATATATATATATATATATATATATATATATATATATATATATATATATATATATATATATATATATATATATATATATATATATAAAAAAAATAAACATTAAATAATATAAATTTGTTTAAAACTATACAAAATAAACAAAATACACATACAAAATAAACATAAAATAAGGTAGATTTGTAATAAAATATATGTACAAAATACACATAAAATAATGTAAATTTATATGAAAATATATATACAAATACACATAAAATACCATGAATATGTATAAAAATATATATTCAAAATAAATATTAAATAATGTAAGAGCGTATAAAAATATATATACAAAGTACATATAAAATAATGTAAATTCGTATCAATATAAATCAACACAACACCAATAAAATAATATATATTTGAATGAAAATAAATTTACAAAATACACATAAGATAACTAAAATTTGTATTAAAATATATACAAAAATACATAGAAATAATTTGAGTTTGTATGAAAATAGATATACAAAATACACATAAAACTAGGTAAATTTCTTTTGAAATGTATATACAAAATACCCATAAAATATTGTAAATTTGTGTCAAAATATAAACAAATACACATAAAATAATGTAAATTTGTATGAAAAATATATACAAAATACACATAGAATAATGTCGATTCGTATCAAAATGAATGAGCAGAATATCAATAAAATAATGTAAATTTCTATGAAAATAGAGATGCAAAATGCCCAAAAAATAAAGCATATGTTTATAAAAATTCAGATACAAAAATACACATCGAATAATTAAATTTGTATTAAAATTAATATACAAAATGCTTATATAATAAGGTAAATTTGTATTGAAAAAATATGCAACATACACGTTTACTCATACAAATTTATATTCTTTTATTGGTATTTTGTTTATTTATTTTGATACGAATATGTGTATTTAGTACATATTTTTTTATACGTATTTACATTATTTAATGTGTATTTTGTTTATATATTTTCATACAAATTTACGTTATTATATGTGTATTTGTATAAATATTTTGATACAAATTTACTTTATTTCATGTATTTTGTATATATATTTCAATTCAAATTTAGCTTATTTTGTGTGTATTTTGTATATATTTTCATACAAATTTAATTACTTCTGTGTATTTTTGTAAATAGTTATATATAAATTTACGTTATTTTATGTGTATTTTGCATATTTATATTTATACAAATACACATTCTTTTATTGGTATTTTGTTTATTTATTTTGATACGAATTTACATTATTTTATGATTATTTTTTATACATTTTTTTATACGTATTTACTTCAATTAATGTGTATTTTGTATATATATTTTTATAGAAATCTACGTTATTTTATGTGTATTCGTATATATATATATATATATTTTGAAACAAATTTACTTTGTTTTATATGTATTTTGCATATCTATTTCAATACAAATTTACCTTATTGTATGTGTTTTTTGTATATTTATTTTAATTCAAATTTAATTTTTTGATGTTTTTTTTGGTATATATATTTTTATAAATAAAAAAAATGCGTTATTTTATTTGTATTTTGCTTCTTAATTTTCATACAAATTTACATTATTTTATTAATATTCTGTGTATTTATTTTGATACGATTTTACATTATTCTATTTCTGTTTTGTACATATTTTTTTATACAAATTTACGTTATTTTAAGTATATTTCTTTATGTATTTTCATTCAAATTTACATTATTTTATGTGTATTCTGTGTATGTATTTCAATACAAAGTTACCTAATTTTATGTGTATTTTGTATATTTATTTTCATACAAATTTAAAATATTTTTGTGTATTTTTGTATATAGTTTGATACAAATTTAGGTTATTTTATGTAAATATGTATAAAAAAAATATATACAAAACACAAATAGAATAATGTAAAATCGTATCAAAATATATACACAGAATATTAATAAAATAATGGAAATTTGTATGAAAATTAAGATGCAAAATACCTATAAAATAACGCATTTTTTATAAAATTATTGATACCAAAATACACATAAAATATTTCAATTTGTATTAAAATAAATATACAAAATGCATATACAATAAGGTAAATTTGTATTGAAATAGATATGCAAAATTTATATAAAATAATGTAAATTTGTTTCAAAATATATATACGAATACACATAAAATAACGTAGATTTCTATAAAAATACACATACAAAATACACATAAAATTAAGTAAATACGTATAAAAAAATGTATACAAAATACACATAAAATAATGTAAATTCGTATAAATGTAAATAAACAATATACCAATAAAAGAAAGTGTATTTGTATAAATATAAATATTTAAAAATGTACATAAAATAACGTAAATTTATATAAAACTATATACATAAAATAACGCATATTTCTATAAAAATATATGCACAAAAATTAACATAAAATAAATTTGCATAAAAATATATACAAAACACACATTAGATAATGTAAATGAGTATAAAAATATGTAAAGAAAATACCTATGAAATAATCTAAATTCGTATCGAATTAAATTAAGAAAATACCAATAAAATAATGTAATTTTGGATGAAAATATATATACAAAATACACATAAAATAACCTAAATACAAATACAAATATACACATAAAATATTATATTTTGTATATACATTTCAATTCAAATTTAGCTTATTTTATCTGTATTTTGTATATCTATTTTCATACGAATTTAATTACTTCTGTGTATTTTTGTATATAGTTTTATACAAATTTACGTTATTTTATGTGTATTATATATATTTATATTTATACAAATACACATTCTTTTATTGGTATTTTGTTTATTTATTTTGATACGAATTTACATTATTTTATGTGTATTTTGTATACATTTTCTTATACGTATTTACTTCATTTTATGTGTATTTTGTATATATATTTTTAAACAAATCTACGTTATTTTATGTGTATTCGTATATATATTTTGAAACAAATTTACATTGTTTTATATGTATTTTGCATATCTATTTCAATACAAATTTACCTTATTGTATGTGTATTTTGTATATTTATTTTAATACAAATTCATTTTTTCATGTGTATTTTGGTATATATATTTTTATAAAAAATGCGTTATTTAATGGGTATTTTGCATCTTTATTTTCATACAAATTTACATTGTTTTATTAATATTCTGTGTATTTATTTTGATACGATTTTACATTATTCTATCTGTTTTTTGTATATATTTTTTTTACATATTTACATTATTTAATGGGTATTTTGTATATTTTAAAACAAATTTACGTTATTTTATGCGCATCAGTTAAAATATTTTGATACAAATTTACATTATTTTATGTATTTTGTATATATATTTCAATACAAATTTTGTTTATTTTATGTATATTTTGTATATCTATTTTCATTCGTATCAAAATAAATAAACAAAATAGGAATAAAATAATGTAAATTTGTATGAGAAAACATATACAAATACACATTAAATAACGCAAATTTCTAAAAAAATATATGTACAAAAATGCACATAAAATAAAGTAAATTTGCATAAAAAACATATACAAAACACACATTAAATAATGTAAATGCGTACATAAAAGAACCTAAATTTGTATAAAACTATATACAAAAATACACAAAAATATTTAAAATTTGTATGAAAAGAAATATACAAAATACACATAAAATTAGGTAAATTTGTATTGAAATACATTTACAAAATACACATAAAATAATGTAAATTTGAATGAAAATATATAAGCATATACACTTAAAATAACGTAAATTTGTATAAAATAAATATGCAAGATACACATTAAATAATGTAAATGTGTATAAAAAAAATATATACAAAAAAGAAATAGAATAATGTAAAATCCTTTCAATATAAATACACAGAATATCAATAAAATAATGTAAATTTGTATGAAAAGAAAGATGCAAAATTCCCATATAATAGCATATTTTTTATAAAAATATATATAACAAAATACACATAAAATATTTAAATTTTTATTGAAATAAATATACAAAATGCATATACAGTAAGGTAAATATGTATTGAAAGACATTCAAAAATACATATCAAACAAAGTAAATTTGTTTCAAAATATATATACGAATACACATAAAATAACGTAGATTTCTATAGAAATATATATACAAAATACACATGAAATTATGTAAATACGTATAAAAATATATATACAAAATACATATCTTGGTAAATTCGTGTCAAAATAAATAAACAAAATATCATAAAAAGAATGTGTATTTGTATGAAAATAAATAATAGATAATAAATTTGTATGAAATATATATGCAAGATGCACATTAAATAATGTAAATATGTATAAAAAAATATATACAAAAAACAAATAGAATAATGTGAAATCGTATCAAAATAAATACACCGAATATTAATAAAATAATGTAAATTTGTATGAAAATAAAGATGCAAAATTCCCATCAAATAGCGCATTTCTTATAAAAATATATATACCAAAATACACATAAAATATTTAAATTTGTATTGAAATAAATATACAAAATGCACATACAATAAGGTAAACTTGTATTGAAAGAGATATGCAAAAATACATATAAAACAATGTAAATTTGTTTCAAAATACGAATACACATAAAATAACGTAGATTTCTATATAAATATATATACAAAATACACATAAAATTAAGTAAATACGTATAAAAATAGATATACAAAATACACATAGAATAATGTAAAATTGTTTAAAAAAAATAAACAATATAAATAAAATAATGTAAATTTGTATGAAAATAAAAATGCAAAATACCCATAAAATAAAGCATATTTTTTTAAAAATACATATACAAAAATACAAACAGCATAATTAAATTTGTATTAAAATTAATATACAGAATGCATATACAATAAGGTAAATTTGTATTGAAAAAATATGCAAAATACACATAAAACAGTGTAAATTTATTTCAAAATCTAAATACGAATACTCATAAATCATCGCAGATTTCTATAGAAATATATATACAAAATACACATCAAATGATGTAAACACGTATAAAAATATATATATATATATATAAAATACACATTAAATAATGTAAATTCGCGTCAAAATAAATAAACAAAATATCAATAAAAGAATGTGTATTTGTATGAAAATAGATATACAATATACACATAAAATCACCTAAATTTGAATAAAACTATATACAAAACTACACAAAAATAATTTTAATTTGTATGAAAATAAATATACAAAATACACATAAAATTAGGTAAATCTGTATTGAAATACATTTACAAAATACACATAAAATAATGTAAATTTGAATGAAAATATATAAACAAATACACTTAAAATAACGTAAATTTGTTTAAAATATATATAAAAAATACACATTAAATAATGTAAATATGTATAAAAAAATATATACAAAACACAAATAGAATAATATAAAATCGTATCAAAATAAATACACAGAATATTAATAAAATAATGTAAATTTGTATGAAAATTAAGATGCAAAATACCCATAAAATAACGCATTTTTTTATAAAAATATATATACTAAGACACACATATAATATTTGAATTTGTATTAAAATAAATATACAAAATGCACATACAATAAGGTAAATTTGTATTGAAATAGATATGCAAAATACATATAAAACAATATATATACGAATACACATAAAATAACGTAGATTTCTATGAAAATAAATATACAAAATACACATCAAGTGAAGTAAATACGTATAAAAAAAGGTATACAAAATACACATAAAATAATGTAAACTCGTATCAAAATAAATAAACAAAATACTAATAAAAGAATGTGTATTATATAAATATAAATATACAAAATACAAATAAAATAACGTAAATTTATATAAAACTATATGCAAAAATACACAAAAGTAATTAAATTTGTGTGAAAATAGATATACAAAATACATGTGTATTTTGTATATTTATTTTCATACAAATTGAAATTATTTTTGTTTATTTTTTTATATATTTTCATACAAATTTTCGTTATTTTATGTGTATTTTGTATATTTATTTTTTCTACAAATATACGTTCTTTTATCTGAATTTTGTTTATTGAATTTGAAACGAATTTACCTTATTTTGTATATCAATTTTCATACAAATTAAAATACTACATTGTATTTTTGTTTATAGTTTTATATAAATATAAGTTATTAAATTTGTATAATTTATATATATATTTATACAAATACACATTCTTTTATTGGTATTTTGTATATTTATTTTGATGCGAATTTACATTATTTTATATGTATTTTGTATACATTTTTTTTATACGTATTTACTTCATTTTATGTGTATTTTGTATATATATTTTATAAAATCTACGTTATTTTATGTATATATATATTTTGAAACAAATTTACATTGTTTTATATGTATTTTGCATATCTATTTCAATACAAATTTACCTTATTGTATGTGTTTTTTATATATTTATTTTAATATAATTTTTTTTTATGTGTATTATGGTATATATGGTAAGGTAAATTTGTATTGAAAGAGATATTAAAAAATACATATAACACAATGTAAATTTGTTTCAAAATATATATACGAATACACATAAAATAACGTAGATTTCTATAAAATATATAGAAAATACACATAAAATGAAATAAATACGTATAAAAAAATGAATACAAAATACACATAAAAATCGTATCAAAATAAATAAATAAAATACCAGTAAAAGAATGTGTATTTGTATAATTATAAAAATACAAAATACACAAAAAATATCGTAAATTTATATAAAACTATATACAAAAATAGACAGAAGTAATTAAATTTGTATGAAAATATATATACAAAATACAGCTAAAATAAGCTAAATTTGAATTGAAATGTACATACAAAATACATAAAATAATGTAAATCTGTATCAAAATATTTATACAAATACATATAATAACGTAGATTTGTTTAAAAATATATAAACAAAATACACATTAAGTAATGTAAATACGTATAAAAAATATGTACAAAATACACATATAATCATGTAACTCGTATCAAAATAAATAAGCAAAATTGCAATAAAATAATGTAAATTTGTATGAGAAAACATATACAAATAACGCAAATTTCTATAAAAATATATGTACAAAAATGCACATAAAATAAAGTAAATTTGCATTAAAATATATATACAAAACACACACTAACTAATGTAAATCCGTACATAAAATAACCTAAATTTGTATAAAACTATATACAAAAATACACTAAAAATATGTTAAATTTGTTTGAAAAGAAATATACAAAATACACATAAAATTAGGTAAATTTCTATTGAAATACATATACAAAATACACATCAAATAATGTAAATTTGAATGAAAATATATAAACAAATACACTTAAAATAACGTAAATTTGTATAAAATATATATGCAAGATACACATTAAATAATGTAAATGTGTATAAAAAAATATATACAAAAAACAAATAGAATAATGTAAAATCGTATCAAAATAAATACACAGAATATCAATAAAATAATGTAAATTTGTATATAAATAAAGATGCAAAATTCCCAAAAATTATCGCATTTTTTATAAAAATATATTTACCAAAATACACATAAAATATTTAAATTTGTATTGAAATAAATATACAAAATGCATATACAGTAAGGTAAATTTGTATTGAAAGAGATATTCAAAAATACATATAAAACAATGTAAATTTGTATCAAAATATATATACGAATACACATAAAATAAAGTAAATTTCTATAGAAATATATATACAAAATACATATCAAATAATGTAAATTCGTGTCAAAATAAATAAACAAAATATCATGGAAAGAATGTGTATTTGTATGAAAATAGATAATAGATAATAAATTTGTATAAAATATATATGCAAGATACACATTAAATAATGTAAATATGTATAAAAAAGTATATACAAAAAACAAATAGAATAATGTAAAATCGTATCAAAATAAATACACCGAATATTAAAAAAATAATGTAAATTTGTATGAAAATAAAGATGCAAAATTCCCATAAAACAGCGCATTTCTTATAAAAATATATATACCAAAATACACATAAAATATTTAAATTTGCATTGAAATAAATATACAAAATGCGCATACAATAACGTAAATTTGTATTGAAAGAGATATGCAAAAATACATATAAAACAATGTAAATTTATTTCAAAATATATATACGAATACAAATAAAAAAACGTTGATTTCTATAAAAAAATATATATACAAAATACACATAAAATTAAGTAAATACGTACAAAAAAATGTATACAAAATACATATAAAATAATGTAAATTCGAATTAAAATAAATAAACAAAATACCAATAAAAGAATGTGTATATGGATAAATATAAATATACAAAATACACATACAAAATAAACAAAATAAGGTAGATTTGTAATAAAATATATACAAAATACACATAAAATAATATAAATTTATATTAAAAATATATATACAAATACACATAAAATACCATGAATTTATATAAAAATATATTTTCAAAATAAATATTAAATAATGTAAAAGCGTATAAAAATATATATACAAAGTTCGTATAAAATAATGTAAATTTGTATCAATATAAATCAACAAAACACCAATAAAATAATATATATTTGAATGAAAATAAATTTACAAAATACACATAACATAACTAAAATTTGTATTAAAATATATACAAAAATACATAGAAATAATTTGAGTTTGTATGAAAATAGATATATAAAATACACATAAAACTAGGTAAATTTCTTTTGAAATGTATATACAAAATAGCCATGAAATATTGTAAATTTGTCAAAATATATAAACAAATACACATAAAATAACGTAAATTTGTATGAAAAATATATACAAAATACACATAGAATAATGTCAATTCGTATCAAAATGAATGAGCAGAATATCAATAAAATAATGTAAATTTGTATGAAAATAAAGATGCAAAATACCCAAAAAATAAAGCATATGTTTATAAAAATACAGATACAAAAATACACATCGAATAATTACATTTGTATTAAAATTAATATACAAAATGCGTATATAATAATGTAAGTTTGTATTGAAAAAATATGCAACATACACGTTTACTCATACAAATTTATATTATTTTATTGGTATTCTGTTTATTTATTTTGATACAAATTACATGATTATATGTGTATTTTGTACATATTTTTTTTATACGTATTTACATTATTTAATGTGTATTTTGTTTATATATTTTCATACAAATTTACGTTATTATATGTGTATTTGTATAAATATTTTGATACAAATTTATTGATTTCATGTATTTTGTATATATATTTTAATTCAAATTTAGCTTTGTATATATTTTCATACATATTTAATTACTTCTGTGTATTTTTGTATATAGTTTTATATAAATTTACGTTATTTTATGTGTATTTTGTTTATTTATATTTATATAAATACACATTCTTTTATTGGTATTTTTTTTATTTATTTTAATACGAATTTACATTATTTTATATGTATTTTGTATACATTTTTTTATACGTATTTACTTCATTTTATGTGTATTTTGTATATATATTTTTATAGAAATCTACGTTATTTTATGTGTATTCGTATATATATTTTGAAACAAATTTACATTGTTTTATATGTATTTTGCATATCTATTTCAATACAAATTTACCTTATTGTATGTGTTTTTTGTATATTTTTTTTAATACAAATTTAATTTTTTGATGTTTTTTTTTATTATATATATTTTTATAAATAAAAAAAAAGCGTAATTTTATGGGTTTTCCTTCTTTATTTTCATACACATTTACATTATTTTATTAATATTCTGTGTATTTGTTTTGATACGATTTTACATTATTCTATTTGTGTTTTGTACATATTTTATTATACAAATTTACGTCATTTTAAGTGTATTTGTTTATGTGTTTTTATTCAAATTTACATTATTTTATGTGTATTTTGTGAATGTATTTCAATACAAATTTACCTAATTTTAGGTGTATTTTGTATATTTATTTTCATACAAATTTAAAATATTTTTGTGTATTTTGTATATAGTTTGATACACATTTAAGTTATTTTATATTTTGTATGTATTTTTTAAATATTTTATATTTTATTGTATTTTGTATATTTATTTTATACAAATTTATATTATATTTATGTGTATTTTATATATATATATATATATATATATATATATATATATATATATATATATATATATATATATATATATATATATATATATATATATATATATATATATATATATATATATATATATATATATATATATATATATATATATATATATATATATATATATATATATATATATATATATATATATATATATATATATATATATATATATATATATATATATATATATATATATATATATATATATATATATATATATATATATATATATATATATATATATATATATATATATATATATATATATATATATATATATATATATATATATATATATATATCTATATATATATATATATATATATATATATATTTATACAAATACACATTCTTTTATTGGTATTTTGTTTATTTATTTTGATTTATTCTACCTCTTAAATTCCGCCGCAATGTTGCCTCTCTTTCTATCTTCTATCGATATTTCCACGCTGACTGCTCTTCTGAACTTGCTAACTGCATGCCTCCCTCCCCCATGGCCCCGCTGCACTCGACTTTCTACTCATGCTCATCCCTATACTGTCCAAACCCCTTATGCAAGAGTTAACCAGCATCTTCACTCTTTCATCCCTCACGCTGGTAAACTCTGGAACAATCTTCCTTCATCTGTATTTCCTCCTGCCTACGACTTGAACTCTTTCAAGAGGAGGGTATCAGGACACCTCTCCTCCCGAAACTGACTTATCTTTCGGCCACCTCTTGGGATTCTTTGTAGGAGCAGCGAGTAGCGGGCTTTTTTTTTTATTAATGTTTACTTTTTTGTGCCCTTGAGCTGTCTCCTTTGCTGTAAAAAAAAAAAAAAAAAAAAAAAAAAAAACTAATTTACATTATTTTATGTGTATTTTGTATACATTTTTTATACGTATTTACTTAATTTTATGTGTATTTTGTATATATATTTTTATAGAAATGTACCTTATTTCATGTGTATTCGTATATATATTTTCAAACAAATTTACATTGTTTATATCTATTTTGCATATCTATTTTTGTGTATTCTGTATTTATTTTTGTTATACATAGAATAATGTAAAATCGTATCAAAATAAGTACACAGAATATAAATAAAATAATTTAAATTTGTATGAGAATAAAGATGGAAAATACCCATAAGATAAAGCATATTTTATTTAAAAAATATATATACAAAAATACACATAGAATAATTAAATTTGTATTAAAATTAATATACAAAATGCATACATACAATAAGGTAAATTTGTATTGAAAAAAAACGCAAAATACAAATAAAACAGTGTAAATTTGTTTCAAAATATATATACGAATACACATAAAATAACGTAGATTTCTATAGAAATATATATACAAAATACACATGAAATTATGTAAATACGTATAAAAATATATATAAAATACATATTAAGTAATGTAAATTCGTGTCAAAATAAATAAACAAAATATCATGAAAAGAATGTGTATTTGTATGAAAATAAATAATAGATAATAAATTTGTATGAAATATATATGCAAGATACACATTAAATAATGTAAATATGTATAAAAAAAATATATATACAAAAAACAAATAGAATAATGTAAAATCGTATCAAAATAAATACACCGAATAATAAAATAATGTAAATTTGTATGAAAATAAAGATGCAAAATTCCCATCAAATAGCGCATTTCTTATAAAATATATATACCAAAATACACATGAAATATTTAAATTGTATTGAAATAAATATACAAAATGCACATACAATAAGGTAAACTTCTATTGAAAGATATGCAAAATACATATAAAACAATGTAAATTTGTTTCAAAATATATATACGAATACACATAAAATAACGTAGATTTCTATAAAATATATATACAAAATACACATAAATTAGGTAAATACGTATAAAAATGTAAACAAAATACACATAAAATAATATAAATTGAAACAAAATAAATATACAAAATACCAATAAAAGAATGTGTATTTGTTCTGTGTATTTTGTATATAGTTTTATACAAATTTACGATATTTTATGTGTATTTTGTATATTTATATTTATACAAATACATTCTTTTACTGGTATTTTGTTTATTTATTTTGATACGATTTTATGTGTATTTTGTATTCATTTTTTTATACGTATTTACTTCATTTTATGTGTATTTTGTATATATTTTATAGAAATCAACGTTATTTTATGTGTATTCGTATATATATTTTGAAACAAATTTACATTGTTTTATAAATATTTTGCATATCTATTTCAATACAAATTTTACAGTATGTGCATTTTTTATATTTATTTTAATACAAATTTTAATATTTTATGTGTATTTTGGTATATATATTTTTATAAAAAATGCGTTATTTTATGGCTATTTTGCATCTTTATTTTCATTCAAATTTACATTATCTAATTAATATTCTGTGTATTTATTTTGATACGATTTTACATAATTCTATTTGTGTTTTGTATATATTTTTTTATACATATTTACATTATTTAATTAGTATTTTGTATATATATTTGATACAAATTTACGTTATTTTAAGTGTATATGTTTATATATTTTCATTCAAATTTCCATTATTTTATGTGTATTTTGTATAAGTATTTCAATACAAATTTACCTAATTTTATGTGTATTTTGTATATTTATTTTCATACAAATTTAAATTATTTTTGTGTATTTTTGTATATAGCTTAATACAAACTTAGTTTATTTTATGAGTATTTTTTATATCTATTTTCATACAAATGCACATTCTTTTTTTGATATTTTGTTTATTTATTTTGACGAGAATTTAAATTATTTAGTGTGTATTTTGTATATATATTTTTATACGTATTTACATCAATTCATGTGTATTTTGTATATATATTTCTATAGAAATCTACGTTATATTATGTGTATTCGTATATAGATTTTTAAACCAATTTACACTTTTATGTGTATTTTGCATATTTTTTCAATACAAATTTACCTTATTGTATTGCATTTTGTATATTAATTTTAATACAAATTTAATTATTCTATGTGTATTTTTTATATGTATTTTTATAAAAATATGCTTTATTTTATGGGTATTTTGCATCTTTATTTTCATACAAATTTACGTTATTTTATTGATATTCTGCTCATTCATTTTGATACGATTTGACATTATTTTATGTGTATTTTGTATATATTTTTCATACAAATTTACGTTATTTTATGTGTATTTGTTTATATATTTTGACACAAATTTACAATATTTTATGGGTATTTTGTATATATATATCAAAAGAAATTTACCTAATTTTATGTGTATTTAGAATATCTATTTTCATACAAACTCAAATTATTTATATGTATTTTAGTATATATTTCAATACAAATTTTAGTTATGTTATGTGTATTTTGTAAATCTATTCTCATTCAAATATATATTATTTTATTGGTATTTTGTTGATTTATATTGATACGAATTTACATTATTTTATATGAACTTTTTATATATATTTTTATACGCATTTACATTATTTAATATTTATTTTGAATATATAATTTTATAGAAACTCATGTTATTTTATGTGTATTTGTATATATATTTTCATATAAATTTACATTATTTTATGTGAATTTTGTACATATATTTCATTACAAATTTACCTTATTTTATGTTTAATTTGTATGTGTATTTTGTTTACTCATACAAATTTATATTATTTTATTGGTATTTTGTTTATTTATTTTGATACGAATTACATGATTATATGTGTATTTTGTACACATTTTTTTATACGTATTTACATTATTTAATGTGTATTTTGTTTATATATTTTCATACAAATTTACGTTATTACGTGTGTATTTGTATAAATATTTTGATTCAAATTTACTTGATTTCATGTATTTTGTATATATATTTCAATTCAAATTTAGCTTATTTTCTGTGTATTTTGTATATATTTTCATGCAAATTTAATTACTTCTGTGTATTTTTGTATATAGTTTTATATAAATTTACGTTATTTTATGTGTATTTTGTATATTTATATTTATAAAAATACATATTCTTTTATTGGTATTTTGTTTATTTATTTTGATACGAGTTTACATTATTTTATGTGTATTTTGTATACATTTTTTTATACGTATTTACTTCATTTTATGTGTATTTTGTATATATATTTTTATAGAAATCTACGTTATTTTATGTGCATTCGTATACATATTTTGAAACAAATTTACATTGCTTTATATGTATTTTGCATATCTATTTCAATACAAATTTCCCTTATTGTACATATAAAACAATGTAAATTTGTTTCAAAATATATACGAATACACATAAAATAACGTAGATTCTATAAAAATATATATACAAAATACACATAAAATTAAGTAAATACGTATAAAAAAATGTAAACAAAATACACATAAAATAATGTAAATTCGAAACAAAATAAATAAACAAAATACCAATAAAAGAATGTGTATTTGTATAAATATAAATGTACAAAATACAGATACAAAATAAACATAAAATAAGGTAAATAATTTGAAATATATGAACAAAATACACATAAAATAATGTAAATTTATATGAAAATATATATACAAATATACATAAAATACCATGAATTTGTATAAAATTATATATTCAAAATAAATATTAAATAATGTATATGCGTATAAAATTATATATGAAAAGTACATAAAAAATAATGTAAATTCGTAGCAATATAAATCAACAAAATACCAATAAAATAATATATATTTGAATGAAAATAGATTTACAAAATACACATAACCTAACTAAAATTTGTATTGAAATATATACAAAAATAAATAGAAAATAATTTGATTTTGTATGAAAATAGATATTCAAAATACACATAAAACTAGGTAAATTTCTTTTTAAATATATATACAAAATACCCATAAAATATTGTAAATTTGTGTCAAAATATATAAACAAATAGACATAAAATAACGTAAATTTGTATGAAAAATATATACAAAATACATAGAGAATAATGTCAAATCGTATCAAAATGAATGAGCAGAATATCAATAAAATAACGTAAATTTGTATGAAAATAAAGATGCAAAATACCCATAAAATAAAGCATATTTTTATAAAAATACATATAGAAAAATACACATAGAATAATTAAATTTGTATTAAAATTAATATACAAAATGCATATACAATAAATTTAAATTTGATTATATTAAATGAAATAAATATACAAAATAAACATAAAATAAGATAAATTTGTAATAAAATATATGTAAGAATACACATAAAATAATATAAATTTATATGAAAATATATATACAAATACACATAAAATAACATGATTTTGTATAAAATTTGTTTCAAAATATATACGAATACACAATAAAATACGTAAATTTTTATGAAAGTGTATATATAAAATACACATAAAATAATTTAAATACGTAGAAAAATATATATACAAAATACACATAAAATAATGTAAATTCGTAAAAAATTAAATACACAAAATTCCAATAAAAGAATGTATATTTGTAGGAAAATATATATACAAAAAACAAATAAAATAACTAAAATTTTTATAAAAATATATACAAAAATACACAAAAATATTTTAAATTTGTTTGAAAATAGATATGCAAAATACACATAAAGCTAGGCAAATTTGTATTGAAATACATATACAAAACTCACATGAAATAATGTAAATTTGTATGAAAATATATAAACAAATACATATAAAATAACGTAAATTTGGATAAAATATATATACAAAATATACATTAAATATTTTAAATATGTATAAAAATATATTATATTATATATATTTTTATTGATATTTGCGTTATTTATGTGTATTTTGTATATGTTTTCTCATAGAAATTTACATTATTTTATTGGTATTTTGTCTATTTATTTTGATACGAATTACATGATTATTTGTGTATTTTGTACATTTTTTTATACGTATTTACATTATTTAATGTGTATTTTTTTATATATTTTTATACAAATTTACGTTATTATATGTGTATTTGTATAAGTATTTTGATACAAATTTACATTATTTTATGTATTTTGTATATATATATATATATCAATTCAAATTTAGCTTATTTTATGTGTATTTTGTATATCTATTTATTTTAATACAAAATCAAATATTTTATGTTTTTTCTTATATATATTTTTATAAAAAATGCGTTATTTTATGGGTATTTTGCATCTTAATTTTCATACAAATTTACATTATTTTATTAATATTTTCTGTATTTATTTTGATACGATTTTACATTATTTTATTTGTGTTTTGTATATATTTATTTATACATATTTACATTATTTAATGTGTTTTTTTGTATATATGTTTGATACAAATTTACGTTATTTTAAGTCTATATGTTTATATATTTTCATTCAAATTTACATTATTTTATGTGTATTTTGTATATGTTTTTCAATATAAATTTACCTAGTTTTATATGTTTTTTGTACATTTATTTTCATACAAGTTTATATTATTTTTGTGTATTTTTGTATATAGTTTTATACAAATTTTGATTATTTTATGTATATTTTGTATATCTATTTTCATACAAATACACATTCTTTTCATGACATTTTGTTGATTTATTTTGACACGAATTAACATTATTTAATGTGTATTTTGTATATATATTTTTATACGTATTTACATTATTTCAAGTGTATTTTGTATATATATTTCTATAGAAACCTGCGTTATTTTATGTGTATTCGTATATATATTTTGAAACAAATTTACATTGTTTTATGTGTATTTTGCATATTTTTTTAATACAAATATACCTTATTGATGTGCATTTTGTATATTAATATTAATACAAATTTGATTAATCTATGTGTATTTTTGTATATGTATTTTTATAAAAATATGCTTTATTTTATGGGTATTCTGCATCGTTATTTTCATACAAATTTACATTATTTTATTGATATTCTGTGTATTTATTTTGATATGATTTTACATTATTCTATGTGTATTTTGTATATATATTTTATATAAAATGTATTTGTTTTCATTTCATACAAATCTACATTATTTTATGTGTTTTTTGTACATGTATTTAAATACAAATTTAACTAGTTATATGTGTATTTTGTATATCTATTTTGTATGTATATTTTCATAGAAATTTACTCTATTTTATTAGTATTCGTATATATATTTTGATACAAATTTACATTATTAATGTGTATTTTGCATATCTATTTCAATACAAATTTACTTTATTGTACGTGCATTTTGTATATTTATTTTAATACAAATTTAATTATTTTATATGTATTTTTGTATATATATTTTTATGCAAATATGCGTTATTATATGGATATTTTGAATCTTTATTTCCATACAAATTTACATTATTTTATTGATATTCTCTTTATTTATTTTGATACGATTTAACATTATTCTATGTGTTTTTTGTATATTTATATATATATATGTATATATATATATATATATATATATATATATATATATATATATATATATATATATATATATATATATATATATATATATATATATATATATATATATATATATATATATATATATATATATATATATATATATATATATATATATATATATATATATATATATATATATATATATATATATATATATATATATATATATATATTTACATTATTTAATGTTCATTTTGTATATATATTTTATCCAAATTTACATTATTTTATGTGTATTTGTTTATATATTTTCATACATATTTACATTATTTGAAGTGTTTTTTGTATATATATTTTTCAACGTATTTAAATTATTTTATGTGTATTTTGTATATACATTTTCATAAAAAAATTACGTTATCTTATTGTGTGTATAAATATATATTTTGATACAAATTTTATACAAATTCATGTTAGTTAATGTGTATTTGTATATATATTTTCATACAAATTTATATTTTTTTATGTGTATTTTTTCATATATTTCATTACAAATTTACCTAATTTTATGTTTATTTTGTATATTTATTTCATTCAATTTTAAATTATTTTATGTGTATATTTGTATTTGTATTTAGGTTATTTTATGTGTATTTTGTATATATATTTTCATCCAAAATTACATTATTTTATTGGTATTTCTTAATTTAATTCGATACGAATTTAGATTATTTCATAGGTATTTTGTATACATATTTTTATACTCATTTACATTATCTAATGTGTGTTTTGTATATATATTTTTATGCAAATTTATCTAATGTTCATTTTTGTACATATATTTTTATAGAAATTTGCGTTATTTTATGTATATAGTTTTATATAAATTTACGTTATTTTATGTGCATTTTGTATATTTATATTTATACAAATTCACATTCTTTTATTGGTATATTGTTTATTTACATTTATACGAATTTACATTATTTTATGTGGATTTTGTATACATTTTTTTATACGTATTTACTTAATTTTGTGTGTATTTTGTATATATGTTTTTATAGAAATCTACGTTATTTTATGTGTATTCGTATATATATTTTGAAACAAATTTACATTATTTTATAAGTATTTTGCATATCTATTTCAATACAAATTTACCTTATTGTATGTGCATTTTGTATATTTATTTTAATACAAGTTCAAATATTTTATGTGTATTTTGGTATCAATAATTTTTATAAAAAATGCGTTATTTTATAGGTATTTTGCATCTTAATTTTCATTTTATATGTACTTAGTATATATATTTTTATACACTCTTACATTATTTAATATTTATTTTGAATATATATTTTCATACAAATTCATGGTATTTTATGTGTATTTGTATATATATTTTCATATAAATTTACATTATTGTATGTGTATTTTGTACATATATTTTATTACAAATCTACCTTATTTTATATTTATTTTGTATGTGTATTTTGTATATTTAGATTTATCCAAATACACATTCTTTTATTGGTATTTTGTTTATTTATTTTAATTCGAATTTACATTATTTTATGTGTATTTTGTATACATTTTTTTATACGTATTTACTTAATTTTATGTGTATTTTGTATATATGTTTTTATAGAAATCTACGTTTTTTTATTTGTATTCGTATATATATTTTGAAACAAATTTACATTGTTTTATATGTATATTTGCATATCTCTTTCAATACAAATTTACCTTATTGTATGTGCATTTTGTATATTTATTTCAATACAAATTTAAAAATTTTATGTGTATTTTGGTATATATATTTTTATAAGAAATGCGCTATTTTATGGGAATTTTGCATCTTTATTTTCATACAAATTTACATTATTTTATTAATACTCGGTGTATTTATTTTGATACGATTTTATATTATTCTATTTGTTTTTTGTATATACTTTTTTTATACATATTTACATTATTTAATGTGTATCTTGCATATATATTTTATACAAATTTATTATCTATTATCTATTTTCATACAAATACACATTCTTTTCATGATATTTTGTTTATTTATTTTGACACGAATTTACATTATTTGATATGTATTTTGTATATATATTTTTATACGTATTTACATAATTTCATATGTATTTTGTGTATATATATTTAATAGATATTCAAAATACACATAAAATAACCTAAATTTGTATCAAACTATATACAAAAATACACAAAAATATTTTAAATTTGTATGTAAATATATATACAAAATACACATATAATTAGGTAAATTTGTATGGAAATACATATAAAAAATTCACATAAAATAATGTTAGTTTGAATGAAAATACATAAACAAATACACTTAAAATAACGTAAATTTGTATAAAAAAATATATACAAAACACAAATAGAATAATGTAAAATCGTATCAAAATAAATACACAGAATATTAATAAAGTAATGTAAATTTGTATGAAAATAAAGAGGCAAAATACCCATAAAATTACGCATTTTTTTATTTATAAAAATATATATACCAAAATACACAAAAAAATTAGATTTGTATTAAAATAAATATATAAAAAACACATACAATAAGGTAAATTTGTATTGAAATAGATATGCAAAAGACATATAAAGCAATGTAAATTTGTTTCAAAATATGTATACGAATACACATAAAATAACGTAGATTTCTAAAAAAATATATACAAAAATACACATAAAATAAAGTAAATACGTATAAAAAATGTATACAAAATACACATAAAATAATGTAAATTCGTATCAAAATAAATAAACAAAATACCAATAAAAGAATGTGTATTTGTATAAATATAAATATACAAAATACACATAAAATAACGTAAATTTATATAAAACTATATACAAAAATACACAGAAGTAATTAAATTTGTATGAAAATATATACAAAATACACACAAAATAAGCTAAATTTGAATTGAAATATATATACAAAATACATGAAATAAAGTAAATTTGTATCAAAATATTTATACAAATACATATAATAACGTAAATTTGTATGAAAATATAAACAAATACACATTAAATACTGTAAATACGTATCAAAAATATGTACAAAATACACATATAATCATGTAATTTGTATCAAAATAAATAAACAAAATACCAATAAAATAATATAAATTTGTATGAGTAAACGTGTATGTTGCATATTATTTCAATACAAATTTACCTTATTATATACGCATTTTGTATTTTAATTTTAATACAAATTTAATTGTTCGATGTGTATTTTTGTATCTGTATTTTTATAAACATATGCTTTATTTTTTTTTTTTTTTTTGCATCTTTATTTTCATACAAATTTACATTATTTTATTGATATTCTGTTCATTCATTTTGATACGAATTGACATTATTCTATGTGTGTTTTGTGTATATTTTTCATACAAATTTACGTTATTTTATGTGTATTTTTTTATATATTTTGAAACAAATTTACAATATTTTATGGCTATTTTGTATATACATTTCAAAAGAAATTTACCTAGTTTTATGTGTATTTTGTATATCTATTTTCATACAAACTCAAATTATTTCTATGTATTTTTGTATATATTTTAATACAAATTTTAGTTATGTTATGTGTATTTTGTAAAATTATTTTCATTCAAATATATATTATTTTATTGGTGTTTTGTTGATTTATATTGATACGAATTTACATTATTTTATATGTACTTTGTATATATATTTTTATACCCTTTTACATTATTTAATATTTATTTTGAATATATATTTTTATACAAATTCATGGTATTTTATGTGTATTTGTATATATATATATATATTTTCATATAAATTTACATTATTTTATGTGTATTTTGTACATATATTTTATTACAAATCTACCTTATTTTATGTTTATTTTGTATATGTATTTTGTATATTTATATTTATCCAAATACACATTCTTTTATTGGTATTTTGTTTATTTATTTTAAATCGAATTTATATTATTTTATGTGTATTTTGTATACATTTTTTTATACGTATTTACTTAATTTTATGTGTATTTTGTATATATATTTTTATAGAAATCTACGTTTTTTTATTTGTATTCGTATATATATTTTGAAACAAATTTACATTGTTTTATATGTATTTTTGCATATCTCTTTCAATACAAATTTACCTTATTGTATGTGCATTTTGTATATTTATTTCAATACAAATTTAAATATTTTATGTGTATTTTGGTATATATATTTTTATAAGAATTGCGCTATTTTATGAGAATTTTGCATCTTTATTTTCATACAAATTTACATTATTTTATTAATATTCGGTGTATTTATTTTGATACGATTTTACATTATTCTATTTGTTTTTTGTATACTTTTTTATACATTTTTACATTATTTAATGTGTATCTTGCATATATATTTTATACAAATTTATTATCTATTATCTATTTTCTACAAATTCACATTCTTTTCATGATATTTTGTTTATTTATTTTGACACGAATTTACATTATTTGATATATATTTTGTATATATATTTTTATACGTATTTACATAATTTCATATGTATTTTGTATATATATTTCTATAGAAATCTACTTTATTTTATGTGTATTCGTATATATATTTTAAAACAAATTTACATTGTTTTATATGGATTTTTGAATATCTCTTTTAATACAAATTTACCTTACTGTATATGCATTTTGTATATTTATTTCAATACAAATTTAAATATTTTATGTGTATTTTCGTATATATATTTTTATAAAAAATGCGATAATTTTTGGGAATTTTGCATCTTTATTTTCATACAAATTTACATTATTTTATTGATATTCTGTGTATTTATTTTGATACGATTTTACATTATTCTATTTGTTTATTGTATATATTTATTTATACACATTTGCATTATTTTAAGTGTATCTTGCATATATATTTTATATAAATTTACGTTATTTTAAGTGTATTTGTTTATATATTTTCATTCAAATTTACATTTATTTTAACTCGAAATTACATTATTCTATGTGTATTTTGTATACATTTTTTTATACGTATTTACTTAATTTTATGTGTATTTTATATATATATTTTTATAGAAATCTACGTTTTTTTATTTGTATTCGTATATATATTTTGAAACAAATTTACATTGTTTTATATGTATTTTTGCATATCTCTTTCAATACAAATTTACCTTATTGTATGTGCATTTTGTATATTTATTTTAACGCAAATTTAAATATTTTATGTGTATTTTGATATATATATTTTTATAAGAAGTGGTCTATTTGATGGGAATTTCGCATCTTTATTTTCATACAAATTTACATTATTTTATTAATATTCGGTGCATTCATTTTGATACGACTTTACATTATTCTATTTGTTTTTTGTATATACTTTTTTATACATATTTACATTATTTAATGTGTATCTTGCATATATATTTTATACAAATTTATTATCTATTATCTATTTTCATAAAAATACACATTCTTTTCATGATATTTTGTTTATTTATTTTGACACGAATTTACATTATTTGATATGTATTTTGTATATATATTTTTATACGTATTTACATAATTTCATATGTATTTTGTATATATATTTCTATAGAAATCTACATTATTTTAAGTGTATTCGTATATATATTTTGAAACAAATTTACATTGTTTTATATGTATTTTTGAATATCTCTTTCAATACAAATTTACCTTACTGTATATGCATTTTGTATATTTATTTCAAAACAAATTTAAATATTTTATGTGTATTTTGGTAAATATATTTTTATAAAAAATGCAATAATTTTTGGGAATTTTGCATCTTTATTTTCATACAAATTTACATTATTTTATTGATATTCTGTTTATTTATTTTGATACGATTTTACATTATTCTATTTGTTTTTTGTATATATATTTTTAATACACATTTACATTATTTAATGTGTATCATGCATATATATTTTATACAAATTTACGTTATTTTAAGTGCATTTGTTTATATATTTTCATTCAAATTTACATTATTTGATGTGTATTTGTATATGTATTTCAATACAAATTTACTTAATTTTATGTGTATTTTGTATATTTCTTTTCAAACAAATTTAAATTATTTTTGTGTATTTTTGTATATAGTTTTATACAAATTTAGGTTATTTTATGTACGCATTTACATTATTTAGTGTGTGTTTTGTATATATTTTTTTGCAAATTTACTTTATTTTATGTGCATTTTTGTACATATATTTTTTTTAGAAATTTGCGTTATTTGTATATGTTTTCTCATACAAATTTACATTATTTTATTGCTATTTTGTTTATTTATTTTGATACGAATTACATGATTATATGTGTATTTTGTACATATTTTTTATACGTATTTACATTACTTAATGTGTATTTTGTTTATATATTTTTAAACAAATCTACGTTATTATATGTATTTGTATAAATATTTTGATACAGATTTACATTATTTTATGTATTTTGTATGTACATTTCAATTCAAATTTAGCTTATTTTAGCTGTATTTTGTATATATATTTTCATACAAATTTAATTACTTCTGTGTATTTTTGTATATAGTTTTATACAAATTTACGATATTTTATGTGTATTTTGTATATTTATATTTATACAAATACACATTCTTTTACTGGTATTTTGTTTATTTATTTTGATACGATTTTTATGTATATTTTGTATTCATTTTTTTATACGTATATACTTCATTTTATGTGTATTTTGTATATATTTTTATAGAAATCTACGTTATTTTATGTGTATTCGTATATATATTTTGAAACAAATTTACATTGTTTTATATGTATTTTGCATATCTATTTCAATACAAATTTACCTTATAGTATGTGCATTTTTTATATTTATTTCAATACAAATTTTAATATTTTATGTGTATTTTGGTATATATTTTTTTATAAAAAATGCGCTATTTTATGGCTATTTTGCATCTTTATTTTCATACAAATTTACACTATTTTATTAATATTCTGCGTATTTATTGTTGATACGACTTTACATTATTCTATTTGTGTTTTGTATATACTTTTTTATACATATTTACATTATTTAATGTGTATCTTGCATATATTTTTTATACAAATTTATTATCTATTATCTATTTTCATAAAAATACACATTCTTTTCATGATATTTTGTTTATTTATTTTGACACGAATTTACATTATTTGATATGTATTTTGTATATATATTTTTATACGTATTTACATAATTTCATATGTATTTTGTAAATATATTTCTATAGAAATCTACATTATTTTAAGTGTATTCGTATATATATTTTGAAACAAATTTACATTGTTTTATATGTATTTTTGAATATCTCTTTCAATACAAATTTACCTTACTGTATATGCATTTTGTATATTTATTTCAAAACAAATTTAAATATTTTATGTGTATTTTGGTAAATATATTTTTATAAAAAATGCAATAATTTTTGGGAATTTTGCATCTTTATTTTCATACAAATTTACATTATTTTATTGATATTCTGTTTATTTATTTTGATACGATTTTACATTATTCTATTTGTTTTTTGTATATATATTTTTAATAAACATTTACATTATTTAATGTGTATCATGCATATATATTTATACAAATTTACGTTATTTTAAGTGCATTTGTTTATATATTTTCATTCAAATTTACATTATTTGATGTGTATTTGTATATGTATTTCAATACAAATTTACTTAATTTTATGTGTATTTTGTATATTTCTTTTCAAACAAATTTAAATTATTTTTGTGTATTTTTGTATATAGTTTTATACAAATTTAGGTTATTTTATGTACGCATTTACATTATTTAGTGTGTGTTTTGTATATATATTTTTTTGCAAATTTACTTTATTTTATGTGCATTTTTGTACATATATTTTTTTAGAAATTTGCGTTATTTGTATATGTTTTCTCATACAAATTTACATTATTTTATTGCTATTTTGTTTATTTATTTTGATACGAATTACATGATTATATGTGTATTTTGTACATATTTTTTATACGTATTTACATTACTTAATGTGTATTTTGTTTATATATTTTTAAACAAATCTACGTTATTATATGTATTTGTATAAATATTTTGATACAGATTTACATTATTTTATGTATTTTGTATGTACATTTCAATTCAAATTTAGCTTATTTTAGCTGTATTTTGTATATATATTTTCATACAAATTTAATTACTTCTGTGTATTTTTGTATATAGTTTTATACAAATTAACGATATTTTATGTGTATTTTGTATATTTATATTTATACAAATACACATTCTTTTACTGGTATTTTGTTTATTTATTTTGATACGATTTTTATGTATATTTTGTATTCATTTTTTTATACGTATATACTTCATTTTATGTGTATTTTGTATATATTTTTATAGAAATCTACGTTATTTTATGTGTATTTGTATATATATTTTGAAACAAATTTACATTGTTTTATATGTATTTTGCATATCTATTTCAATACAAATTTACCTTATAGTATGTGCATTTTTTATATTTATTTCAATACAAATTTTAATATTTTATGTGTATTTTGGTATATATTTTTTTATAAAAAATGCGCTATTTTATGGCTATTTTGCATCTTTATTTTCATACAAATTTACACTATTTTATTAATATTCTGCGTATTTATTGTTGATACGACTTTACATTATTCTATTTGTGTTTTGTATATATTTTTTTATACATATTTACATTATTTAATGTGTATTTTGTATATGTATTTCAATACAAATTTAGCTAATTTTATGTGTATTTTGTATATTTATTTTTATACAAATTTAAATTATTTATGTGTATTTTTGTATATAGTTTTATACAAACAGGTTATTTTATGGGTATTTTGTATATCTATTTTCATACAAATACACATTCTTTTGTGGCTATTTTTTTTATTTATTTTGACGAGAACTTAAATTATTTAATGTGTATTTTGTATATATATATTTTTATACGTATTTACATCATTTCATGTGTATTTTGTATATATATTTCTATAGAAATCTACTTTATTTTATGTGTATTCGTATATAGATTTTTTAACAAATTTACACTTTTATGTGCATTTTGTATATTTTTTCAATACAAATTTACCTTATTGTACGTGCATTTTGTATATTAATTTTAATACAAATTTAATTATTCTATGTGTATTTTTGTATATGTATTTTTTAAAAAAATATGCTTTATTTTATGGGTATTTTGCATCTTTATTTTCATACAAAATTACATTATTTTACTGATATTCTGTGTATTTATTTTGATACAATTTTACATTATTCTATGTATATTTTGTATATCTATTTTATACAAATGTACGTTATTTTATGTGAATTTGTTTTCATTTCATACAAATTTACATTATTTTATTATATATTCAAAATAAATATTAAATAATGTAAATGCGTATAAAAATATATATACAAAGTACATATAAAATAATGTAAATTCGTATAAATATAAATCAACAAAATACCAATAAAATAATATATATTTGAATGAAAATAGATTTACAAAATACACAGAACATAACTAAAATTTGTATTGAAATATATACAAAAATACATATAAATAATTTGAGTTGGTATGAAAATAGATATTCAAAATACACATAAAACTAGGTAAATTTCTTTTGAAATATATATACAAAATACCCATAAAATATTGTAAATTTGTGTCAAAATATATAAACAAATACACATAAAATAACGTAAATTTGTATGAAAAATATATACAAAATACACATAGAATAATGTCAAATCGTATCAAAATGAATGAGCAGAATATCAATAAAATAACGTAAATTTGTATGAAAATAAAGATGCAAAATACCCATAAAATAAAGCAAATTTTTATAAAAATACATATACAAAAATACACTTAGAATAATTAAATTTGTATTAAAATTAATATACAAAATGCATATAAAATAAGGTAAATTTGTATTGAAAAAATATGCGATACACATAAAAATGTAAATTAGTTTAAAAATCTATATACGAATACACATAATATAACGTAGATTTCTATAGAAATATATATACAAAATACACATGAAATGATGTAAATACGTATAAAAATATATATACAAAATACACATTAAATAATTTAAATTCTCGTCAAAATAAATAAACAAAATATCAATAAAAGAATGTGTATTTGTATGAAAATAGATATACAAAATACTCATAAAATAACCTAAGTTTGTATAAAACTATATACAAAAACACACAAAAATGATTTAAATTTGTATGAAAATAAATATACAAAATACACATAAAATTAGGTAAATTTGTATTGAAATACATATACAAAATACACATAAAATAATGGAAATTTGAATGAAAATATATAAACATATACACTTAAAATAACGTAAATTTGTATCAAATATATATACAAAATACTAATTAAATAATGTTAATATGTATAAAAAAAATATACAAAACACAAATAGAATAATGTAAAATCGTATCAAAATAAATACACATAATATTAATTAAATAATGTAAATTTGTATGAAAATAAAGATGCAAAATAGCCATATAATAACGCATTTTTTATAAAAATATATATACCAAAATACACATAAAATATTAAAATTTGTATTAAAATAAATATAAAAAATGCACATACTGTAAGGTAAATTTGTATTGAAATAGATATGCAAAATACATATAAAACAATGTAAATTTGTGTCAAAATATATATACGAATACACATAAAATAACGTTGATTTCTATAAAAATATATACAAAATACACATAAAATGAAGTAAATACGTATAAAAAAATGAATACAAAATACATAAAATCGTATCAAAATAAATAAACAAAATACCAGTAAAAGAATGTGTATTTGTATAAATAAAATATACAAAATACATAAAATATCGTAAATTTGTATAAAACTATATACAAAAATACACAGAACAAATACACATTCTTTTATTGGTATTTTGTTTATTTATAATGTTTCGAATTTATATTATTTTATGTGTATTTTGTTTACATTTTTTTATACGTATTTACCTAATTTTATGTGTATTTTGTATATATATTTTTATAGAAATCTACGTTATTTTATGTGTATTCGTATATATATTTTGATACAAATTTACATTGTTTTATATGTATTTTTGCATATCTCTTTCAATAGAAGTTTACCTTATTGTGTGTGCATTTTGTATATTTATTTCAATACAAATTTAAGTATTTTATGTGTATTTTGGTATATATATTTTTATAAGAAATGCGCTATTTGATGGGAATTTTGCATCTTTATTTTCATACAAATTTACATTATTTACTAATATTCGGTGTATTTATTTTGATACGATTTTACATTATTCTATTTGTTTTTTGTATATATTTTTTTTATACATATTTACATTATTTAATGTGTATCTTGCATATATATTTCATACAAATTTATTATCTATTATTTATTTTCATACAAATACACATTCTTTTCATGATATTTTGTTTATTTATTTTGACAGGAATTTTCATTACTTAATATGTATTTTATATATATATTTTTATACGTATTTACATAATTTCATGTGTATTTTGTATATATATTTCTATACAAATCTACGTTAATTTATGTGTATTCGTATATATATTTTGAAACAAATTTACACTGTTTTATTTGTATTTTGCGTTTTTTTCTCAATACAAATGTACCTTATTATATGTGTGCATTTTGTATATTAATTTTAATACAAATTTAATTATTCTATGTGTATTTTTGTATATGTATTTTTAAAAAAAAATATGCTTTGTCTTATGGGTATATTGCATCTTTATTTTCATTCAAATTTAAATTATTTTATTGATATTCTGTGTACTTATTTTGATACGATTTTACATTATTCTATGTATAACAAAAATAAATACAGAATAGACAAAAATAGATATGCAAAATACATATAAACAATGTAAATTTGTTTCAAAATATATATACGAATTCATATGAAATAAAGAAGCTTTCTATAAAAATATATATACAAAATACACATAAAATTAAGTAAATACGTATAAAAAATGTATACAAAATACACACAAAATAATGTAAATAAGTATCAAAATAAATAAACAAAATACCAATAAAAGAATGTGTATTTGTATAAATATATATATATACAAAATACACATTAAATAATATAAATTTGTTTAAAACTATACAAAATACACATGAAATGATGTAAATACGTATAAAAATATATATATACAAAATACACATTAAATAATGTAAATTTGCGTCAAAATCAATAAACAATATAACAATAAAAGAATGTGTATTTGTATGAAAATAGATATACAAAATACGCATAAAATAACCTAAATTTGTATCAAACTATATACAAAAATACACAAAAATATTTTAAATTTGTATGAAAATAAATATACAAAATACACATAAAATTAGGAAAATTTGTAATGAAATACATACACAAAATACACATAAAATAATGTAAATTTGAATGAAAATACATAAGCAAATACACTTAAAATAACGTAAATTTGTATAAAAAAATATGTACAAAACACAAATAGAATAATGTAAAATCGTATCAAAATAAATACACAGAATATTAATAAAATAATGTAAATTTGTAATAAAATAAAGAAGCAAAACACCCATAAAATAACGCATTTTTTTATTTATAAAAATATATATACCAAAATACACATCAAAAAATTAAATTTGTATTAAAATAAATTTGTATTGAAATAGATATGCA
This sequence comes from Eriocheir sinensis, assembly GCF_024679095.1. Lineage (NCBI taxonomy): Eukaryota > Metazoa > Arthropoda > Malacostraca > Decapoda > Varunidae > Eriocheir > Eriocheir sinensis. Next base: position 618,601 of record NW_026111943.1, read on the forward strand.
AAATACATATAAAACAATGTAAATTTGTTTCAAAATATATATACGAATACACATAAAATAACGTAGATTTCTATAAAAATATATATACAAAATACACATAAAATGAAGTAAATACGTATAAAAACATGTATACAAAATACACATAAAATAATGTAAATTCGTATCAAAATAAATAAACAAAATACCAATAAAAGAATGTGTATTTGTATAAATATAAATATACAAAATACACATAAAATAACATAAATTTATATAAAACTATATACAAAAATACACAGAAGTAATTAAATTTGTATGAAAATATACAAAATACACACAAAATAAGCTAAATTTGAATTGAAATATATATACAAAATACATGAAATAAAGTAGATTTGTATCAAAATATTTATACAAATACACATATAATAATGTAAATTTGTATGAAAATATATAAACAAAATACACATTAAATAATGTAATTACGTATAAAAAAATATGTACAAAATACACATATAATCATGTAATTCGTATCAAAATAAATAAACAAAATACCAATAAAATAATATAAATTTTATGAGTAAACGTGTATGTTGTATATTTTTTCAATACAAATTTACCTTATTATATACGCATTTTGTATATTAATTTTCATACAAATTTAATTATTCGATGTGTATTTTTGTATCTGTATTTTTATAAACATATGCTTTATTTTTTGGGTATTTTGCATCTTTATTTTCATACAAATTTACATTATTTTATTGATATTCTGCTCATTCATTTTGATACGAATTGACATTATTCTATGTGTATTTTGTATATATTTTTCATACAAATTTACGTTATTTTATGTGTATTTGTTTATATATTTTGACACAAATTTACAATATTTTATGGGTATTTTGTATATACATTTAAAAAGAAATTTACCTAGTTTTATGTGTATTTTGTATATCTATTTTCATACAAACTCAAATTATTTCTATGTATTTTTGTATATATTTTAATACAAATTTTAGTTATGTTATGTGTATTTTTTAAATTTATTTTCATTCAAATATATATTATTTTATTGGTGTTTTGTTGATTTATATTGATACGAATTTACATTATTTTATATGTACTTTGTATATATATTTTTATACGCTTTTACATTATTTAATATTTATTTTGAATATATATTTTTATACAAATTCATGGTATTTTATGTGTATTTGTATATATATTTTTATATAAATTTACATTATTTTACGTGTATTTTGTACATATATTTTTTAACAAATCTACCTTATTTTATGTTTATTTTGTATGTGTATTTTGTATATTTATATTTTATTTTATTTTATTTTATTGATATTCTGCTCATTCATTTTGATACGATTTGACATTATTCTATGTGTATTTTGTATATATTTTTCATACAAATTTACGTTATTTTATGTGTATTTGTTTATATATTTTGACACAAATTTACAATATTTTATGGGTATTTTGTATATATATTTCAAAAGAAATTTACCTAGTTTTATGTGTATTTTGAATATCTATTTTCATACAAACTCAAATTATTTATATGTATTTTTGTATATATTTCAATACAAATTTTAGTTATGTTATGTGTATTTTGTAAATTTATTTTCGTTCAAATATATATTTTATTGGTATTTTGTTGATTTATATTGATACGAATTTACATTATTTTATATGTACTTTTTATATATATTTTTATACGCATTTATATTATTTAATATTTATTTTGAATATATAATTTTATACAAATTCATGGTATTTTATGTGTATTTGTATATATATTTTCATATAAATTTACATTATTTTATGTGTATTTTGTACATATATTTCAATATAAATTTACCTTATTTTATGTTTATTTTGTATGTGTATTTTGTACATTTATATTTATACAAATACACATTCTTTTATTGGTATTTTGTTTATTTATTTTGTTTCGAATTTACATTATTTTATGTGTATTTTGTTTACATTTTTTTATACGTATTTACTTAATTTTATGTGTATTTTGTATATATATTTTTATAGAAATCTACGTTATTTTATGTGTATTCGTATATATATTTTGAAACAAATTTACATTGTTTTATATGTATTTTTGCATATCTCTTTCAATAGAAGTTTACCTTATTGTATGTGCATTTTGTATATTTATTTCAATACAAATTTAAATATTTTATGTGTATTTTGGTATATATATTTTTATAAGAAATGCGCTATTTGATGGGAATTTTGCATCTTTATTTTCATACAAATTTACATTATTTTATTAATATTCGGTGTATTTATTTTGATACGATTTTACATTATTCTATTTGTTTTTTGTATATATTTTTTTTATACATGTTTACATTATTTAATGTGTATCTTGCATATATATTTCATACAAAATTTATTATCTATTATTTATTTTCATACAAATACACATTCTTTACATGATATTTTGTTCATTTATTTTGACACGAATTTACATTACTTAATATGTATTTTATATATATATTTTTATACGTATTTACATCATTTCATGTGTATTTTACATATATATTTCTATAGAAATCTACGTTATTTTATGTGTATTCGTATATATATTTTGAAACAAATTTACACTGTTTTATTTGTATTTTGCGTTTTTTTTAATACAAATTTACCTTATTGTATGTGTGCATTTTGTATATTAATTTTAATACAAATTTAATTATTCTATGTGTATTTTTGTATATGTATTTTTTTAAAAAAATATGCTTTATCTTATAGGTATTTTGCATCATTTTTTTCATACAAATTTAAATTATTTTATTGATATTCTGTGTACTTATTTTGATACGATTTTACATTATTCTATGTATAACAAAAATAAATACGGAATACACAAAAATAGATATGCAAAATACATATAAACAATGTAAATTTGTTTCAAAATATATATACGAATACACATGAAATAAGGTAGATTTATATAAAAATATATATACAAAATACACATAAAATGAAGTAAATACGTATAAAAAATGTATACAAAATACACATAAAATAATGTAAATTAGTATCAAAATAAATAAACAAAATACCAATAAAAGAATGTGTATTTGTATAAATATATATATATATATATATATATATATATATATATATATATATATATATATATATATATATATATATATATATACAAAATACACATTAAATAATATAATTTTGTTTAAAACTATACAAAATACACATGAAATGATGTAAATACGTATAAAAATATATATACAAAATACACATTAAATAATGTAAATTCGCGTCAAAATAAATAAACAAAATATCAATAAAAGAATGTGTATTTTTATGAAAATAGATACACAAAATACACATAAAATAACCTAAATTTGTATAAAACTATATACAAAAATACACAAAAATATTTTAAATTTGTATGAAAATAAATATACAAAATACACATAAAATTAGGTAAATTTGTATTGAAATACATACACAAAATACAAATAAAATAATGTAAATTTGAATGAGAATACATAAACAAATACATTTAAAATAACGTAAATTTGTATAAAAAAAATATGTACAAAACACAAAAAGGATAATGTAAAATCATATCAAAATAAATACACAGAATATTAATAAAATAATGTAAATTTGTATGAAAATAAAGAAGCAAAATACCCATAAAATAACGCATTTTTTTATTTATAAAAATATATATACCAAAATACACATCAAAAATTAAATTTGTATTAAAATAAATATACAAAAAAACAAATACAATAAGGTAAATTTGTATTGAAATAGATATGCAAAATACATATAAAACAATGTAAATTTGTTTCAAAATATATATACGAGTACACATAAAATAACGTAGATTTCTATAAAAATATATATACAAAATACACATAAAATGAAGTAAATACGTATAAAAAAATGTATACAAAATACACATAAAATAATGTAAATTCGTATCAAAATAAATAAACAAAATACCTATAAAAGAATGTGTATTTGAATAAATATAAATATACAAAATACACATAAAATAACGTAAATTTATATAAAACTATATACAAAAATACACAGAAGTAATTAAATTTGTATGAAAATATATACAAAATACACACAAAATAAGCTAAATTTGAATTGAAATATATATACAAAATACATGAAATAAAGTAAATTTCTATCAAAATATTTATACAAATACACATATAATAACGTAAATTTGTATGAAAATATATAAACAAAATACACATTAAATAATGTAAATACGTATAAAAAAATTTGTACAAAATACACATATAATCATGTAATTCGTATCAAAATAGATAAACAAAATACCAATAAAATAATATAAATTTGTATGAGTAAACGTTTATGTTGCATATTTTTTCAATACAAATTTACCTTATTTTATACGCATTTTGTATATTAATTTTTATACAAATTTAATTATTCGATGTGTATTTTTGTATCTATTTTTTTAACATATGCTTTATTTTTTGGGCATTTTGCATCTTTATTTTCATACAAATTTACATTATTTTATTGATATTCTGCTCATTAATTTTGATAGGAGTTGACATTATTCTATGTGTATTTTGTATATATTTTTCATCAAATTTACGTTATTTTATGTGTATTTGTTTATATATTTTGACACAAATTTACAATATTTTATGGGTATTTTGTATATACATTTCAAAAGAAATTTACCTAGTTTTATGTGTATTTTGAATATCTATTTTCATACAAACTCAAATTATTTTTATGTATTTTTGTATATATTTTAATACAAATTTTAGTTATGTTATGTGTATTTTGTAAATTTATTTTCATTCAAATATATATTATTTTATTGGTGTTTTGTTGATTTATATTGATACGAATTTACATTATTTTATATGTACTTTATATATATATATATTTTCAAACGCTTTTACATTATTTAATATTTATTTTGAATATATATTTTTATACAAATTCATGGTATTTTATGTGCATTTGTATATATATTTTTATATAAATTTACATTATTTTATGTGTATTTTGTACATATATTTTATTACAAATCTACCTTATTTTATGTTTATTTTGTATGTGTATTTTGTATATTTATATTTATCCAAATACACATTCTTTTATTGGTATTTTGTTTATTTATTTTAATTCGAATTTACATTATTTTATGTGTATTTTGTATACATTTTTTTATACGTATTTACTTAATTTTATGTGTATTTTGTATATATATTTTTAAAGAAAACTACGTTTTTTTATTTGTATTCGTATATATATTTTGAAACAAATTTACATTGTTTTATATGTATTTTTGTATATCTCTTTCAATACAAATTTACCTTATTGTATGTGCGTTTTGTATATTTATTTCAATGCAAATTTAAATATTTTATGTGTATTTTTGTATATATATTTTTATAAGAAATGCGCTATTTTAGGGAAATTTTGCATATTTATTTTCATACAAATTTACATTATTTTATTAATATTCGGTGTATTTATATTGATACGATGTTACATTATTCTATTTGTTTTTTGTATATACTTTTTTATACATATTTACATTATTTAATGTGTATCTTGCATATATATTTTATACAAATTTATTATCTATTATCTATTTTCATACAAATACACATTCTTTTCATGATATTTTGTTTATTTATTTTGGCACGAATTTCCATTATTTGATATGTATTTTGCATATATATTTTTATACGTATTTACATAATTTCATATGTATTTTGTATATATATTTCTATAGAAATCTACTTTATTTTATGTGTATTCGTATATATATTTTGAAACAAATTTACATTGTTTTATATGTATTTTTGAATATCTCTTTCAATACAAATTTACCTTACTGTATATGCATTTTGTATATTTATTTCAATACAAATTTAAATATTTTATGTGTATTTTGTAAATATATTTTTATAAAAAATGCGATAATTTTTGGGAATTTTGCATCTTTATTTTCATACAAATTTACATTATTTTATTGATATTCTGTGTATTTATTTTGATACGATTTTACATTATTCTATTTGTTTTTTGTATATATTTTTTTATACACATTTACATTATTTAATGTGTATCTTGCATATATATTTGATACAAATTTACGTTATTTTAAGTGTATTTGTTTATATATTTTCTTTAAAATTTACATTATTTGATATGTATTTTGTATATGTATTTCAATACAAATTTACCTAATTTTGTGTATTTTGTATATTTCTTTTCAAACAAATTTAAATTATTTTTTTGTATTTTTGTATATAGTTTTATACAAATTTAGGTTATTTTATGTACGGATTTACATTATTTTGTGTGTGTTTTGTAAATATATTTTTATGCAAATTTACTTTATTTTATGTGCATTTTTGTACATATATTTTTATAGAAATTTGCGTTATTTATATATGTTTTCTCATACAAATTTACATTATTTTATTGCTATTTTGTTTATTTATTTTGATACGAATTACATTATTATATGTGTATTTTGTACATATTTTTTATACGTAATTACATTACTTAATGTGTATTTTGTTTATATATTTTTAAACAAATCTACGTTATTATATGTATTTGTATAAATATTTTGATACAGATTTACATTATTTTATGTATTTTGTATGTACATTTCAATTCAAATTTAGCTTATTTTAGCTGTATTTTGTATATATATTTTCATACAAATTTAATTACTTCTGTTTATTTTTTTATATAGTTTTATACAAATTTACGATATTTTTTGGGTATTTTGTATATTTATAATTATACAAATTCACATTCTTTTAGTGGTATTTTGTTTATTTATTTTGATACGATTTTCATGTGTATTTTGTATTCATTTTTTTATACGTATTTACTTCATTTTATATGTATTTTGTATATATTTTTACAGAAATATACGTTATTTTATGTGTATTCGTATATATATTTTGAAACAAATTTACATTCTTTAATATGTATTTTTGAATATCTCTTTCAATACAAATTTACCTTACCATATATACCAAAATACACATAAAAAAAATAAATTTGTATTAAAATAAATATATATAAAACACATACAATAAGGTAAATTTGTATTGAAATAGATATGCAAAATACATATAAAACAATGTAAATTTGTTTCAAAATATATATACGAATACACATAAAATAACGTAGATTTCTATAAAAATATATATACAAAATACACATAAAATGAAGTAAACACGTATAAAAAAATGTATACAAAATACACATAAAATAATGTAAACTCGTATCAAAATAAATAAACAAAATACCAATAAAAGAATGTATATCTGTATAAATATAAATATACAAAATACACATAAAATAACGTAAATTTATATAAAACTATATACAAAAATACACAGAAGTAATTAAATTCGTATGAAAATAGATATACAAAATACAGATAAAATAAGCTAAATCTGAATTGAAATATATATACAAAATACATGAAATAAAGTAAATTTGTATCAAAATATTTATAGAAATACACATATAATAACGTAAATTTGTATGAAAATATATAAACAAAATACACATTAAATAATGTAAATACGTATAAGAAAATATGTACAAAATACACATATAATCATGTAATTCGTATCAAAATAAATAAACAAAATACGAATAAAATAATATAAATTTGTATGAGTAAACGTGTATGTTGCATATTTTTTCAATACAAATTTACCTTATTATATACGCATTTTGTATATTAATTTTAATACAAATTTAATTATTCGATGTGCATTTTTGTATCTGTATTTTTATAAGCATATGCTTTATTTTTTTAGCATTTTGCATCTTTATTTTCATACAAATTTACATTATTTTATTGATATTCTGCTCATTCATTTTGATACGAATTGACATTATTCTATGTGTATTTTGTATATATTTTTCATACAAATTAACGTTATTTTATGTGTATTTGTTTATATATTTTGACACAAATTTACAATATTTTATGGGTATTTTGTATATACATTTAAAAAGAAATTTAACTAGTTTTATGTGTATTTTGTATATCTATTTTCATACAAACTCATATTATTTCTATGTATTTTTCCATATATTTTAATACAAATTTTAGTTATGTTATGTGTATTTTGTAAATTTATTTTCATTCAAATATATTATTTTATTGGTTTTTTGTTGACTTATATATATATATATATATATATATATATATATATATATATATATATATATATATATATATATATATATATATATATATATATATATATATATATATATATATATATATATATATATATATATATATATATATATATATATATATATATATATATATATATATATATATATATATATATATATATATATATATATATATATTTATTTTGAGTATATTTTTATACAAATTCATGGTATTTTATGTGTATTTGTATATATATTTTCATATAAATTTACATTATTTTATGTGTATTTTGAACATATATTTTATTACAAATCTACCTTATTTTATGTTTATTTTGTATGTGTATTTTGTATATTTATATTTATCCAAATTCACATTCTTTTATTGGTATTTTGTTTATTTATTTTAACTCGATTTTACATTATTTTATGTGTATTTTGTATACATTTTTTTATACGTATTTACTTAATTTTATGTGTATTTTGTATATATATTTTTATAGAAATCTACGTTTTTTTATTTGTATTCGTATATATATTTTGAAACAAATTTACATTGTTTTATATGTATTTTTTCATATCTCTTTCAATACAAATTTACCTTATTGTATGTGCATTTTGTATATTTATTTCAATGCAAATTTAAATATTTTATGTGTATTTTGGTATATATATTTTTATAAGAAATGCGCTATTATATGGGAATTTTGCATCTTTATTTTCATACAAATTTACATTATTTTATTAATATTCGGTGTATTTATTTTGATACGATGTTACATTATTCTATTTGTTTTTTGTATATAATTTTTTATACATATTTACATTATTTAATGTGTATCTTGCATATATATTTTATACAAATTTATTATCTATTATCTATTTTCATACAAATACACATTCTTTTCATGATATTTTGTTTATTTATTTTGACACGAATTTACATTATTTGATATGTATTTTGTATATATATTTTTATACGTATTTACATAATTTCATATGTATTTTGTATATATATTTCTATAGAAATCTACTTTATTTTATATGTATTCGTATATATATTTTGAAACAAATTTACATTGTTTTATATGTATTTTGGAATATCTCTTTCAATACAAATTTACCTTACTGTATATGCATTTTGTATATTTATTTCAATACAAATTTAAATATTTTATGTGTATTTTGGTAAATATATTTTTATAAAAAATGCGATAATTTTTATGAGTTTTGCATCTTTATTTTCATGCAAATTTACATTATTTTATTGATATTCTGTGTATATATTTTGATACGATTTTACTTTATTCTATTTGTTTTTTGTATATATATTTTTTATACACATTTACATTATTTAATGTGTATTTCGTATATATATTTTATAAAAATTTACGTTATTTTAAGTGTATTTGTTTATATTTTCATTAAAATTTACATTATTTGATGTGTATTTTGTATATGTATTTCAATACAAATTTACCTAATTTTATGTGTATTTTGTATATTTATTTTCAAACAAATTTAAATTAATTTTGTGAATTTTTGTATATAGTTTTATACAAATTTAGGTTATTTTATGTACGCATTTACATTATTTATTTTGCATATATATTTTTTTGCAAATTTACATTATTTTATTATTTTGTACATATATTTTATAATTTGTTACATTATTCTATTTGTTTTTTGTATATACTTTTTATACATATTTACATTATTTAATGTGTATCATGCATATATATTTTATACAAATTTATTATCTATTATCTATTTTCATACAAATGCACATTCTTTTCATGATATTTTGTTTATTTATTTTGACACGAATTTACATTATTTGATATGTATTTTGTATATATATTTTTATACGTATTTACATAATTTCATATGTATTTTGTATATATATTTCTATAGAAATCTACTTTATTTTATGTGCATTCGTATATATGTTTTGAAACAAATTTACATTGTTCTATATGTATTTTTGAATATCTCTTTCAATACAAATTTAACTTACTGTATATGCATTTTGTATATTTATTTCAATACAAATTTAAATATTTTATGTGTTTTTGGTAAATATATTTTTAAAAAAATGCGATAATTTTTGGGAATTTTGCATCTTTATTTTCATACAAATTTACATTATTTTATTGATATTCTGTGTATTTTTTTTGAAACGATTTTACATTATTCTATTTGTTTTTTGTATATATTTTTTTATACACATTTACATTATTTAATGTGTATCTTGCATATATATTTTATAGAAATTTAAGTTATTTTAAGTGTATTTGTTTATATATTTTCATTCAGATTTACATTATTTGATATGTATTTTGTATATGTATTTCAATACAAATTTACCTAATTTTATGTGTATTTTGTATATTTCTTTTCAAACAAATTTAAATTATTTTTGTGTATTTTTGTATATATTTTTATACAAATTTAGGTTATTTTATGGACTCATTTAAATTATTTAGTGTGTTTTTTGTATATATATTTTTATGCAAATTTACTTTATTTTATGTGCATTTTTGTACATATATTTTTATAGAAATTTACGTTATTTGTATATGTTTTCTCATACAAATTTACATCATTTTATTGCTATTTTGTTTATTTATTTTGATACGAATTACATGATTATATGTGTATTTTGTACATATTTTTTATACGTATTTACATTACTTAATGTGTATTTTGTTTATATATTTTTAAACAAATCTACGTTATTATATGTATTTGTATAAATATTTTGATACAGATTTACATTATTTTATGAATTTTGTATGTACATTTCAATTCAAATTTAGCTTATTTTAGCTGTATTTTGTATATATTTTCTCATACAAATTTAATTACTTCTGTGTATTTTTGTATATAGTTTTATACAAATTTACGATATTTTTTGTGTATTTTGTATATTTATATTTATACAAATACACATTCTTTTACTGGTATTTTTCTTATTTATTTTGATACGATTTTTATGTGTATTTTGTATTCATTTTTTTATACGTATTTACTTCATTTTATGTGTATTTTGTATATATTTTTATAGAAATCTACGTTATTTTATGTGTATTCGTATATATATTTTGAAACAAATTTACATTGTTTTATATGTATTTTTGAATATCTCTTTCAATACAAATTTACCTTACCATATATACAAAAAATACACATAAAAAATTAAATTTGTATTAAAATAAATATATAAAAAACACATACAATAAGGTAAATTTGTATTGAAATAGATATGCAAAATACATATAAAACAATGTAAATTTGTTTCAAAATATATATACGAATACACATATAATAACGTAGATTTCTATAAAAATATATATACAAAATACACAAAATGAAGTAAATACGTATAAAAAAATGTATACAAAATACACATAAAATAATGTAAATTAGCAACAAAATAAATATACAAAATATCAATAAAAGAATGTGTATTTGTATAAATATAAATATACAAAATACACATAAAATAACGTAAATTTATATAAAACTATATTCAAAATTACACAAAAGTAATTAAATTTGTATGAAAATATATGCAAAATACACACAAAAAAAGCTAAATTTGAATTGAAATACATATACAAAATACATGAAATAAAGTAGATTTGTATCAAAATATTTATACAAATAAACATATAATAACGTAAATTTGTATGAAAATATATAAACAAAATACACATTAAATAATGTAAATACGTATAAAAAAATATGTACAAAATACACATATAATCATGTAATTCGTATCAAAATAAATAAAAAAAATACCAATAAAATAATATAAATTTGTATGAGTAAACGTGTATGTTGCATATATTTTCAATACAAATTTACCTTATTATATACGCATTTTGTATATTAATTTTAATGCAAATTTAGTTATACATATAAACTATATAAATTTGTTTCAAAATATATATACGAATACACATGAAATAAGGTAGATTTCTATAAAAATATATATACAAAATACACATAAAATTAAGTAAATACGTATAAAAAATGTATACAAAATACTCATAAAATAATGTAAATTAGTATCAAAATAAATAAACAAAATACCAATAAAAGAATGTGTATTTGTATAAATATATATATATATATATATACAAAATACACATTAAATAATATAAATTTGTTTAAAACTATACAAAATACACATGAAATGATGTAAATACGTATAAAAATATATATACAAAATACACATTAAATAATGTAAATTCGCGTCAAAATAAATAAACAAAATATCAATAAAAGAATGTGTATTTGTATGAAAATAGATATACAAAATACACATAAAATAACCTAAATTTGTATCAAACTATATACAAAAATACACAAAAATATTTTAAATTTGTATGAAAATAAATATACAAAATACACATAAAATTAGGTAAATTTGTATTGAAATACATATACAGAATACACTTAAAATAACGTAAAATTTGTATAAAAAAATATATACAAAACACAAATAGAATAATGTAAAATCGTATCAAAATAAATACACAGAATATTAATAAAATAATGTAAATTTGTATGAAAATAAAAAGGCAAAATACCCATAAAATAACGCATTTTTTTTATTTATAAAAATATATATACCAAAATACACAAAAAAATTAAATTTGAATTAAAATAAATATATAAAAAACACATACAATAAGGTAAATTTGTGTTGAAATAGATATGCAAAATACATATAAAACAATGTAAATTTGTTTCAAAATATATATAGGAATACACATAAAATAACGTAGATTTCTATAAAAATATATATACAAAATATACATAAAATGAATTAGATACATATAAAAAAATGTATACAAAATACACATAAAATAATGTAAATTCGTATCAAAATAAATATACAAAATACCAATAAAAGAATGTGTATTTGTATTAATATAAATATACAAAATACACATAAAATAACGTAAATTTATATAAAACTATATACAAAAATACAGAGAAGTATTTTAATTTGTATGAAAATAGATATACAAAATAAGGTAAATTCGTTTCAAATTCAATAAACAAAATTCAGATAAAAGAACGTATATTTGTAGAAAAAATAATTATACAAAATACACATAAAATAACGAAAATTTGTATGAAAATATATAAAAAAATAAACAAAAATAATTTCAATTTGTATGAAAATAAATATACAAAATACACATGTATTTTGTATATCTATTTTCACACAAATTTAATTACTTTTGTGTATTTTTGCATATAGTTTTATATAAATTTACGTTTTTTTATTTGTATTTTGTATATATATATACAATACATATATTTTTTTAGAAATTTGCGTTAATTTATGTGTATTTGTATATGTTTTCTCATACAAATTTACATTATTGTATTGCTATTTTGTTTATTTATTTTGATACGAATGAAAATAGAAATACAAAATATACATAAAATAAACTAAATTTGTATTGAAATATATATACAAAATACATAAAATAATGTAGATTTGTATCAAAATATTTTAACAGATGCGCATAAAATAACGTAAATTTGTTTTAAAATATACAAAATACACATTAAATAATGTAAATATGTATAAAAAAATATATACAAAAAACAAATAGAATAATGTAAAATCGTATCAAAATAAATACACAGAATATTAATAAAACAATGTAAATTTGTATGAAAATAAAGATGCAAAATACCCATTAAATAACGCTTTTTTTTTAAATATATATACCAAAATACACTTGAAAAAATTAGTTTGTATTAAAATAAATATACAAAATACACATACAATAACGTAAATCTGTATTGAAATAGATATGCAAAATACATATAAAACAATGTAAATTTGTTTTAAAATATATATACGAATACACATAAAATAACGTAGATTTCTATAAAAATATATATACAAAATACACATAAAATGAAGTAAATACGTATAAGAAAATGTATACAAAATACACATAAAATAATGTAAATTCGTATCAAAATAAATAAACAAAATACCAATAAAAGAATGTGTATTTGTATATATATAAATATACAAAATACACATAAAATAACGTAAATTTGTATAAAACTATATACAAAAATACACAGAAGTAATTAAATTCGTATGAAAATAGATATACAAAATACAGATAAAATAAGCTAAATTTGAATTGAAATGTATATACAAAATACAATATTTTATGTGTATATTTGTATTTGTATTTAGGTTATTTTATGTGTATTTTGTATATATATTTTCATTCAAAATTACATTATTTTACTGGTATTTTCTTAATTTAATTCGATACGAATTTAGATTATTTCATAGGTATTTTCTATACATATTTTTATACTCATTTACATTATCTAATATGTGTTTTGTATATATATTTTTATGCAAATTTATTTCATGTTCATATTTGTACATATATTTTTTATAGAAATTTGTGTTATTTTATGTATATAGTTTTATATAAATTTACGTTACTTTATGTGCATTTTGTATATTTATATTTATACAAATACACATTCTTTTATTGCTATATTGTTTATTTACATTTATACGAATTTACATTATTTTATGTGTATTTTGTATACATTTTTTTATATCTATTTACTTAATTTTATGTGTATTTTGTATATGTATTTTTATAGAAATCTACGTTATTTTATGTGTATTCGTATATATATTTTGAAACAAATTTACATTATTTTATATGTATTATGCATATCTATTTCAATACAAATTTACCTTATTGTATGTGCATTTTGTATATTTATTTTAATACAAATTGAAATATTTTATGTGCATTTTGGTATCAATAATTTTATAAAAAATGCGTTATTTTATAGGTATTTTGCATCTTAATTTTCATACAAATTTGCATTATTTTATTAATATTCTGTGTATATATTTTGATACGATTTTACATTATTCTATTTGTGTTTTGTATATATTTTTTTATACATATTTACATTATTTAATGTGTATTTTATACATATATTTCAAACAAATTTACGTTATTATATGTGTATTTGTTTATATATTTTCTTTCAAATTTACATTATTTTATGTGTATTTTGTATATGTATTTCAATACAAATTAACCTAATTTTATTTATTTTCATACAAATTGAAATTATTTTTGTTTATTTTTTTATATATTTTCATACAAATTTTCGTTATTTTATGTGTATTTTGTATATTTATTTTTTCTACAAATATACGTTCTTTTATCTGAATTTTGTTTATAGAATTTGAAACGAATTTATCTTTTTTTTGTAAATCTATTTTCATACAAATTAAAATACTTCTGTGTATTTTTGTATATAGTTTTATATAAATTTACGTTACTTTATGTGTATTTTGTATATTTATATTTATACAAATACACATTCTTTTATTGGTATTTTGTATATTTATTTTGGTGCGAATTTACATTATTTTGTGTATTTTGTATAATTTTTTTTTATACGTATTTACTTCATTTTATGTGTATTTTGTATATATATTTTTATAGAAATCTACGTTATTTTATGTGTATTCGTATATATATTTTGAAACAAATTTACATTGTTTTATATGTATTTTGCATATCTATTTTAATACAAATTTACCTTATTGTATGTGTTTTTTATATATTTATTTTAATACAAATTTAATTTTTTTGTGTATTTTGGTATATATGGTAAGGTAAATTTGTATTGAAAGAGATATTCAAAAATACCTAAAAAACAATGTAAATTTGTTTAAAAATATATATACGAATACACATAAAATAACGTAGATTTCTATAAAAATATATACAAAATTCACATAAAATGAAGTAAATACGTATAAAAAAATGAATACAAAATACACATAAAAATCGTATCAAAATAAATAAACAAAATACCAGTAAAAGAATGTGTATTTGTATAAATATAAATATACAAAATACACAAAAAATATCGTAAATTTGTATAAAACTATATAAAAAAATACACAGAAGTAATTAAATTTGTATGAAAATATATATAAAAAATACAGCTAAAATAAGCTAAATTTGAATTGAAATGTACATACAAAATACATAAAATAATGTAAATCTGTATCAAAATATTTATACAAATACATATAATAACGTAGATTTGTTTAAAAATATATAAACAAAATACACATTAAGTAATGTAAATACGTATAAAAAATATGTACAAAATACATATATAATCATGTAATTCGTATCAAAATAAATAAACAAAATAGCAATAAAATAATGTAAATTTGTATGAGAAAACATATACAAATAACGCAAATTTCTATAAAAATATATGTACAAAAATGCACATAAGATAAAGTAAATTTGCATAGGAATATACATACAAAACACACACTAAATAATGTAAATGCGTACATAAAATAACCTAAATATGTATAAAACTATATACAAAAATACACAAAAATAATTTAAATTTGTTTGAAAAGAAATATACAAAATACACATAAAATTAGGTAAATTTGTATTGAAATACATATACAAAATACTCATCAAATAATGTAAATTTGAAGAAAAAAATATAAACAAATACACTTAAAATAACGTAAATTTGTATAAAATATATATGCAAGATACACATTAAATAATGTAAATGTGTATAAAAAAATATATACAAAAAACAAATAGAATAATGTAAAATCGTATCAAAATAAATACACAGAATATCAATAAAATAATGTAAATTTGAATGAAAATAACAGAATATCAATAAAATAATGTAAATTTGTATGAAAATAAAGATGCAAAATTCCCAAAAATTATCGCTTTTTTTATAGAAATATATTTACCAAAATACACAGAAAATATTTAAATTTGTATTGAAATAAATATACAAAATGCATATACAGTAAGGTAAATTTGTATTGAAAGAGATATTCAAAAATATATATAAAACAATGTAAATTTGTTTCAAAATATATATACGAATACACATAAAATAAAGTAGATTTCTATAGAAATATATATACAAAATACATATGAAATTATGTAAATACGTATAAAAATATATATACAAAATACATATCAAATAATGTAAATTCATGTCAAAATAAATAAACAAAATATCATGAAAAGAATGTGTATTTGTATGAAAATAGATAATAGATAATAAATTTGTATAAAATATATATGCAAGATACACATCAAATAATGTAAATATGTATAAAAAAGTATATACAAAAAACAAATAGATTAATGTAACATCGTATCAAAATAAATACACCGAATATTAATAAAATAATGTAAATTTGTATGAAAATAAAGATGCAAAATTCCCATAAAATAGCGCATTTCTTATAAAAATATATATACCAAAATACACATAAAATATTTAGATTTGCATTGAAATAAATATACATAATGCACATACAATAAGGTAAATTTGTATTGAAAGAGATATGCAAAAATACATATAAAACAATGTAAATTTGTTTCAAAATATATATACGAATGCAAAAATAAAAAAACGTAGATTTCTATAAAATATATATACAAAATACACATAAAATTAAGTAAATACGTATAAAAAAATGTATACAAAATACACATAAAATAATGTAAATTCGAATTAAAATAAATAAACAAAATACCAATAAAAGATTGTGTATTTGGATAAATATAAATATACAAAATACACATACAAAATAAACATAAAATAAGGTAGATTTGTAATAAAATATATGTACAAAATACACATAAAATAATGTAAATTTATATGAAAATATATATACAAATAAACATAAAATACCATGAATTTGTATAAAAACATATATTCAAAATAAATATTAAATAATGTAAAAGCGTATAAAAATATATATACAAAGTACATATAAAATAATGTAAATTCGTATATATATAAATCAAGAAAACACCAATAAAATAATATATATTTGAATGAAAATAAATTTACAAAATACACATAACATAACTAAAATTTTTATTAAAATATATACAAAAATACATAGAAATAATTTGAGTTTGTATGAAAATAGATATACAAAATACACATAAAACTAGGTAAATTTCTTTTGAAATGTATATACAAAATACCCATAAAATATTGTAAATTTGTGTCAAAATATATAAACAAATACACATAAAATAACGTAAATTTGTATGAAAAATATATACAAAATACACATAGAATAATGTCAATTCGTATCAAAATGAATGAGCAGAATATCAATAAAATAATGTAAATTTGTATGAAAATAAAGATGCAAAATACCCAAAAAATAAAGCATATGTTTATAAAAATACAGATACAAAAATACACATCGAATAATTAAATTTGTATTAAAATTAATAAACAAAATGCGTATATAATAAGGTAAATTTGTATTGAAAAAATATGCAACATACACGTTTACTCATACAAATTTATATTATTTTATTGGTATTTTGTTTATTTATTTTGATACGAATTACATGATTATATGTGTATTTTGTACATTTTTTTTTTATACGTATTTACATTATTTAATGTGTATTTTGTTTATATATTTTCATACAAATTTACGTTATTATATATGTATTTGTATAAATATTTTGACAGAAATTTACTTTATTTCATGTATTTTGTATATATATTTCAATTCAAATTTAGCTTATTTTGTGTGTATTTTGTATATATTTTCATACAAATTTAATTACTTCTGTGTATTTTTGTATATAGTTTTATATAAATTTACGTTATTTTATGTGTATTTTGTATATTTATATTTATACAAATACACATTCTTTTATTGATATTTTGTTTATTTATTTTGACGCGAATTTTATGTGAATTTGTTTTCATTTCATACAAATTTACATTATTTTATGTGTATTTTGTACATGTATTTAAATACAAATTTAACTAATTATATGTGTATTGTGTATATCTATTTTCATACAAATTGAAATTATTTTTTTGTTTTTTTGTATATATTTTTATTCAAATTTTCGTAATCTTAGAAAAGTATATATACCAAAATACACATGAAATATTTAAATTTGCATTGAAATAAATATACAAAATGCACATACAATTAGGTAAATTTATATTGAAAGAGATATGCAAAAATACATGTAAAACAATGTAAATTTGTTTCAAAATATATACGAATACAAATAAAAAAGCGTAGATTTCTATAAAAATATATATACAAAATACACATAAATTAAGTAAATTCGTAAAAAAAAATGTATACAAAATACACATAAAATAATGTAAATTCGAATTAAAATAAATAAACAAAATACCAATAAAAGAATGTGTATTTGGATAAATATAAATATACAAAATACACATACAAAATAAACATAAAATAAGGTAGATTTGTAAAAAAATATATGTACAAAATACACATAAAATAATGTAAATTTATATGAAAATATATATACAAATACACATAAAATACCATGAATTTGTATAAAAATATATATTCAAAATAAATATTAAATAATGTAAAAGCGTATAAAATATATGTATACAAAGTACATATAAAATAATGTAAATTCGAATCAATATAAATCAACAAACACCAATAAAATAATATATATTTGAATGAAAATAAATTTACAAAATACACATAACATAACTAAAATTTGTATTAAAATATATACAAAAATACATAGAAATAATTTGAGTTTGTATGAAAATAGATATACAAAATACACATAAAACTAGGTAAATTTCTTTTGAAATGTATATACAAAATACCCATAAAATATTGTAAATTTGTGTCAAAATATATAAACAAATACACATAAAATAACGTAAATTTGTATGAAAAATATATACAAAATACACATAGAATAATGTCAATTCGTATCAAAATGAATGAGCAGAATATCAATAAAATAATGTAAATTTGTATGAAAATAAAGATGCAAAATACCCAAAAAATAAAGCATATGTTTATAAAAATACAGATACAAAAATACACATCGAATAACTAAATTTGTACTAAAATTAATATACAAAATGCGTATATAATAAGGTAAATTTGTATTGAAAAAATATGCAACATACAGGTTTACTCATACAAATTTATATTATTTTATTGGTATTTTGTTTATTTATTTTTATACGAATTACATGATTATATGTGTATTTTGTACATATTTTTTTATACGTATTTACATTATTTAATGTGTATTTTGTTTATATATTTTCATACAAATTTACATTATTATATGTGTATTTGTATAAATATTTTGATACAAATTTACTTTATTTCATGTATTTTGTATATATATTTCGATTCAAATTTAGCTTATTTTGTGTGTATTTTGTATATATTTTCATACAAATTTAATTACTTCTGTGTATTTTTGTATATAGTTTTATATAAATTTTCGTTATTTTATGTGTTTTTTGTATATTTATATTTATACAAATACACATTCTTTTATTGGTATTTTGTTTATTTATTTTGATACGAATTTACATTATTTGATGTGTATTTTGTATACATTTTTTTATACGTATTTACTTCATTTTATGTGTATTTTGTATATATATTTTTATAGAAATCTACGTTATTTTATGTGTATTCGTATATATATTTTGAAACAAATTTACATTGTTTTATATGTATTTTGCATATCTATTTCAATACAAATTTACCTTATTGTATGTGTTTTTTGTATATTTATTTTAATACAAATTTAATTTTTTTATGTGTATTTTGGTATATATATTTTCATAAATAAAAAAATGCGTTATTTTATGGGTATTTTGCTTCTTTATTTTCATACAAATTTACATTATTTTATTAATATTATGTGTATTTATTTTGATACGATTTTACATTATTCTATTTGTGTTTTGTACATATTTTTTTATACAAATTTACGTTATTTTAAGTGTATTTGTTTATGTATTTTCATTCAAATTTACATTATTTTATGTGTATTTGTGTATGTATTTCAATACAAATTTACCTAATTTTATGTGTATTTTGTATATTTATTTTCATACAAATTTAAAATATTTTTGTGTATTTTTGTATATAGTTTGATACAAATTTAGATTATTTTATGTGTATTTTGTATATCTATTTTCATACAAATACACATTCTTTTATTGATATTTTGTTTATTTATTTTGACGCGAATTTACATTATTTAATGTGTATTTTGTATATATATTTTTATACGTATTTACATCATTTCATGTGTATTTTGTATAGTTTTAAACAAATTAATATTATTTAATTTATATATATATATATATATATATATATATATATATATATATATATATATATATATATATATATATATATATATATATATATATATATATATATATATATATATATTTATACAAATACACATTCTTTTATTGGTATTTTGTTTATTTATTTTGATACTAATTTACATTATTTTATGTGTATTTTGTATACATTTTTTATACGTATTTACTTAATTTTATGTGTATTTTGTATATATATTTTTATAGAAATCTACCTTATTTCATGTGTATTCGTATATATATTTTGAAACAAATTTACATTGTTTATATGTATTTTGCATATCTATTTTTGTGTATTCTGTATTTATTTTTGTTATACATAGAATAATGTAAAATCGTATCAAAATAAATACACAGAATATCAATAAAATAATTTAAATTTGTATGAAAATAAAGATGCAAAATACCCATAAGATAAAGCATTTTTTTTTTAAATACATATACAAAAATACACATAGAATAATTAAATTTGTATTAAAATTAATATACAAAATGCACACATACAATAAGGTAAATTTGTATTGAAAAAAAAACCGCAAAATACAAATAAAACAGTGTAAATTTGTTTCAAAATATATATACGAATACACATAAAATAACGTAGATTTCTATAAAAATATGTATACAAAATACACATGAAATAAAGTAAATACGTATAAAAATATATATATAAAATACATATTAAGTAATGTAAATTCGTGTCAAAATAAATAAACAAAATATCATGAAAAGAATGTGTATTTGTATGAAAATAAATAATAGATAATAAATTTGTATGAAATATATATCCAAGATACACATTAAATAATGTAAATATGTATAAAAAAAATATATACAAAAAACAAATAGAATAATGTAAAATCGTATCAAAATAAATACACCGAATATTAATAAAATAATGTAGATTTGTATGAAAATAAAGATGCAAAATTCCCATCAAATAGCGCATTTCTTATAAAAATATATATACCAAAATACACATAAAATATTTAAATTTGTATTGAAATAAATATACAAAATGCACATACAATAAGGTAAACTTCTATTGAAAGAGATATGAAAAAATACATATCAAACAATGTAAATTTGTTTCAAAATATAACGTAGATTTCTATAAAAATATATAAACAAAATACACATAAAATTAGATAAATACGTATAAAAAAATGTAAACAAAATACACATAAAATAATATAAATTCGAAACAAAATAAATAAACAAAATACCAATAAAAGAATGTGTATTTGTTCTGTGTATTTTTGTATATAGTTTTATACAAATTTATGATATTTTATGTGTATTTTGTATATTTATATTTATACAAATACACATTCTTTTACTGGTATTTTGTTTATTTATTTTGATACGATTTTTATGTGTATTTTGTATTCATTTTTTTATACGTATTTACTTCATTTTATGTGTATTTTGTATATATTTTTATAGAAATCAACGTTATTTTATGAGTATTCGTATATATATTTTGAAACATATTTACATTGTTTTATATGTATTTTGCATATCTATTTCAATACAAATTTACCTTACAGTGTGTGCAATTTTTATATTTATTTTAATACAAATTTTAATATTTGATGTATATTTTGGTATATATATTTTTATAAAAAATGCGTTATTTTATAGCTATTTTGCATCTTGATTTTTATACAAATTTACATTATTTTATTAATATTCTGTGTATTTATTTTGATACGATTTTACATTATTCTATTTGTGTTTTGTATATATTTTTTTATACATATTTACATTATATAATTAGTATTTTGTATATATATTTGATACAAATTTACGTTATTTTAAGTGTATATGTTTATATATTTTCATTCAAATTTCCATTATTTTATGTGTATTTTGTATATGTATTTCAATACAAATTTACCTAATTTTATGTGTATTTTGGGTATTTATTTTCATACAAATTTAAATTATTTTTGTGTATTTTTGTATATAGTTTTATACAAACTTAGGTTATTTTATGAGTATTTTGTATATCTATTTTCATACAAATACACATTCTTTTATTGATATTTTGTTTATTCATTTTGACGAGAATTTAAATTATTTAATGTGTATTTTGTATATATATTTTTATACGTATTTACATCATTTCTTGTGTATTTTGTATATATATTTCTATAGAAATCTACGTTATATTATGTGTATTCGTATATAGATTTTTAAACAAATTTACACTTTTATGTGTAATTTGCATATTTTTTCAATACAAATATACCTTATTGTATATGCATTTTGTATATTAACTTTAATACAAATTTAATTATTCTATTTGTATTTTTGTATATGTATTTTTATAAAAATATGCTTTATTTTATGGGTATTTTGCATCTTTATTATCATACAAATTTACGTTATTTTATTGATATTCTGCTCATTCATTTTGATACGACTTGACATTATTCTATGTGTATTTTGTATATATTTTTCATACAAATTTACGTTATTCTATGTGTATTTGTTTATATATTTTGACACAAATTTACAATATTTTATGGGTATTTTGTATATATATTTCAAAAGAAATTTACCTAGTTTTATGTGTATTTTGAATATCTATTTTCATACAAACTCAAATTATTTTTATGTATTTTTGTATATATTTCAATACAAATTTTAGTTATGTTATGTGTATTTTGTAAATCTATTTTCATTCAAATATATATTATTTTATTGGTATTTTGTTGATTTATATTGATACGAATTTACATTATTTTATATGTACTTTTTACATATATCTTTATACGCATTTACATTATTTAATATTTATTTTGAATATATAATTTTATACAAATTCATGGTATTTTATGTGTATTTGTATATATATTTTCATATAAATTTACATTATTTTATGAGTATTTTGTACATATATTTCATTACAAATTTACCTTATTTTATGTTTATTTTGTATGTGTATTTTGTACATTTATATTTATACAAATACACTTTCTTTTATTGGTATTTTGTTTATTTATTTTGTTTCGAATTTACATTATTTTATGTGTATTTTGTTTACATTTTTTATACGTATTTACTTAATTTTATGTGTATTTTGTATATATATTTTTATAGACATCTACGTTATTTTATGTATATTCGTATATATATTTTGAAACAAATTTACATTGTTTTATATGTATTTTTGCATATCTCTTTCAAAAGAAGTTTACCTTATTGTATGTGCATTTTGTATATTTATTTCAATACAAATTTAAATATTTTATGTGTATTTTGGTATATATATTTTTATAAGAAATGCGCTATTTGATGGGAATTTTGCATCTTTATTTTCATACAAATTTACATTATTTTATTAATATTCGGTGTATTTATTTTGATACAATTTTACATTATTCTATGTTTTTTGCATATATATTTTTGTGTATTTTTGTATATAGTTTTATACAAATTTAGGTTATTTTATGTACGCATTTACATTATTTAATGTGTGTTTTGTATATATATTTTTATGCAAATTTACTTTATTTTATGTGCTCTTTTGAACATATATTTTTATAGAAATTTGCGTTATTTTCTGTGTATGTAGATATGTTTTCTCATACAAATTTACATTATTTTATTGGTATTTTGTTTATTTATTTTGATACGAATGAAAATAGATATTCAAAATATACATAAAATAAACTAAATTTGTATTGAAATATATATACAAAATACATAAAATAATGTAAATTTGTATCAAAATATTTTAACAGATACGCATAAAATAACGTAAATTTGTTTTAAAATATATACGAATATAAATAAATAACGTAGATTTGTATAAAAATATATATATATACAAAATACACATAAAATGAAGTAAATATGTATAAGAAAATGTATACAAAATACACATAAAATAATGTTAATTCGTATCAAAATAAATAAACAAAATACCAATAAAAGAATGTGTATTTGTATAAATATAAATATACAAAATACACATAAAATAACGTAAATTTGTATAAAACTATATACAAAAATACACAGAAGTAATTAAATTCGTATGCAAATAGATATACAAAATACAGATAAAACAAGCTAAATTTGAATTGAAATGTATATACAAAATACATAGAATAATTTTGATTTTAATCAAAATATTTATAAAAATACCCATAAAATAACGCATTTTTTTTATTTATAAAAATATATATACCAAAATACAAATCAAAAAATTAAATTTGTATTAAAATAAATATACAAAAAACACATACATAAAGGTAAATTTGTATTGAAATAGATATGCAAAATACATATAAAATAATGTAAATTTGTTTCAAAATATATATACGAATACACATAAAATAACGTAGATTTCTATAAAAATATATATACAAAATACACATAAAATGAAGTAAATACGTATAAAAAAAATGTATACAAAATACACATAAAATAATGTAAATTCGTATCAAAATAAATATACAAAATACCAATAAAAGAATGTGTATTTGTATAAATATACAAAATACTCATAAAATAACGTAAATTTATATAAAACTATATACAAAAATACACAGAAGTATTTTAATTTGTATGAAAATAGATATACAAAATAAGGTAAACTCGTTTCAAATTCAATAAACAAAATTCAGAACGTATATTTGTAGAAAAAATAAATATACAAAATACACATTAAATAACGAAAATTTGTATGAAAATATATAAATATAAAATAATTTCAATTTGTATGAATATATATATATATATATATATATATATATATATATATATATATATATATATATATATATATATATATATATATATATATATATATATATATATATATATATATATATATATATATATATATATATATATATATATATATATATATATATATATATATATATATATATATATATATATATATATATATATATATATATATATATACAATACATATTCTTTTATTAGTATTTTGTTTATTTATTTTAATACGAGTTTCCATTATTTTATGTGTATTTTGTATACCTTTTTTTATACGTATTTACTTCATTTTATGTGTATTTTGTATATTTATCTTCATAGAAATCTACGTTATTTTATGTGTATTCGTATATATATTTTGAAAAAAATTTACATGGTTTTATATGTATTTTGCATATCTATTTCAATACAAATTTACTTTATTGTATGTGCATTTTGTATATTTATTTTAATATAAATTCAAATATTTTATGTGTGTCTTGGTATAAATATTTTTATAAAAAATGCGTTATTTTATGGGTATTTTGCATCTTAATTTTCATACAAATTTACATTATTTTATTAATATTCTGTGTATTTATTTTGATACGATTTTATATTATTCTATTTGTGTTTTGTATATATTTTTTTTATACATATTTACATTATTTAATGAGTATTTTTTATATATATTTTATACAAATTTACGTTATTTTAAGTGTATTTGTTTATATATTTTCATTCAAATTTACTTTATTTTATGTGTATTTTGTAGATGTATTTCAATACAAATTTACCTAATTTTATGTGTATTTTGTATATTTATTTTCATACAAATTAAAATTATTTTTGTGTATTTTTGTATATAGTTTTATACAAATTTAGGTGATTTTATGTGTATATTGTATATCATTTTTCATACAAATATATATATATATATATTTATATATATATATATATATATATATATATATATATATATATATATCTATATATATATATATATATATATATATATATATATATATATATATATATATATATATATATATATATATATATATATATATATATATATATATATATATACGTGTTTACATCATTTGATGTGTATTTTGTGTATATACTTCTATAGAAATCTACGTTCATGTATGAGAATTCGTATATAGATTTTGAAGTAAATTTTCACAGTTTGATGTGTATTTTGCATATTTTTTCAATATAAATTTACCTTATTGTATATGCATTTTGTATATTAATTTTAATACAAATTTAACTATGCAATGAGTATTTTTGTATATGTATTTTTATAAAAATATCCTTTATTTTATGGGTATTTTGCATTTTTATTTTCATACAAATTTACATTATGTTATTTATATTGTTTATTTTTTTTTAAACAATATTACATTATTCTGTGTATTTTGTATATCTATTTTTATACGTGTTTACTTAATTTTATGTGTATTTTGTATATATATTTTTATAGAAATCTACGTTATTTTATGTGTATTCGTAAATAT
The DNA here is from genome assembly GCF_024679095.1 of Eriocheir sinensis. Classification (NCBI taxonomy): domain Eukaryota; kingdom Metazoa; phylum Arthropoda; class Malacostraca; order Decapoda; family Varunidae; genus Eriocheir; species Eriocheir sinensis. The sequence continues at coordinate 646,377 of NW_026111943.1, forward strand.
ATTTTGAAACAAATTTTCATTGTTTTATATGTATTTTTGAATATCTCTTTCAATACATATTTATCTTATTGTATGTTCATTTTGTATATTTATTTTAATACAAATTTAAATATTTTATGTGTATTTTGGTATATATATTTTTATAAGAAATGCGCTATTTGATGGGAATTTTGCATCTTTATTTTCATACAAATTTACATTATTTTATTAATATTCGGTGTATTTATTTTGATACGATTTCACATTATTCTATTTGTTTTTTGTATATATATTTTTTTATACATATTTACATTATTTAATGTGTATCTTGCATATATATTTCATACAAATATATTATCTATTATTTATTTTCATACAAATACACATACACATTCTTTTCATGATATTTTGTTTATTTATTTTGACACGAATTAACATTATTTAATGTGTATTTTGTATATATATTTTTATACGTATTTACATTATTTCAAGTGTATTTTGTATATATATTTCTATAGAAATCTGCGTTATTTTATGTGTATTCGTATATATATTTTGAAACAAATTTACATTGTTTTATGTGTATTTTGCATATTTTTTTAATACAAATTTACCTTATTGTATGTGCATTTTGTATATTAATTTTAATACAAATTTGATTAATCTATGTGTATTTTTGTATATGTATTTTTATAAAAATATGCTTTATTTTATGGGTATTTTGCATCTTTATTTTCATACAAATTTACATTATTTTATTGATATTCTGTGTATTTATTTTGATATGATTTTACATTATTCTATGTGTATTTTGTATATATATTTTATATAAAATGTATTTGTTTTCATTTCATACAAATCTACATTATTTTATGTGTTTTTTGTACATGTATTTAAATACAAATTTAACTAGTTATATGTGTATTTTGTATTTCTATTTTCATACAAATTGAAATTTATTTTTTTGTTTTTTTGTATATATTTTTATTCAAATTTTCGTAATTTTATGTGTATTTTGTATATTTATTTTCCTACATATATACGTTCTTTTATCGGAATTTTGTTTATTTATTTTGATACGAATTTTATTTTTTTTAGGTGTATATGATATATATATTTTTATACTTATTTACATAATTTTATATGTATTTTGAATATATATTATCATAGAAATTTACTCCATATGTTTATACAAAAAAACACAAAAATAATTTAAATTTGTATGAAAATAAATATACAAAATACACATAAAATTAGGTAAATTTGTATTTAAATACATATACAAAATACACTTAAAATAATGTAAATTTGAATGAAATTATATAAACAAATACACTTAAAATAACGTTAATTTGTATAAAATATATATAAAAAATACACATTAAATAATGAAAATATGTATAAAAAAATATACAAAACACAAATAGTATAATATAAAATCGTATCAAAATATGTACACAGAATATTAATAAAATAATGTACATTTGTATGAAAACTAAGATGCAAAATACCTATAAAATAACGCTTTTTTTAAAATTATATATACCAAAATACACATAAAATATTTGAATTTGTATTAAAATAAATATACAAAATGCAAATACAATAAGGTAAATTTGTATTGAAATAGATATGCAAAATACATATAAAACAATGCAAATTTGTTTCAAAATATATATACGAATACACATAAAATAACGTAGATTTCTATAAAAATATATATACAAAATACAAATAAAATTAAGTTAATACGAATCAAAAATGTATACAAAATACACATAAAATAATGTAAATTCGTATAAATATAAATAAACAAAATACCAATAAGAGAGTGTGTATTTGTATAAATATAAATATACAAAATGCACATAAAATAACGTAAATTTGTATAAAACTATATACAAAAATACACAGAAGTAATTAAATTTGTATGAAAATAGATATACAATATACACACAAAATAAGCTAAATGTGAATTGAAATATATATACAAAATACATAAAATAAAGTAAATTCGTTTCAAAATATTTTTAACAAATATACATATAATAACGTAAATTTGTAAAAAAATATATATAAACAAAATATACATTAAGTAATGTAAACACGTATAAAAAAAATATTTACAAAATACACAAATAATCAAGTCATTCGTATCAAAATAAATAAACAAAAAACTAATTAAATAATGTAAATTTGTATGAGAAAACATATACAAAATACACATAAAATAACGTTTTAAGTTTCTATAAAAATATATGTACAAAAATGCACATCAAATTAGTTTGCATAAAAAAATATATACAAAACACACATTAGATAATGTAAATGAGTATAAAAATATGTATACAAAATACCTATGAAATAATCTAAATTCGTATCGAGTTAAATTAAGAAAATAACAATAAAATAATGTAATTTTGGATGAAAATATATATAGAAAACACACTTAAAATAACCTAAATACAAACACAAATATACACATTAAATAATTTAAAATTGAATGAAATAAATATACAAAATAAACATAAAATAAGGAAAATTTGTAATAAAATATATGTAAGAATACACATAAAATAATATCAATTTGTATGAAAATATATATACAAATACACATAAAATAACATAAATTTGTATAGAATTTGTTTCAAAATATATAAGAATACACACAATAAAATAACGTAAATTTTTATGAAAATGTATATATAAAATACACATAAAATAATTTCAATACGTAGAAAAATATATATACAAAATACACATAAAATAATGTAAATTCGTAAAAAATTAAATACACAAAATTCCAATAAAAGAATGTATATTTGTAGGAAAACATATATACAAAAAACAAATAAAATAACTAAAATTTGTATAAAAATATATATAAAAATACACAAAAATAATTCAAATTTGTTTGAAAATAGATATGCAAAATACACATAAAGTTAGGCAAATTTGTATTGAAATACATATACAAAACTCACATAAAATAATGTAAATTTGTATGAAAATATATAAACAAATACATATAAAATAACGTAGATTTGGATAATATATATATATATACAAAATATACATTAAATATTTTAAATATGTATAAAAATATATTATATTATATATATTTTTATTGATATTTGCGTTATTTATGTGTATTTTGTAATGTATAAACTACCCATAAAATATTGTAAATTTGTATCAAAATATATAAACAAATACACATAAAATAACGTAAATTTGTATGAAAAATATATACAAAATACATAGAATAATGTCAATTCGTATGAAAATGAATGAGCAGAATATCAATAAAATAATGAAAATTTGTATGAAAATAAAGATGCAAAATGCCCAAAAAATAAAGCATATGTTTATAAAAATACAGATACAAAAATACACATCGAATAATTAAATTTGTATTAAAATTAATATACAAAATGCGTATATAATAAGGTAAATTTGCATTGAAAAAATATGCAACATACACGTTTACTCATACAAATTTATATTATTTTTTTGGTATTTTGTTTATTTATTTTGATACGAATTACATGATTATATTTGTATTTTGTACATATTTTTTTATACGTATTTACATTATTTAATGTGTATTTTGTTTATATATTTTCATACAAATTTACGTTATTATATGTGTATTTGTATAAATATATTGATACAAATTTACTTTATTTCATGTATTTTGTATATATATTTCAATTCAAATTTAGCTTATTTTGTGTGTATTTTCTATATATTTTCATACAAATTTAATTTCTTCTGTGTATTTTTGTATATAGTTTTATATAAATTTACGTTATTTTATGTGTATTTTGTATATTTATATTTATACAAATACACATTCTTTTATTGGTATTTTGTTTATTTATTTTGATACGAATTTACATTATTTTATTTGTATTTTGTATACATTTTTTTATACGTATTTACTTCATTTTATGTGTATTTTGTATATATATTTTTATAGAAATCTACTTTATTTTATGTGTATTCGTATATATATTTTGAAACAAATTTACATTGTTTTATATGTATTTTGCATATCTATTTCAATACAAAGTTACCTTATTATATATGTTTTTTGTATATTTATTTTAATACAAATTTAATTTTTTGATGTGTATATTGGTATATATTTTTTTATAAATAAAAAAAATGCGTTATTTTATGGGTATTTTGCTTCTTTATTTTCATACAAATTTACATTATTTTATTAATATTCTGTGTATTTATTTTGATACGATTTTACATTACTCTATTTGTGTTTTGTACATATTTTTTATACAAATTTACGTTATTTTAAGAGTATTTGTTTATGTATTTTCATTCAAATTTACATTATTTTATGTGTATTTTGTGTATGTATTTCAATACAAATTTACCTAATTTTATGTGTATTTTGTATATTTATTTTCATACAAATTTAAAATATTTTTGTGCATTTCTGTATATAGTTTGATACAAATTTAGGTTATTTTATGTGTATTTTGTATATCTATTTTCATACAAATACACATTCTTTTATTGATATTTTGTTTATTTATTTTGACGCGAGCTTACATTATTTAATGTGTATTTTGTATATATATTTTTATACGTATTTACATCATTTCATGTGTATTTTGTATAGTTTTAAACAAATTTATATTATTTAATGTGTATTTTGTATATATATATTTATACAAATACACATTCTTTTATTGGTATTTTGTTTATTTATTTTGATACTAATTTACATTATTTTATGTGTATTTTGTATACATTTTTTATACGTATTTACTTAATTTTATGTATTTTGTATATATATTTTATAGAAATCTACCTTATTTCATGTGTATTCGTATATATATTTTGAAACAAATTTACATTGTTTATATGTATTTTGCATATCTATTTTTGTGTATTCTGTATTTATTTTTGTTATACATAGAATAATGTAAAATCGTATCAAAATAAGTACACAGAAAATCAATAAAATATTTTAAATTTGTATGAAAATAAAGATGCAAAATACCCATAAGATAAAGCATAGTTTTTTCTAAAAATACATATACAAAAATACACATAGAATAATTAAATTTGTATTAAAAGTAATATACAAATGCACACATACAATAAGGTAAATTTGTATTGAAAAACGCAAAATACAAATAAAACAGTGTAAATTTGTTTCAAAATATATATATATATATATATATATATATATATATATATATATATATATATATATATATATATATATATATATATATATATATATATATATATATATATATATATATATATATATATATATATATATATATATATATATATATATATATATATATATATATATATATATATATATATATATATATATATATATATATATATATATATATATATATATATATATATATATATATATATATATATATATATATATATATATATATATATATATATATATATATATATATATATATACAAAAACAAATAGAATAATGTAAAATCGTATCAAAATAAATACACCGAATATTAATAAAATAATGTAAATTTGTATGAAAATAAAGATGCAAAATTCCCATCAAATAGCGCATTTCTTATAAAAATATATATACCAAAATACACATAAAATATTTAAATTTGTATTGAAATAAATATACAAAATGCACATACAATAAGGTAAACTTGTATTGAAAAATACATATAAAACAATGTAAATTTGTTTCAAAATATATATACGAATACACAAAATAACGTAGATTTCTATAAAAAATATATATACAAAATACACATAAAATTAGGTAAATACGTATAAAAAAATGTAAACAAAATACACATAAAATAATATAATTTCGAAACAAAATAAATAAACAAAATACCAATAAAAGAATGTGTATTTGTTCTGTGTATTTTTGTATATAGTTTTATACAAATTTATTTTATGTATTTTGTATATATATTTCAATTCAAATTTAGCTTATTTTATGTGTATTTTGTATTAATTTTTTTATACGTATTTACTTCATTTTATGTGTATTTTGTATATATTTTTATAGAAATCAACGTTATTTTATGTGTATTCGTATATATATTTTGAAACAAATTTACATTGTTTTATATGTATTTTGCATATCTATTTCAATACAAATTTACTTTACAGTATGTGTATTTTTTATATTTATTTTAATAGAAATTTTAATATTTTATGTGTATTTTGGTATAAATTTTTTTTTTAAAAATGCGTTATTTTATGCCTATTTTGCATCTTTATTTTCATACAAATTTACATTATTGAATTAACATTCTGTGTATTTATTTTGATACGATTTTACATTATTCTATTTGTGTTTTGTATATATTTTTTTTTACATATTAACATTATTTAATTAGTATTTTGTACATATATTTCATACAAATTTACGTTATTTTAAGTGTATATGTTTATATATTTTCATTCAAACTTCCATTATTTTATGTGTATTTTGTATATATATTTCAATACAAATTTACCTAATTTTATGTGTATTTTGTATATTTATTTTCATACAAATTTAAATTATTTTTGTGTATTTTTGTACAAAATACAGATACAAAATAAACATAAAATAAGGTAAATTTGTAATGAATTATATGTATAAATACACATAAAATAATGTAAATTTATATGAAAATATATATACAGATACACATAAAATACCATGAATTTGTATAAAATTATATATTCAAAATAAATATTAAATAATGTAAATGCGTATAAAAATATATATACAAAGTACATATAAAATAATGTAAACTCGAATCAATATAAATCAACAAAATACCAATAAAATAATATATATTTGAATGAAAATAGATTTACAAAATACACATAACCAAACTAAAATTTGTATTGAAATATATACAAAAATACATATAAATAATTTGAGTTAGTATGAAAATAGATATTCAAAATACACATTAAACTAGGTAAATTTCTTTTGAAATATATATACAAAATACCCATAAAATATTGTAAATTTGTGTCAAAATATATAAACAAATACACATAAAATAACGTAAATTTGTATGAAAAATATATACAAAATACATATAGAATAATGTCAAATCATATCAAAATGAATGAGCAGAATATCAATAAAATAACGTAAATTTGTATGAAAATAAAGATGCAAAATACCCATAAAATAAAGCATATTTTTATAAAACTACATATAGAAAAATACACATAGAATAATTAAATTTGTATTAAAATTAATATACAAAATGCATATACAATAAATATAAATTAGATTATATTAAATGAAATAAATATACAAAATAAACATAAAATAAGGTAAATTTGTAATAAAATATATGTAAGAATACACATAAAATAATATAACTTTGTATGAAAATATATATACAAATACACATAAAATAACATGAATTTGTATAAAATTTGATTCAAAATATATACGAATACACACAATAAAATAACGTAAATTTTTATGAAAATGTATATATGAAATACACATAAAATAATTTATATACGTAGAAAAATATATATACAAAATTCACATAAAATAATGTAAATTAAAAAAAAAAAAAATACACAAAATTCCAATAAAAGAATGTATATTTGTAGGAAAATATTTATACAAAACACAAATAAAATAACTAAAATTTGTATAAAAATATATACAAAAATACACAATAATAATTTAAATTTGTTTGAAAATAGATATGCAAAATACACATAAAGCTAGGCAAATTTGTATTGAAATACATATACAAAACTCACATAAAATAATGTAAATTTGTATGAAAATATATAAACAAATGCATATAGAATAACGTAAATTTGGATAAAATATATATACAAAATATACATTAAATATTTTAAATAAATATAAAAATATATTATATTATATATATTTTTATTGATATTATGCGTTATTTATGTGTGTTTTGTATATGTTTTCTCATAAAAATTTTCATTATTGTATTGGTATTTTGTCTATTTATTTTGATACGAATTACATGATTATTTGTGTATTTTGTACATTTTTTTTATACGTATTTACATTATTTATTTAATATTTTGTTTATATATTTCTATACAAATTTACGTTATTATATGTGTATTTGTATAAGTATTTTGATACAAATTTACTTTATTTTATGTATTTTGTATATATATTTCAATTCAAATTTAGCTTATTTTATGTGTATTTTGTATATCTTTTTAATTTAATACAAAATCAAATATTTTATGTTTTTTCGTATATATATTTAAAAAAAAAATGCGTTATTTTATGGGTATTTTGCATCTTAATTTTCATACAAATTTACATTATTTTATTAATATTTTCTGTATTTATTTTGATACGATTTTACATTATTTTATTTGTGTTTTGTATATATTTTTTTAAACATATTTACATTATTTAAAGTGTTTTTTGTATATATATTTTTTACAAATTTACATTATTTTAAGTCTATATGTTTATTTATTTTCATTCAAATTTACATTATTTTATGTGTATTTTGTATATGTATTTCTATACAAATATACCTAATTTTATATGTTTTTTGTATATTTATTTTCATACAAGTTTAAATTATTTTTGTGTATTTTTGTATATAGTTTTATAGAAATTTAGGTTATTTTATGTGTATTTTGTATATCTATTTTCATACAAATACACATTCTTTTCATGATATTTTGTTTATTTATTTTGATACGAATTAACATTATTTAATGTGTATTTTGTATATATATTTTTATACGTATTTACATTATTTCAAGTGTATTTTGTATATATATTTCTATAGAAATCTGCGTTATTTTATGTGTATTCGTATATATATTTTGAAACAAATTTACATTGTTTTATGTGTATTTTGCATATTTTTTTAATACAAATTTACCTTATTGTATGTGCATTTTGTATATTAATTTTAATACAAATTTGATTAATCTATGTGTATTTTTGTATATGTATTTTTATAAAAATATGCTTTATTTTATGGGTATTTTGCATCTTTATTTTCATACAAATTTACATTATTTTATTGATATTCTGTGTATTTATTTTGATATGATTTTACATTATTCTATGTGTATTTTGTATATATATTTTATATAAAATGTATTTGTTTTCATTTTATACAAATCTACATTATTTTATGTGTTTTTTGTACATGTATTTAAATACAAATTTAACTAGTTATATGTGTATTTCTTATATCTATTTTGTATGTATATTTTCATAGAAATTTACTCTATTTTATGAGTATTCGTATATATATTTTGATACAAATTTACATTATTAATGTGTATTTTGCATATCTATTTCAATACAAAATTACTTCATTGTACGTGCATTTTGTATATTTATTTTAATACAAATTTAATTATTTTATATGTATTTTTGTATATATATTTTTATGCAAATATGCGTTATTATATGGATATTTTGCATCTTTATTTTCATACAAATTTACATTATTTTATTGATATTCTCTTTGTTTATTTTGATACGATTTAACATTATTCTATGTGTTTTTTGTATATATTTTTTTATATATATATATTTACATTATTTAATGTTAAATTTGTATATATATTTTATCCAAATTTACATTATTTTATGTGTATTTGTTTATATATTTTCATACATATTTACATTATTTTATGTGTTTTTTGTATATATATTTTTCTACGTATTTAAATTATTTTATGTGTTTTTTGTATATACATTTTCATAAAAAAATTACGTTATTTTATTGTGTGTATAAGTATATATTTTGATACAAATTTTATACAAATTCATGTTATTTAATGTGTATTTGTATATATATTTTCATACAAATTTATATTATTTTATGTGTATTTTTTCATATATTTCATTACAAATTTACCTTATTTTATGTTTATTATGTATATTTATTTCATTCAATTCTAAATTAGTTTATGTGTATATTTGTATTTGTATTTAGGTTATTTTATGTGTATTTTGTATATATATTTTCATCCAAAATTACATTATTTTATTGGCATTTCTTAATTTAATTCGATATGAATTTAGATTATTTCATAGGTATTTTGTATACATATTTTTATTCTCATTTACATTATCTAATGTGTGTTTTGTATATATATTTTTATGCAAATTTATATAATGTTCATTTTTGTACATATATTTTTATAGAAATTTGCGTTATTTTATGTATATAGTTTTAAATAAATTTACGTTATTTTATGTGCATTTTGTATATTTATATTTATACAAATACACATTCTTTTATTGGTATATTGTTTATATACATTTATACGAATTTACATTATTTTATGTGTATTTTGTATACATTTTTTTTATACGTATTTACTTAATTTTATGTGTATTTTGTATATGTATTTTTATAGAAATCTACGTTATTTTATGTGTATTCGTATATATATTTTGAAACAAATTTACATTATTTTATATGTATTTTGCATATCTATTTCAATACAAATTTACCTTATTGTAAGTGCATTTTGTATATTTATTTTAATACAAGTTCAAATATTTTATGTGTATTTTGGTATCAATAATTTTATAAAAAATGCGTTATTTTATAGGTATTTTGCATCTTAATTTTCATTTTATATGTACTTTGTATATATATTTTTATACGCTCTTACACTATTTAATATTTATTTTGAATATATATTTTTATACAAATTCATGGTATTTTATGTGTATTTGTATATATATTTTCATATAAATTTACATTATTGTATGTGTATTTTGTACATATATTTTATTACAAATCTACCTTATTTGATGTTTATTTTGTATGTGTATTTTGTATATTTATATTTATCCAAATACATATTCTTTTGTTGGTAATTTGTTTATTTATTTTAATTCGAATTTACATTATTTTATGTGTATTTTGTATACATTTTTTTATACGTATTTACTTAATTTTATGTGTATTTTGTATATATATTTTTATAGAAATCTACGTTTTTTTATTTGTATTCGTATATATATTTTGAAACAAATTTACATTGTTTTATATGTATTTTTGCATATCTCTTTCAATACAAATTTACATTATTGTATGTGCATTTTTGTATATTTATTTCAATGCAAATTTAAATATTTTATGTGCATTTTGGTATATATATTTTTATAAGAAATGCGCTATTTTATGGGAATTTTGCATCTTTATTTTCATACAAATTTATATTATTTTATTAATATTCGGTGTATTTATTTTGATACGATGTTACATTATTCTATTTGTTTTTTGTATTTACCTTTTTATACATATTTACATTATTTAATGTGTATCTTGCATATATATTTTATACAAATTTATTATCTATTATCTATTTTCATACAAATACACATTCTTTTCATGATATTTTGTTTATTTATTTTGACACGAATTTACATTATTTGATATGTATTTTGTATATATATTTTTATACGTATTTACATAATTTCATATGTATTTTGTATATATATTTCTATAGAAATCTACTTTATTTTATGTGTAATCGTATATATATTTTGAAACAAATTTACATTGTTTTATATGTATTTTTGAATATCTCTTTCAATACAAATTTACCTTACTGTATATGCATTTTGTATGTTTATTTCAATACAAATTTAAATATTTTATGTGTATTTTGGTAAATATATTTTTATAAAAAATGCGATAATTTTTGGGTATTTTGCATCTTTATTTTCATGCAAATTTACATTATTTTATTGATATTCTGTGTATTTATTTTGATACGATTTTACATTATTCTATTTGTTTTTTGTATATATTTTTTTATACACATTTACATTATTTAATGTGTATCTTGCATATATTTTTTATACAAATTTACGTTATTTTAAGTGTATTTGTTTATATATTTTCATTCAAATTTACATTATTTGATGTGTATTTTGTATATGTATTTCAATACAAATTTACCTAATTTTATGTGTATTTTGTATATTTCTTTTCAAACAAATTTAAATTATTTTTGTGTATTTTTTGTATATAGTTTTATACAAATTTAGGTTATTTTATGTACGGATTTACATTATTTAGTGTGTGTTTTGTATATATATTTTTTTGCAAATTTACTTTATTTTTTGTGCATTTTTGTACATATATTTTTATAGAAATTTGCGTTATTTGTATATGTTTTCTCATACAAATTTACATTATTTTATTTATTTATTTTGATACGAATTACATGATTATATGTGTATTTTGTACTTATTTTTTATACGTATTTACATTACTTAATGTGCATTTTGTTTATATATTTTTAAACAAATCTTCGTTATTATATGTATTTTACAAATATTTTGATACAGATTTACATTATTTTATGAATTTTGTATGTACATTTCAAATCAAATTTAGCTTATTTTAGCTGTATTTTGTATATATTTTTTCATACAAATTTAATTACTTCTGTGTATTTTTGTATATAGTTTTATACAAATTTACGATATTTTTTGTGTATTTTGTATATTTATAATTATACAAATACACATTCTTTTACTGGTATTTTGTTTATTTATTTTGATACGATTTTTATGTGTATCTTGTATTCATTTTTTTATACGTATTTACTTCATTTTATGTGTATTTTGATTATTAATAAAATAATGTAAATTTGTATGAAAATAAAGAGGCAAAATACCCATAAAATAACGCATTTTTTTTTATTTATAAAAATATATGTACCAAAATACATATAAAAAAATTAAATTTGAATTAAAATAAATATATAAAAAACACATACAATAAGGTAAATTTGTATTGAAATAGATATGCAAAATACATATAAAACAATGTAAATTTGTTTCAAAATATATATACGAATACACATAAAATAACGCAGATTTCTAAAAAAATATATATACAAAATACACATAAAATGAAGTAAATACGTATAAAAAAATGTATACAAAATACACATAAAATAATGTAAATTCGTATCAAAAAAAATATACAAAATACCAATAAAAGAATGTGTATTTGTATAAATATAAATATACAAAATACACATAAAATAACGTAAATTTATATAAAATTATATACAAAAATACACAGATGTATTTTAATTTCTATGAAAATAGATATACAAAATAAAGTAAATTCGTTTCAAATTCAATAAACAAAATTCAGATAAAAGAACGTATATTTGTGGAAAAAATAAATATACAAAATACACATAAAATAAGGAAAATTTGTATGAAAATATATAAAAAAATAAACAAAAATAATTTCAATTTGAATGAAAATAAATATACAAAATACACATGTATTTTGTATATCTATTTTCACACAAATTTAATTACTTTTGTGTATTTTTGCATATAGTTTTATATAAATTTACGTTATTTTATTTGTATTTTGTATATTTATATTTATACAATACACATTCTTTTATTAGTATTTTGTTTATTTATTTTGATACGAGTTTACATTATTTTATGTGTATTTTGTATACCTTTTTTTATACGTATTTACTTCATTTTATGTGTATTTTGAATATTTATTTTCATAGAAATCTACGTTATTTTATGTGTACTCGTATATATTTTTTGAAAAAAATTTACATCGTTTTATATGTATTTTGCATATCTATTTAAATACAAATTTACCTTATTGTATGTGCATTTTGTATATTTATTTTAATACAAATTCAAATATTTTATGTGTGTCTTGGTATAAATATTTTTATAAAAAATGCGTTATTTTATGGGTATTTTGCATCTTAATTTTCATACAAATTTACATTATTTTATTAATATTCTGTGTATTTATTTTGATACGATTTTATATTATTTTATTTGTGTTTTGTATATATTTTTTATACATATTTACATTAATTTATGTGTATTTTTTATATATATTTTATACAAATTTACGTTATTTTAAGTGTATTTGTTTATATATTTTCATTCATATTTACATTATTTTATGTGTATTTTGTAAATGTATTTCAATACAAATTTACCTAATTTTATGTGTATTTTGTATATTTATTTTCATACAATTTAAAATTATTTTTGTGTATTTTTGTATATAGTTTTATACAAATTTAGGTGATTTTATGTGTATATTGTATATCTATTTTCATACAAATACACATTCTTTTATTGATATTTTGTTTATTTATTTTGACGCGAATTTACATTATTTAATGTGGATTTTATATATATATTTTTATACGTGTTTACATCATTTGATGTGTATTTTGTATATATATTTCTATAGAAATCTACGTTGATTTATGAGTACTCGTATATAGATTTTGAAATAAATTTACACTGTTTTATGTGTATTTTGCATATTTTTTCAATACAAATTTACCTTATTGTATATGCATTTTATATATTAATTTTAATACAAATTTAATTATGCTATGTGTATTTTTATATATGTATTTTTATAAAAATATGCTTTATTTTATGGGTATTTTGTATTTTTATTTTCATACAAATTTACATTATTTTATTTATATTCTGTTAATTTTTTTTAAACAATTTTACATTATTCCATGTGTATTTTGTATATCTATTTTTATACGTATTTACTTAATTTTATGTGTATTTTGTATATATTTTTATAGAAATCTACGTTATTTTATGTGTATTCGTATATATATTTTGAAACAAATTTACATTGTTTTATATGTATTTTTGCATATCTCTTTCAATACAAGTTTACCTTATTGTATGTGCATTTTGTATATTTATTTCATTACAAATTTAAATATTTTATGTGTATTTTGGTATATATATTTTTATAAGAAATGCGCTATTTGATGGGAATTTTGCATCTTTATTTTCATACAAATTTACATTATTTTATTAATATTCGGTGTATTTATTTTGATACGATTTCACATTATTCTATTTGTTTTTTGAGTATATTTTTTTTATACATATTTACATTATTTAATGTGTATCTTGCATATATATTTCATACAAATTTATTATCTATTATTTATTTTCATACAAATACACATTCTTTTCATGATATTTTGTTTATTTATTTTGACACGAATTTACCTAGATATGTATTTTGTATATATATTTTTATACGTATTTACATAATTTCATGTGTATTTTGTATATATATTTCTATAGAAATCTACGTTATTTTATGTGTATTCGTATATATATTTTGAAACAAATTTACTTTGTTTTATATGTATTTTTGAATATCTCTTTCAATACATATTTACCTTACTGTATATGCATTTTATATATTTATTTCTATACAAATTTAAATATTTTATGTGTTTTTTTGTATATATATTTTTATAAAAAATGCGCTATTTTATGGGAATTTTGCATATTTCTTTTCATACAAATTTACATTATTTTATTGATATTCTGTGTATTTATATTGATAGGATTTTACATTATTCTATTTCTTTTTGTATTTTTTTTTATACACATTTACATTATTTAATGTGTATCTTGCATATATATTTTATTCAAATTTACGTTATTTTAAGTGTATTTGTTTATATATTTTCATTCAAATTTACATTATTCTATGTGTATTTTGTATATGTATTTCACTACAAATTTACCTAATTTTATGTGTATTTTGTATATTTCTTTTCATACAAATTTTAAATATTTTTGTGTATTTTTGTATATAGTTTTATACAAATTTAGGCTATTTTATGTACGCATTTACATTATTTAATGTGTGTTTTGTATATATATTTTTAAGCAAATCTACTTTATGTGCATTTTTGTACATATATTTTTTTAGAAATTTACGTTAATTTATGTGTATTTGTATATGTTTTCTCATACAATTTACATTATTTTATTGCTATTTTGTTTATTTATTTTGATACGAATGAAAATAGATATACAAAATATACATAAAATAAACTAAATTTGTATTGAAATATATATACAAAATACATAAAATAATGTAAATTTGTATCAAAATATTTTAACAGATGCGCATAAAATAACGTAAATTTGTTTTAAAATATACAAAATACACATTAAATAATGTAAATATGTATAAAAAAATATATACAAAACACAAATAGAATAATGTAAAATCGTATCAAAATAAATACACATAATATTAATAAAACAATGTAAATTTGTATGAAAATAAAGATGCAAAATACCCATTAAATAACGCATTTTTAAAAAAAATATATATACCAAAATACACATGCAAAAATTAATTTGTATTAAAATAAATATACAAAATACACATACAATAAGGTAAATCTGTATTGAAATAGATATGCAAAATACATATAAAACAATGTAAATTTGTTTCAAAATATATATACGAATACACATAAAATAACGTAGATTTGTATAAAAATATATATACAAAATACACATAAAATGAAGTAAATACGTATAAGTAAATGTATACAAAATACACATAAAATAATGTAAATTCGTATCAAAATAAATAAACAAAATACCAATAAAAGAATGTGTATTTGTATAAATATAAATATACAAAACACACATAAAATAACATAAATTTGTATAAAACTATACAAAAATACACAGATGTAATTAAATTCGTATGAAAATAGATATACAGAATACAGATAAAATAAACTAAATTTGAATTAAAATGTATATGCAAAATACAATATTTTATGTGTATATTTGTATTTGTATTTAGGTTATTTTATGTGTATTTTGTATATATATTTTCATCCAAAATTACATTATTTTATTGGTATTTTCATAATTTAATTCGATACGAATTTAGATTATTTCATAGGTATTTTCTATACATATTTTTATACTCATTTACATTATCTAATGTGTGTTTTGTATATATATTTTTATGCAAATTTATTTTATGTTCATTTTTGTACATATATTTTTATAGAAATTTGCGTTATTTTATGTATATAGTTTTATATAAATTTACGTTATTTTATGTGCATTTTGTATATTTATATTTATACAAATACACTTTCTTTTATTGGTATATTGTTTATTTACATTTATACGAATTTACATTATTTTATGTGTATTTTGTATACATTTTTTATACGTATTTACTTAATTTTATGTGTATTTTGTATATGTATTTTTATAGAAATCTACGTTATTTTATGTGTATTCGTATATATATTTTGAAACAAATTTACATTATTTTATATATATACAAAACACACATTAAATAATGTAAATGCTTACATAAAATAACCTAAATTTGTATAAAACTATATACAAAAATAAACAAAAATAATTTAAATTTGTATGAAAAGAAATATACAAAATACACATAAAATTAGATTAATTTGTATTGAAATACATATACAAAATTCATATAAAATAATGTAAATTTGAAAGAAAATATATAAACAAATACACATATAATAACGTAAATTTGTATGAAATATATATTCAAAATAGACATTAAATAATGTAAATATGTATAAAAAAATATATACAAAACACAAATAGTATAATGTAAAATCGTATCAAAATATATACACAGAATATTAATAAAATAATGTAAATTTGTATGAAAATTAAGATGCAAAATACCTATAAAATAACGCATTTTTTTATAAAATTATTGATACCAAAATACACATGAAAAAATTAATTTGTATTAAAATAAATATACAAAATACACATTCAATAAGGTAAATTTGTATTGAAATAGATATGCAAAATACATATAAAACAATGTAAATTTGTTTCAAAATATATATACGAATACTCATAAAATAACGTAGATTTGTATAAAAATATATATACAAAATACACATAAAATGAAGTAAATACGTATAAAAAAATGTATAGAAAATACACATAAAATAATTTAAATTCGTATAAATGTAAATAAACAATATACCAATAAAAGAATGTGTATTTGTATAAATATAAATATACAAAATGCACATAAAATAACGTAAATTTATATAAAACTATATACATAAAATAACGCAAATTTCTATAAAAATATATGTACAAAAATGAACATAAAATAAATTTGCATAAAAATATATATACAAAACACACATTAGATAATGTAAATGAGTATAAAAATATGTATAGAAAATAACGTACATTTGTATAAAAAAATATGTACAAAACACAAATAGAATAATGTAAAATCGTATCAAAATAAATACACAGAATATTAATAAAATAATGTAAATTTGTATGAAAATAAAGAAGCAAAATACCCATAAAATAACGCATTTTATTTATTTATAAAAATATATATACCAAAATACACATCAAAAAATTAAATTTGTATTAAAATAAATATACAAAAAACACATACAATAAGGTAAATTTGTATTGAAATAGATATGCAAAATACATATAAAACAATGTAAATTTGTTTCAAAATATATATACGAATACACATAAAATAACGTAGATTTCTATAAAAATATATATACAAAATACACATAAAATGAAGTAAATACGTATAAAATATGTATACAAAATACACATAAAATAATGTAAATTCGTATCAAAATAAATAAACAAAATACCAATAAAAGAATGTGTATTTGTATGAATATAAATATACAAAATACACATAAAATAACGTAAATTTATATAAAACTATATACAAAAATACACAGAAGTAATTAAATTTGTATGAAAATATATACAAAGTACACACGATATAAGCTAAATTTGAATTGAAATATATATACAAAATACATTAAATAAATTTGTATCAAAATATTTATACAAATACACATATAATAACGTAAATTTGTATGAAAATATATAAACAAAATACACATTAAATAATGTAAATACGTATAAAAAAATATGTACAAAATACACATATAATCATGTAACTCGTATCAAAATAAATAAACAAAATACCAATAAAATAATATAAATTTGTATGAGTAAATGTGTAAGTTGCATATTTTTTCACTACAAATTTACCTTATTATATACGCATTTTGTATATTAATTTTAATACAAATTTAATTATTCGATGTGTATTTTTGTATCTGTATTTTTATAAACACATGCTCTATTTTTTGGGTATTTTGCATCTTTATTTTCATACAAATTTACATTATTTTATTGATATTCTGATTTTGATACGAATTGACATTATTCTATGTGTATTTTGTATATATTTTTCATACAAATTTACGTTATTTTATGAGTATTTGTTTATATATTTTCACACATATTTACAATATTTTATGGGTATTTTGTATATACATTTCAAAAGAAATTTACCTAGTTTTATGTGTATTTTGTATATCTATTTTTATAAAAACTGAAATTATCTCTATGTATTTTTGTATATATTTTGATACAAATTTTAGTTATGTTATATGTATTTTGTAAACTTATTTTCATTCAAATATATATTATTTTATTGGTGTTTTGTTGATTTATATTGATACGAATTTACATTATTTTATATGTCCTTTGTATATATATTTTTATACGCTTTTACATTATTTAATATTTATTTTGAATATATATTTTTATACAAATTCATGGTATTTTATGTGTATTTGTATATATATTTTTATATAAATTTACATTATTTTATGTGTATTTTGTACATATATTTTTTTACAAATCGATCTTATTTTATGTTTATTTTGTATGTGTATTTTGTATATTTATATTTATCCAAATACACATTATTTTATTGGTATTTTGTTTATTGATTTTAATTCGAATTTACATTATTTTATATGTATTTTGTATATTTTTTTTTATACGTATTTACTTAATTTTAAGTGTATTTTGTATATAGATTTTTATAGAAATCTACGTTTTTTTATTTGTATTCGTATATATATTTTGAAACAAATTTACATTGTTTTATATGTATTTTTGCATATCTCTTTCAATACAGATTTACCTTATTGTATGTGCATTTTGTATATTTATTTCAATGCAAATTTAAATATTTTATGTGTATTTTGGTATATATAATTTTATAAGATTACGAAAATTTGAATAAAAATATATACAAAAAAACAAAAAAATAAATTTCAATCTGTATGAAAATAGATATACAAAATACGCATATAATTAGTTAAATTTGTATTTAAATACATGTACAAAATACACATAAAATAATGTAAATTTGTATGAAATGAAAACAAATTCACATAAAATTCGCGTCAAAATAAATAAACAAAGTATCAATAAAAGAATGTGTATTTGTATGAAAATAGATATACAAAATACACATAAAATAACCTAAATTTGTATCAAACTATATACAAAAATACATAAAAATATTTTAAATTTGTATGAAAATAAATATAAAAATACACATAAAATCAGGTAAATTTGTTTTGAAATACATACACAAAATACACATAAAATAATGTAAATTTGAATGAAAATACATCAACAAATACACTTAAAATAACGTAAATCTGTATAAAAAAAATATGTACAAAACACAAATAGAATAATGTAAAATCGTATCAAAATAAATACACAGAATATTAATAAAATAATGTAAATTTGTATGAAAATAAAGAAGCAAAATACCCATAAAATAATGCATTTTTTTATTTTTAAAATTATATATACCAAAATTCACATCAAAAAATTAAATTTGTATTAAAATAAATATACAAAAAACACATACAATAAGGTAAATTTGTATTGAAATAGATATGCAAAATACATATAAAACAATGTAAATTTGTTTCAAAATATATATACGAATACACATAAAATAACGTAGATTTCTATAAAAATATATATTCAAAATACACATAAAATGAAGTAAATACGTATAAAAAATGTATACAAAAAACACATAAAATAATGTAAATTCGTATCAAAATAAATAAACAAAATACCAATAAAAGAATGTGTATTTGTATAAATATAAATATACAAAATACACATAAAATAACGTAAATTTATATAAAACTATATACAAAAATACACAGAAGTAATTAAATTTGAATGAAAATATATACAAAATACACAAAATAAGCTAAATTTGAATTGAAATATATATACAAAATACATGAAATAAAGTAAATTTGTATAAAAATATTTATACAAATACACATATAATAATGTAAATTTGTATGAAAATATATAAACAAAATACACATTAAATAATGTAAATACGTATAAAAAAATATGTACAAAATACACATATAATCATGTAATTCGTATCAAAATAAATAAACAAAATACCAATAAAATTATATAAATTTGTATGAGTAAACGTGTATGTTGCATATTTTTTCAATACAAATTTACCTTATTATATACGCATTTTGTATATTAATTTTAATACAAATTTGTATCTGTATTTTTATAAACATATGCTTTATTTTTTGGGTATTTTGCATCTTTATTTTCATACAAATTTACATTATTTTATTGATATTCTGCTCATTCATTTTGATACGAATTGACATTATTCTATGTGTATTTTGTATATATTTTTCATACAAATTTACGTTATTTTATGTGTATTTGTTTATATATTTTGACACAAATTTACAATATTTTATGGGTATTTTGTATATACATTTCAAAAGAAATTTACCTAGTTTTATGAGTATTTTGTATATCTATTTTCATACAAACTCAAATTATTTCTATGTATTTTTGTATATATTTTGATACAAATTTTAGTTATGTTATATGTATTTTGTAAACTTATTTTCATTCAAATATATATTATTTTATTGGTGTTTTGTTGATTTATATTGATACGAATTTACATTATTTTATATGTCCTTTGTATATATATTTTTATACGCTTTTACATTATTTAATATTTATTTTGAATATATATTTTTATACAAATTCATGGTATTTTATGTGTATTTGTATATATATTTTTATATAAATTTACATTATTTTATGTGTATTTTGTACATATATTTTTTTACAAATCGATCTTATTTTATGTTTATTTTGTATGTGTATTTTGTATATTTATATTTATCCAAATACACATTATTTTATTGGTATTTTGTTTATTGATTTTAATTCGAATTTACATTATTTTATATGTATTTTGTATATTTTTTTTTATACGTATTTACTTAATTTTAAGTGTATTTTGTATATAGATTTTTATAGAAATCTACGTTTTTTTATTTGTATTCGTATATATATTTTGAAACAAATTTACATTGTTTTATATGTATTTTTGCATATCTCTTTCAATACAGATTTACCTTATTGTATGTGCATTTTGTATATTTATTTCAATGCAAATTTAAATATTTTATGTGTATTTTGGTATATATAATTTTATAAGATTACGAAAATTTGAATAAAAATATATACAAAAAAACAAAAAAATAAATTTCAATCTGTATGAAAATAGATATACAAAATACGCATATAATTAGTTAAATTTGTATTTAAATACATGTACAAAATACACATAAAATAATGTAAATTTGTATGAAATGAAAACAAATTCACATAAAATTCGCGTCAAAATAAATAAACAAAGTATCAATAAAAGAATGTGTATTTGTATGAAAATAGATATACAAAATACACATAAAATAACCTAAATTTGTATCAAACTATAAACAAAAATACATAAAAATATTTTAAATTTGTATGAAAATAAATATACAAAATACACATAAAATCAGGTAAATTTGTTTTGAAATACATACACAAAATACACATAAAATAATGTAAATTTGAATGAAAATACATAAACAAATACACTTAAAATAACGTAAATCTGTATAAAAAAAATATGTACAAAACACAAATAGAATAATGTAAAATCGTATCAAAATAAATACACAGAATATAAATAAAATAATGTAAATTTGTATGAAAATAAAGAAGCAAAATACCCATAAAATAATGCATTTTTTTATTTTTAAAATTATATATACCAAAATTCACATCAAAAAATTAAATTTGTATTAAAATAAATATACAAAAAACACATACAATAAGGTAAATTTGTATTGAAATAGATATGCAAAATACATATAAAACAATGTAAATTTGTTTCAAAATATATATACGAATACACATAAAATAACGTAGATTTCTATAAAAATATATATTCAAAATACACATAAAATGAAGTAAATACGTATAAAAAAATGTATACAAAAAACACATAAAATAATGTAAATTCGTATCAAAATAAATAAACAAAATACCAATAAAAGAATGTGTATTTGTATAAATATAAATATACAAAATACACATAAAATAACGTAAATTTATATAAAACTATATACAAAAATACACAGAAGTAATTAAATTTGAATGAAAATATATACAAAATACACACAAAATAAGCTAAATTTGAATTGAAATATATATACAAAATACATGAAATAAAGTAAATTTGTATAAAAATATTTATACAAATACACATATAATAATGTAAATTTGTATGAAAATATATAAACAAAATACACATTAAAAAATGTAAATACGTATAAAAAAATATGTACAAAATACACATATAATCATGTAATTCGTATCAAAATAAATAAACAGAATACCAATAAAATAATATAAATTTGTATGAGTAAACGTGTATGTTGCATATTTTTTCAATACAAATTTACCTTATTATATACGCATTTTGTATATTAATTTTAATACAAATCTAATTATTCGATGTATAATTTTGTATCTGTATTTTATAAACATATGCTTTATTTTTTGGGTATTTTGCATCTTTATTTTCATACAAATTTACATTATTTTATTGATATTCTGCTCATTCATTTTGATACGAATTGACATTATTCTATGTGTATTTTGTATATATTTTTCATACAAATTTACGTTATTTTATGTGTATTTGTTTATATATTTTGACACAAATTTACAATATTTTATGGGTATTTTGTATATACATTTCAAAAGAAATTTACCTAGTTTTATGAGTATTTTGTATATCTATTTTCATACAAACTCAAATTATTTCTATGTATTTTGTATATATTTTGATACAAATTTTAGTTATGTTATATGTATTTTGTAAACTTATTTTCATTCAAATATATATTATTTTATTGGTGTTTTGTTGATTTATATTGATACGAATTTACATTATTTTATATGTCCTTTGTATATATATTTTTATACGCTTTTACATTATTTAATATTTATTTTGAATATATATTTTTATACAAATTCATGGTATTTTATGTGTATTTGTATATATATTTTTATATAAATTTACATTATTTTATGTGTATTTTGTACATATATTTTTTTACAAATCGATCTTATTTTATGTTTATTTTGTATGTGTATTTTGTATATTTATATTTATCCAAATACACATTATTTTATTGGTATTTTGTTTATTGATTTTAATTCGAATTTACATTATTTATATGTATTTTGTATATTTTTTTTTATACGTATTTACTTAATTTTAAGTGTATTTTGTATATAGATTTTTATAGAAATCTACGTTTTTTTATTTGTATTCGTATATATATTTTGAAACAAATTTACATTGTTTTATATGTATTTTTGCATATCTCTTTCAATACAGATTTTTTATTGTATGTGCATTTTTTATATTTATTTCAATGCAAATTTAAATATTTTATGTGTATTTTGGTATATATAATTTTATAAGATTACGAAAATTTGAATAAAAATATATACAAAAAAACAAAAAAATAAATTTCAATCTGTATGAAAATAGATATACAAAATACGCATATAATTAGTTAAATTTGTATTTAAATACATGTACAAAATACATAAAATAATGTAAATTTGTATGAAATGAAAACAAATTCACATAAAATTCGCGTCAAAATAAATAAACAAAGTATCAATAAAAGAATGTGTATTTGTATGAAAATAGATATACAAAATACACAAAATAACCTAAATTTGTATCAAACTATAAACAAAATACATAAAATATTTTAAATTTGTATGAAAATAAATATACAAAATACACATAAAATCAGGTAAATTTGTTTTGAAATACATACACAAAATACACATAAAATAATGTAAATTTGAATGAAAATACATAAACAAATACACTTAAAATAACGTAAATTTGTATAAAAAAATATGTACAAAACACAAATAGAATAATGTAAAATCGTATCAAAATAAATACACAGAATATAAATAAAATAATGTAAATTTGTATGAAAATAAAGAAGCAAAATACCAATAAAATAATGCATTTTTTTATTTTTAAAATTATATATACCAAAATTCACATCAAAAAATTAAATTTGTATTAAAATAAATATACAAAAACACATACAATAAGGTAAATTTGTATTGAAATAGATATGCAAAATACATATAAAACAATGTAAATTTGTTTCAAAATATATATACGAATACACATAAATAACGTAGATTTCTATAAAATATATATTCAAAATGCACATAAAATGAAGTAATACGTATAAAAAATGTATACAAAAACACATAAAATAATGTAAATTCGTATCAAAATAAATAAACAAAATACCAATAAAAGAATGTATTTGTATAAATATATATACAAAATACACATAAAATAACGAAAATTTAAATAAAACTATATACAAAAATACACAGAAGTAATTAAATTTGAATGAAAATATATACAAAATACACACAAAATAAGCTAAATTTGAATTGAAATATATATACAAAATACATGAAATAAAGTAAATTTGTATAAAAATATTTATACAAATACACATATAATAATGTAAATTTGTATGAAAATATATAAACAAAATACACATTAAAAAATGTAAATACGTATAAAAAAATATGTACAAAATACACATATAATCATGTAATTCGTATCAAAATAAATAAACAGAATACCAATAAAATAATATAAATTTGTATGAGTAAACGTGTATGTTGCATATTTTTTCAATACAAATTTACCTTATTATATACGCATTTTGTATATTAATTTTAATACAAATTTAATTATTCGATGTGTATTTTTGTATCTGTATTTTTATAAACATATGCTTTATTTTTTGGGTATTTTGCATCTTTATTTTCATACAAATTTACATTATTTTATTGATATTCTGCTCATTCATTTTGATACGAATTGACATCATTCTATGTGTATTTTGTATATATTTTTCATACAAATTTACGTTATTTTATGTGTATTTGTTTATATATTTTGACACAAATTTACAATATTTTATGGGTATTTTGTATATACATTTCAAAAGAAATTTACCTAGTTTTATGAGTATTTTGTATATCTATTTTCATACAAACTCAAATTATTTCTATGTATTTTTGTATATATTTTAATACAAATTTTAGTTATGTTATGTGTATTTTGTAAATTTATTTTCATTCAAATATATATTATTTTATTGGTGTTTTGTTGATTTATATTGATACGAATCTACATTATTTTATATGTACTTTGTATATATATTTTTATACGCTTTTACATTATTTAATATTTATTTTGAATATATATTTTTATACAAATTCATGGTATTTTATGTGTATTTGTATATATATTTTTATATAAATTTACATTATTTTATGTGTATTTTGTACATATATTTTTTTACAAATCTACCTTATTTTATGTTTATTTTGTATATGTATTTTGTATATTTATTTTTATCCAAGTACACATTCTTATATTGGTATTTTGTTTATTTATTTTAATTCGAATTTACATTATTTTATGTGTATTTTGTATACATTTTTTTATACGTATTTACTCAATTTTATGTATTTATATATATATATATATATATATATATATATATATATATATATATATATATATATATATATATATATATATATATATATATATATATATATATATATATATATATATATATATATATATATATATATATATATATATATATATATATATATATATATATATATATATATTTTTTTTTTATAGAAATCTGCGTTTTTTAATTTGTATTCGTATATATATTTTGAAACAAATTTACATTGTTTTATATGTATTTTTGCATATCTCTTTCAATACAAATTTACCTTATTGTATGTGCATTTTGTATATTTATTTCAATGCAAATTTAATTATTTTATGTGTATTTTGGTATATATATTTTTATAAGATTACGAAAATTTGAATAAAAATATATACAAAAAAACAAAAAAATAAATTTCAATTTGTATGAAAATAGATATACAAAATACACATATACTTAGTTAAATTTGTATTTAAATGCATGTACAAAATACACATAAAATAATGTAAATTTGTATGAAATGAAAACAAATTCACATAAAATTCGCATCAAAATAAATAAACAAAATATCAAAAAAAGAATATGTATTTGAATGAAAATAGATATTAAAAATACACATAAGATAACCTAAATTTGTATCAAACTATATACAAAAATACACAAAAATATTTTAAATTTGTATGAAAATAAATATACAAAATACACATAAAATTAGGTAAATTTGTATTGAAATACATACACAAAATCCACTTAAAATAATGTAAATTTGAATGAAAATACATAAACAAATACACTTAAAATAACGTAAATTTGTATAAAAAAAATATGTACAAAACACAAATAGAATAATGTAAAATCGTATCCAACTAAATCAACAAAATACCAATAAAAGAATGTGTATTTGTATAAATATAAATATACAAAATACACATAAAATAACGTAAATTTATATAAAACTATATGCAAAAATACACAGAAGTAATTAAATTTGTATGAAAATATATACAAAATACACACAAAATAAGCTAAATTTGAATTGAAATATATATACAAAATACATGAACTAAAGTAAATTTGTATCAAAATATTTATACAAATTCACATATATAATAACATATGAAAATATATAAACAAAATACACATTAAATAATGTAAATACGTATAAAGAAATATGTACAAAATACACATATAATCATGTAATTCGTATCAAAATAATTAAACAAAATACCAATAAAATAATATAAATTTGTATGAGTAAACGTGTATCTGCATTTTTTTCAATACAAATTTACCTTATTATATACGCATTTTGTATATTAATTTTAATATATGTGTATTTGAATATATATTTTGATACAAATTTACATTATTTTATGTATTTTCTATATATATTTCAATTCAAATTTAGCTTATTTTATGTGTCTTTTGTATATCTATTTTCATACAAATTTAATTATTTTTTGTTTATTTTTGTATATAGTTTTATACAATTTTACTTTATTTTATGTGTATTTTGTATATATATATTTATACAAGTAAACATTCTTTTATTGCCATTTAGTTTATTTATTTTGATACGAATTTACATTATTTTATGTGTATTTTGTATACATTTTCTTATACGTATTTACTCCATTTTATGTGTATTTTGTATATATATTTATTTAGAAATCTACGTTATTTTATGTGTATTCGTATATATATTTTGAAACAAATTTACATTGTTTTATGTGTATTTTGCATATCTATTTCAATACAAATTTACCTTATTGTATGTGCATTTTGTATATTTATTGTAATACAAATTTAAATATTTTATGTGTATTTTGGTATATATATTTTCATAAAAAATGCGTTGTTTTATGGGTATTTTGTATCTTTATTTTCATACAAATTTACATTATTTTATTAATATTCTGTGTATTTATTTTGATACTATTTTACATTATTCTTTTTGTGTTTTGTATATATTTTTTTGTACATATTTACATTATTCAATGTGTATTTTCTATATATATTTCATACAAATTTACGTTATTTTAAGTGTATTTGTTTATATATTTTCATTGAAACTTACATTATTTTATGTGTATTTTGTATATGTATTTCAATAGAAATTTAACTAGTTTTATATGTATTTTGTATATATATTTTTATACAAATTTAAATTATTTTTGTGTATTTTTTGAATAGAGTTTTATACAAATTTACAATATTTTATGTTTATTTTGTATATCTATTTTCATACAAATACACATTCTTTTATTGATATTTTGTTTATTTATTTTGATGCGAATTTACATAATTTATTGTGTATTGTGTATATATATTTTTATACGTATTTACGTCATTTCATGTGTATTTTGTATATATATTTCTATAGAAATATACGTTTTTTTTATGTGTATTCGTATATATATATTTTGAAACAAATATACATTGTTTTATGTGCATTTAGTATATTTTTTCAATACAAATTTCCCTTATTGTACGTGCATTTTGTATATTAATTTTAATACAAATTTAATTATTCTATGTGTATTCTTGTATATGCATTTTTTAAAAAAATATGCTTTATTTTATGGGTATTTTGCATCTTTATTTTCATACAAAATTACATTATTTTATTGATATTCTGTGTATTTATTTTGATACGATTTTACATTATTCTATGTATATTTTATATATCTATTTTATACAAATGTACGTTATTTTATGTGAATTTGTTTTCATTTCATACAAATTTACATTATTTTATGTGTATTTTGTACATGTATTTAAATACAAATTTAACTAATTATCTGTGTATTTTGTATATCTATTTTCATACAAATTTAAATTTATTTTTTTGTTTTTTTGTATATACTTTTATTTAAATTTTCGTAATTTTATGTGTATTTTGTATATTTATTTTCCTACTAATATACGTTCTTTTATCGGAATTTTGTTTATTTATTTTGATACGAATTTTCATTTTTTTAGGTGTATTTGATATATATATTTTTATACTTATTTACATAATTTTATATGTATTTTGAATATATATTTTCATAGAAATTTACTCTATATGTATATACAAAAAAACACAAAAATAATTTAAATTTGTATGAAAATAAATATACAAAATACACTTAAAATTAGGTAAATTTGTATTGAAATACATATACAAAATACACTTAAAATAATGTAAATTTGAATGAAATTATATAAACAAATACACTTAAAATGACGTTAATTTGTATAAAATATATATAGAAAACACACATTAAATAATGAAAATATGTATAAAAAAATATATACAAAACACAAATAGTATAATATAAAATCGTATCAAAATATATACACAGATTATTAATAAAATAATGTACATTTGTATGAAAACTAAGATGCAAAATACCTATAAAATAACGCATTTTTAAAAAATTATATATACCAAAATACACATAAAATATTTGAATTTGTATTAAAATAAATATACAAAATGCACATACAATAAGGTAAATTTGTATTGAAATAGATATGCAAAAAACATATAAAACAATGTAAATATGTTTCAAAATATATAATTGAATACACATAAAATAACGTAGATTTCTATAAATATATATATATATATATATATATATATATATATATATATATATATATATATATATATATATATATATCTATATATATATACAAAATACAAATAAAATTAAGTAAATACGAATCAAAATGTATACAAAATACACATAAAATAATGTAAATTCGTATAAATATAAATAAACAAAATACCAATAAGAGAATGTGTATTTGTATATAATATAAATATACAAAATGCACATAAAATAACGTAAATTTGTATAAAACTATATACAAAAGTAATTAAGAAGTAATTAAATTTGTATGAAAATAGATATACAAAATACACAAAAAATAAGCTAAATTTGAATTGAAATATATATACAAAATACATGAAATAAAGTAAATTCGTTTCAAAATCTTTTTAACAAATACACATATAATAACGTAAATTTTTAAAAAAATATATAAACAAAATACATTAAGTAATGTAAATACGTATAAAAAATATTTACAAAATACACCAATAATCAAGTCATTCGTATCAAAATAAATAAACAAAAAACTAATTAAATAATGTAAATTTGTATGAGAAAACATATACAAAATACACATAAAATAACGTTTTAAGTTTCTATAAAAATATATGTACAAAAATGCACATAAAATTAGTTTACATAAAAAAATATATACAAAACACACATTAGATAATGTAAATGAGTATAAAAATATCTATACAAAATACCTATGAAATAATCTAAATTCGTATCGAGTTAAATTAAGAAAATAACAATAAAATAATGTAATTTTGGATGAAAATATATATAGAAAACACACATAAAATAACCTAAATACAAATACAAATATTCACATTAAATAATTTAAAATTGAATGAAATGAATATACAAAATAAACATAAAATAAGGTAAATTTGTAATAAAATACTTAAGAATACACATAAAATAATATAAATTTGTATGAAAATATATATACAAATACACATAAAATAACATGAATTTGTATAAAATTTGTTTCGAAATATATACGAATACACACAATAAAATAACGTAAATTTTTATGAAAATGTATATATAAAATACACATAAAATAGTTTAAATACGTAGAAAAATATATATACAAAATACACATAAAATAATGTAAATTCGTAAAAAATTAAATACAAAATTCCAATAAAAGAATGTATATTTGTAGGAAAATATAAATACAAAAAACAAATAAAATAACTAAAATTTGTATAAAAATATATACAAATATACACAAAAATAAATTGAATTTGTTTGAAAATAGATATGCAAAATACACATAAAGTTAGGCAAATTTGTATTGAAATACATATACAAAACTCACATAAAATAATGTAAATTTGTATGAAAATATATAAACAAATACATATAAAATCATGTAGATTTGGATAAAATATATATATACAAAATATACATTAAATATTTTAAATATGTATAAAAATATAATATATTATATATATTTTTATTGATATTTGCGTTATTTATGTGTATTTTGTATATGTTTTCTCATAGAAATTTACATTATTTTCTTGGTATTTTGTCTATTTATTTTGATACGAATTACATGATTATTTGTATATTTTTTACATTTTTTTATACGTATTTACATTATTTAATGTGTATTTTGTTTATATATTTCTATACAAATTTACGTTATTATATGTGTATTTGTATAGGTATTTTGATACAAATTTACATTATTTTATGTATTTTGTATATATATTTCAATTCAAATTTAGCTTATTTTATGTGTATTTTGTATATATATTTATTTTAAAACAAAATCAAATATTTTATGTTTTTTCGTATTTATATTTTTATAAAAAATGCGTTATTTTATGGGTATTTTGCATCTTAATTTTCATACATATTTACATTATTTTATTAATATTTTCTGTATATATTTTGATACGATTTTACATTATTTTATTTGTGTTTTGTATATATTTTTTTATACATATTTACATCATTTAATGTTTTTTTTTTGTATATATATTTGATACAAATTTACGGTTTTTTAAGTCTATATGTTTATATATTTTCATTCAAATTTACATTATTTTATGTGTATTTTGTATATGTATTTCAATACAAATTTACCTATTTTTATATGTTTTTTGTATATTTATTTTCATACAAGTTTAAATTATTTTTGTATTTTTGTATATAGTTTTATACAAATTTAGGTTATTTTATGTGTATTTTGTATATCTATTTTCATACAAATACACATTCTTTTCATGATATTTTGTTTATTTATTTTGACAGGAATTAACATTATTTAATGTGTATTTTGTATATATATTTTTATACGTATTTGCATTATTTCAAGTGTATTTTGTATATATATTTCGATAGAAATCTGCGTTATTTTATGTGTATTCGTATATATATTTTAAAACAAATTTACATTATTTTATGTGTATTTTGCATATTTTTTCAATACAAATTTACCTTATTGTATGTGCATTTTGTATATTAATTTTAATACAAATTTGATTAATCTATGTGTATTTTTGTATATGTATTTTTATAAAAATATGCTTTATTTTATGGGTATTTTGCATCTTTATTTTCATACAAATTTACATTATTTTATTGATATTCTGTGTATTTATTTTGATATGATTTTACATTATTCTATGTGTATTTTGTATATATATTTTGTATAAAATGTATTTGTTTTCATTTCATACAAATCTACATTATTTTATGTTTTTTTTTGTACATGTATTTAAATACAAATTTAACTAGTTATATGTGTATTTTGTATATCTATTTTGTATGTATATTTTCATAGAAATTTACTCTATTTTATGAGTATTCGTATATATATTTTGATACAAATTTACTTTATTGATGTGTATTTTTGCATATCTATTTCAATACACATCAATTTGTATATTTATTTTAATACAAATTTAACTATTTTATATGTGTTTTTGTATATATATTTTTATGCAAATATGCGTTATTATATGGATATTTTGCATCTTTATTTTCATACAAATTTACAATATTTTATTGATATTCTCTTTATTTATTTTGATACGATTTAACATTATTCTATGAATATTTTGTATATTTTTTTTATACATATTTACATTATTTAATGTTCATTTTGTATATATATTTTATCCAAATTTACATTATTTTATGTGTATTTGTTTATATATTTTCATACAAATTTACATTATTTTATGTGTTTTTTGTATTTATATTTTTCTACGTATTTAAATTATTTTATGTGTATTTTGTATATACATTTTCATAAAAAAATTACGTTATTTTATAGTGTGTATAAGTATATATTTTGATACAAATTTTATACAAATTCATGTTATTTAATGTGTATTTGTATATATATTTTCATACAAATTTATATTATTTTATGTGTATTTTTTCATATATTTCATTACAAATTTACCTTATTTTATGTTTATTTTGTATATTTATTTCATTCAATTTTAAATTATTTTATGTGTATATTTGTATTTGTATTTAGGTTATTTTATGTGTATTTTGTATATATATTTTCATCCAAAATTACATTATTTTATTGATATTTTCTTAATTTAACTCGATACGAATTTAGATTATTTCATAGGTATTTTGTATGCATATTTTCATACTCATTTACATTATCTAAAGTGTGTTTTGTATATATATTTTTATGCAAATTTATTTTATGCTCATTTTTGTACATATATTTTTATAGAAATTTGCGTTATTTTATGTATATAGTTTTATATAAATTTACGTTATTTTATGTGCATTTTGTATATTTATATTTATACAAATACACATTCTTTTATTGGTATATTGTTTATTTACATTTATACGAATTTACATTATTTTATGTGTATTTTGTATACATTTTTTTATACGTATTTACTTAATATTATGTGTATTTTGTATATGTATTTTTATAGAAATCTACGTTATTTTATGTGTATTCGTATATATATTTTGAAACAAATTTACATTATTTCATATGTATTTTGCATATCTATTTCAATACAAATTTACCTTATTGTATGTGCATTTTGTATATTTATTTTAATACAAATTCAAATATTTCATGTGTATTTTGGTATCAATATTTTTATAAAAAATGCGTTATTTTATAGGTATTTTGCATCTTAATTTTCATACAAATTTACATGATTTTATTAATATTCTGTGTATATATTTTGATACGATTTTACATTATTCTATTTGTGTTTTGTATATATTTTTTTATACATATATACATTATTTAATGTGTATTTTGATTATATATTTCATACAAATTTACGTTATTATATGTGTATTTGTTTATATATTTTCTTTCAAATTTACATTATTTTATATGTATTTTGTATATGTATTTCAATACAAATTAACCTAATTTTATGTGTATTTTGTATATTTCTTTTCATACAAATTAAAATTATTTTTGTGTATTTTTGTATATAGTTTTATACAAATTTAGGTTATTTTATGTACGCATTTACATTATTTAATGTGTGTTTTGTATATATATTTTTATTTTATATGTATTTGTATATGTTTTCTCATACAAATTTACATTATTTTATTGATATTTTGTTTATTTAGATTGATACGAATTACATGATTATATGTGTATTTTGTACATATTTTTTATACGTATTTACATTACTTAATGTGTATTTTGTTTATATATTTAAAAAAAAAATTACGTTATTATATGTATTTTTATAAATATTTTGATACAAATTTACAATATTTTATGTATTTTCTAAATACATTTCAATTCAAATTTAGCTTATTTTATCTGTATTTTGTATATCTATTTTCATACGAATTTAATAGCTTCTGTGTATTTTTGTATATAGTTTTATACAAATTTACGTTATTTTATGTGTATTTTGTATATATATATTTATACAAATACACATTCTTTTATTGGTATTTTGTTTATTTATTTTGATACGAATTTACATTATTTTATGTGTATTTTGTATACATTTTCTTATACATATTTACTTCATTTTATGTGTATTTTCTTTATTTTTATACAAATCTACGTTATTTTATGTGTATTCGTATATATATTTTGAAACAAATTTACATTGTTTTATATGTATTTTGCATATCTATTTCAATACAGATTTACCTAATAGTATGTGTATTTTGTATATTTATTTTAATACAAATTAATTTTTTCATGTGTATTTTGGTATATATATATTTATAAAAAAAATGCGTTATTTAATGGGTATTTTGCCTCTTTATTTTCATACAAATTTACATTGTTTTATTAATATTCAGTGTATTTATTTTGATACGATTTTATATTATTCTATTGTTGTTTTGTATATATTTTTTTTGTACATATTTACATTATTTAATGTGTATTTTGTATATTTTAAAACAAATTTACGTTATTTTATGCGCATGTTAAAATATTTTGATACAAATTTACATTATTTTATGTATTTTGTATATATATTTTAATACAAATTTAGTTTATTTTATGTATATTTTGTATATCTATTTTCATTCGTACCAAATTAATAAACAAAATAGCAATAAAATATTGTAAATTTGTATGAGAAAACATATACAAATACACATAAAATAACGCAAATTTTTTAAAAAATATATGTACAAAAATGCACATAAAATAAAGTAAATTTGCATAAAAATATATACAAAACACATTAAATAATGTAAATGCGTACATAATATAACCTATATTTGTATAAAACTATATACAAAATACACAATTTTTTTAAATTTGTATGAAAGAAATATACAAAATACACATAAAATTAGGTAAATTTGTATTGAAATACATATACAAAATACACATAAAATAATGTAAATTTGAATGAAAATATATAAACAAATACACTTAAAATAACGTAAATTTGTATAAAATATATATGCAAGATACACATTAAATAATGTAAATGTGTATAAAAAAATATATACAAAAAAGAAATAGAATAATGTAAAATCCTATCAATATAAATACACTGAATATCAATAAAATAATGTAAATTTGTATCAAAAGAAAGATGCAAAATTCCCATAAAATAGCGCATTTTTTATAAAAATATATATACCAAAATACACATAAAATATTTAAATTTGTATTGAAATATATAAAAAATGCATATACAGTAAGGTAAATATGTATTGAAAGAGATATTCAAAAATACATATAAAACAAAGTTAATTTGTTTCAAAATATATATATACGAATACACATAAAATAACGTAGATTTCTATAGAAATATATATACAAAATACACATGAAATTATGTAAATACGTATAAAAATATATATACAAAATACATATCTAGGTAAATTCGTGTCAAAATAAATAAACAAAATATCATGAAAAGAATGTGTATTTGCATGAAAATAAATAATAGATAATAAATTTGTATGAAATATATATGCAAGATACACATCAAATAATGTAAATATGTAAAAAAAATATATATACAAAAAACAAATAGAATAATGTGAAATCGTAACAAAATAAATACACCGAATATTAATAAAATAATGTAAATTTGTATGAAAATAAAGTTGCAAAATTCCCATCAAATAGCGCATTTCTTATAAAAATATATATACCAAAATACACATAAAATATTTAAATTTGTATTGAAATAAATATACAAAATGCACATACAATAAGGTAAACTTGTATTAAAAGAGATATGCAAAAATACATATAAAACAATGTAAATTTGTTTCAAAATATATACACGAATACACATAAAATAATGTAGATTTCTATACAAATATATATGCAAAATACACATAAAATTAAGTAAATAAGTATAAAAATAGATATACAAAATACACATAGAATAATGTAAAATTGTTTAAAAAAATAAACAGAATATAAATAAAATAATGTAAATTTGTATGAAAATAAAAATGCAAAATACCCATAAAATAAAGTATATTTTTTTATAAAAATACATATACAAAAATACACATAGCGTAATTAAATTTGTATTAAAATTAATATACAAAATGCATATACTATAAGGTAAATTTGTATTGAAAAAATATCCAAAATACACATAAAACAGTGTAAATTTATTTTAAAATCTGTATACGAATACTCATAAATCAACGTAGATTTCTATAGAAATATATATACAAAATACACATCAAATGATGTAAACACGTATAAAAATATATATATATAAAATACACATTAAATAATGTAAATTCGCGTCAAAATAAATAAACAAAATATCAATAAAAGAATGTGTATTTGTATGAAAATAGATATACAATATACACGTTATTTTATGTGTATTCGTATATATATTTTGAAACAAATTTACACTGTTTTATTTGTATTTTGCGTTTTTTTTCAATACAAATTTACCTTTTTGTATGTGTGCATTATGTATATTAATTTTAATACAAATTTAATTATTCTATGTGTATTTTTGTATGTGTATTTAAAAAAAAAATGCTTTATCTTATGGGTATTTTGCATCTTTATTTTCATACAAATTTAAATTGTTTTATTGATATTCTGTGTACTTATTTTGATACGATTTTACATTATTCTATGTATAACAAAAATAAATATATACAAAAATACACAAAAATAATTTTAATTTGTTTGAAAATAGATATGCAAAATATGTGTATTTTGAATATATATTTCAATTCAAATTTAGCTTATTTTATGTGTATTTTGTATATATTTTCATAAAAATTTAATTACTTCTGTGTATTTTTGTATATAGTTTTATATAAATATACGTTTTTTTATGTGTATTTTGTATATTTATATTTATACAAATACACATTCTTATATTGGTATTTTGTTTATTTATTTTGATACGAATTTACATTATTTTATGTGTATTTTGTATACATTTTTTTATACGTATTTACTTCATTTTATGTGTATTTTGTATATATATTTTTATACAAATCTACGTTATTTTATGTTTATTCGTATATATATTTTGAAACAAATTTACATTGTTTTATATGTATTTTGCATATCTATTTCAATACAGATTTGCCTTATTGTATGTGTATTTTGTATATATATTTTAATACAAATTAATTTTTTCATGTGTATTTTGGTATATATATTTTTATAAAAAATGCGTTATTTAATGGGTATTTTGCATCTTTATTTTCATACAAATTTACATTGTTTTATTAATATTCTGTGTATTTATTTTGATACGATTTTACATTATTCTATTTGTGTTTTGTATATATTTTTTATACATATTTACATTATTTAATGTGTATTTGTATATTTTAAAACAAATTTACGTTATTTTATGCGCATCTGTTAAAACATTTTGATACAAATTTACATTATTTTATGTATTTTGTATAAATATTTCAATACAAATTTAGTTTATTTTATGTATATTTTGTATATGTATTTTCATTCGTATTAAAATAAATAAACAAAATAGCAATAAAATAATGTAAATTTGTGTGAGAAAACATATACAAATACACATAAATTAACGCAAATTTGAACATAAAATAAAGTTAATTTGCATAAAAATATATATACAAAACACACATTAAATAAAGTAAATGCGTACATAAAATAACCTAAATTTGTATAAAACTATATACAAAAATA
The DNA here is from genome assembly GCF_024679095.1 of Eriocheir sinensis. Lineage (NCBI taxonomy): Eukaryota > Metazoa > Arthropoda > Malacostraca > Decapoda > Varunidae > Eriocheir > Eriocheir sinensis. The sequence continues at coordinate 685,315 of NW_026111943.1, forward strand.
CACAAAAATATGTAAAATTTGTATGAAAAGAAATATACAAAATACACATAAAATTAGGTAAATTTGTTGAAATACACAAAATACATAGGATAATGTAAATATGAAAGAAAATATATAAACAAAAACACTTAAAATAACGTAAATTTGTATAAAATATATATGCAAGATACACATTAAAAAATGTAAATGTGTATAAAAAAATATATACAAAAAAGAAATAGAATAATGTAAAATCCTATCAATATAAATACACAGAATATCAATAAAATAATGTACATTTGTATGAAAAGAAAGATGCAAAATTCCCATAAAATAGCGCATTTTTTATAAAAATATATATACCAAAATACACATAAAATATTTAAATTTGTATTGAAATAAATATACAAAATGCATATACAGTAAGGTAAATATGTATTGAAAGATATTCAAAATACATATAAAACAATGTAAATTTGTTTCAAAATATATATACGAATACACATAAAATAACGTAGATTTCTATAGAAATATATATACAAAATACACGAAATTATGTAAATACGTATAAAAATATATATACAAAATACATATCTAGGTAAATTCGTGTCAAAATAAATAAACAAAATATCATGAAAAGAATGTGTATTTGTATGAAAATAAATAATAGATAATAAATTTGTATGAAATATATATGCAAGATTCACATTAAATAATGTAAATATGTATATTTCTACAAAAAACAAATAGAATAATGTGAAATCGTATCAAAATAAATACACCGAATATTAATAAAATAATGTAGATTCGAATGAAAATAAAGATGCAAAATTCCCATCAAATAGCGCGTTTCTTATAAAAATATATATACCAAAATACACATAAAATATTTAAATTTGTATTGAAGTAAATATACAAAATGCAAATACAATAAGGTAAACTTGTATTGAAAGAGATATGCAAAAATACATATAAAACAATGTAAATTTGTTTCAAAATATATATACGAAAACATATAAAATAACGTAGATTTCTATAAAAATATATATACAAAATACACATAAATTAAGTAAATACGTATAAAAATAGATATATAAAATACACATAGAATAATGTAAAATTGTTTAAAAAAAAAATAAACAGAATATAAATAAAATAATGAAAATTTGTATGAAAATAAAAATGCAAAATACCCATAAAATAAAGCATATTTTTTATAAAAATACATATACAAAAATACACATAGCATAATTAAATTTGTATTAAAATTAATATACAAAATGCATATACAATAAGGTAAATTTGTATTGAAAAAAATATGCAAAATACACATAAAGCAGTGTAAATTTATTTCAAAATCTATATACGAATACTCATAAATCAACGTAGATTTCTATAGAAATATATATACAAAATACACATCAACTGATGTAAACACGTATAAAAATATATTTATAAAATACACATTAAATAATGTAAATTCGCGTCAAAAAAAATAAACAAAATATCAATAAAAGAATCTGTATTTGTATGAAAATAGATATACAATATACACATAAAATCAACTAAATTTGTATAAAACTATATACAAAAATACACAAAAATAATTTTAATTTGTATGAAAATATATATACAAAATACACATAAAATTAGGTAAATTTGTATTGAAATACATTTACAAAATACACATAAAATAATGTAAATTTGAATGAAAATATATAAACAAATACACTTAAAATAACGTAAATTTGTATAAAATATATATAAAAAATACATATTAAGTAATGTAAATATGTATAAAAAAATATATACAAAACACAAATAGAATAATATAAAATCGTATCAAAATAAATACACAGAATATTAATAAAATAATGTAAATTTGTATGGAAATTAAGATGCAAAATACCCATAAAATAACGCATTTTTTATAAAAAATATTGATACCAAGACACACATAAAATGTTTGAATTTGTATTAAAATAAATATACAAAATGCACATACAATAAGGTAAATTTGTATTGAAATATATATGCAAAATACATATAAAACCATGTAAATTTTTTTCAAAATATATATACGAATACACATAAAATAACGTAGATTTCTATGAAAATAAATATACAAAATACACATAAATGAAGTAAATACGTATAAAAAAGGTATACAAAATACACATAAAATAATGTAATTTCGTATCAAAATAAATAAACAAAATACTAATAAATAACGTAAATTTATATAAAACAATATGCAAAAATACAGAAAAGTAATTAAATTTGTGTGAAAATAGATATACAAAATATATGTGTATTTTGTATATTTATTTTCATACAAATTGAAATTATTTTTGTTTATTTTTTTTATATTTTCAAACAAATTTTCGTTATTTTATATGTATTTTGTATATTTATTTTTTCTACAAATATACTTTCTTTTATCTGAATTTTGTTTATTGAATTTGAAAAGAATTTACCTTATTTTGTATATCTATTTTCATACAAATTAAAATACTTCTGTGTATTTTTGTATATAGTTTTATGTAAATTTACGTTATTTTAGTTGTATTTTGTATATTTATTTTTATACAAACGCACATTCTTTTATTGGTTTTTTGTATATTTATTTTGATACGAATTTACATTATTTTATGTGTATTTTGTATACATTTTTTTATACGTATTTACTTCATTTTATGTGTATTTTGAATGTATATTTTTATAGAAATCTACGTTATTTTATGTGTATTCGTATATATATTTTGAAACATATTTACATTGTTTTATATGTATTTTGCATATCTATTTCAATACAAATTTACATTATTGTATGTGTTTTTTATATATTTATTTTAATTTAAATATATTTTTTTATGTGTATTTTGGTATATATATTTAAAAAAAAATGCCTTATTTTATGGGTATTTTGCCTCTTTATTTTCATACAAATTTACATTATTTTATTAATATTCTGTGTATTTATTTTGATACGATTTAACATTATTCTATTTGTGTTTTGTATATATTTTTTTATTCAAATTTACGTTATTTTAAGTGTATTTCTTTATGTCTTTTCATTCAAATTTACATTATTTTATGTGTATTTTGTATATGTATTTCAATACAAATTTACCTAATTTTATGTGTATTTTGTATATTTATTTTCATACAAATTTAAAAAAAATTTGTGTATTTTTGTATATAGTTTGATACAAATTTAGGTTATTTTATGTGTATTTTGTATATCTATTTTCATAAAAATACACATTCTTTTATTGATATTTTGTTTATTTATTTTGACGCGAATTTACAGTATTTTATGTGTATTTTGTATATATATTTTTATACGTATTTACATCATTTCACGTGTATTTTGTATATATATTCCTATAGAAATCAACGTTATTTTATGTGTATTCGTATGTATATTTTGAAACATATTTACACTGTTTTATGTGTATTTTGCGTTTTTTTTTTCAATACAAACTTACCCTATTGTATGTGCATTTTGTATATTAATTTTAACACATATTTAATTATTCTATGTGTATTTTTGTAAATGTATTTAAAAAAAATGCTTTATTTTATGTGTATTTTGCATCTTTATTTTCATACAAATTTAGATTATTTTATTGATATTCTGTGTACTTATTTTGATACGATTTTACATTATTCTATGTATAAAAAAAATAAATACAGAATACACAAAAATAGATATGCAAAATACATATAAACAATGTAAATTTGTTTCAAAATATATATACGAATACACATGAAATAAAGTAGATTTCTAAAAAAATATATATACAAAATACACATAAAATTAAGTAAATACGTATAAAAAATGTATACAAAATTCACATAAAATAATGTAAATTAGTATCAAAATAAATAAACAAAATACCAATAAAAGAATGTGTATTTGTATAAATATATATATACAAAATACACATTAAATAATATAAATTTGTTTAAAACTATACAAAATACACATGAAATGATGTAAATTCGTATAAAAATATACATACAAAATACACATTAAATAATGTAAATTCGCGTCAAAATAAATAAACAAAATATAAATAAAAGAATGTGTATTTGTATGAAAATAGATATACATAATATACATAAAGTAACCTAAATTTGTATCAAAGTATATACAAAAATACACAAAAATATTTTAAATTTGTATGGAAATAAATAAACAAAATACACATAAAATTAGGTAAATTTGTATTGAAATACATACACAAAATACACATAAAGTAATGTAAATTTGAATGAAAATACATAAACAAATACACTTAAAATAACGTAAATTTGTATAAAAAAAATATGTACAAAACTCAAATAGAATAATGTAAAATCGTATCAAAATAAATACACAGAATATTAATAAAATAATGTAAATTTGTATGAAAATAAAGAAGCAAAATACCCATAAAATAACGCATTCTTTTTATTTATAAAAATATATATACCAAAATACACATCAAAAAATGAAATTTGTATAAAAAAAATATACAAAAAACACATACAATAAGGTAAATTTGTATTGAAATAGATATGCAAAATTCATATAAAACAATGTAAATTTGTTTCAAAATATATATACGAATACACATAAAATAACGTAGATTTCTATAAAAATATATATACAAAATACACATAAAATGAAGTAAATACGTATAAAAGAATGTATACAAAATACACATAAAATAATGTAAATTCGTATCAAAATAAATAAACAAAATACCAATAAAAGAATGTGTATTTGTATAAATATAAATATACAAAATACACATAAAATAACGTAAATTTATATAAAACTATATACAAAAATACACAGAAGTAATTAAATTCGTATGAAAATAGATATACAAAATACAGATAAAATTAGCTAATTTTGAATTGAAATGTATATACAAAATACATAAAATAATGTAAATTTGTATCAAAATATTTATAAAAATACATATAATAACGTAAATTTGTTTAAAAATATATAAACAAAATACACTTTAAGTAATGTAAAAACGTATAAAAAATATGTACAAAATACACATATAATCATTTAATTCGTATCAAACTAAATAAACAAAATATCAATAAAATAATGTAAATTTGTATGAGAAAACATATACAAATACATATAAAATAACGCTAATTTCTATAAAAATATATGTCCAAAAATGAACGTAAAATAAAGTAACTATGGATAAAAATATATATACAAAACACTTTAAATAATGTAAATGCGTACATAAAATAACCTAAATTTGTATAAAACTATATTCAAAAATACACAAAAATAATTTAAATTTGTATGAAAAGGAATATACAAAATACACATAAAATTAGGTTAATTTGTATTGAAATACATATACAAAATACACATAAAATAATGTAAATTTTAAAGAAAATATATTAACAAATACACATATAATAACGTAAATTTGTATGAAATATATATACAAAATACACATTAAATAATGTAAAAATGTATAAAAAAAATATATACAAAACACAAATAGAATAATGTAAAATCGTATGAAAATTTACGTTATTATATGTATTTTTATAAATATTTTGATACAAATCTACATTATTTTATGTATTTTGTATATACATTTCAATTCAAATTTAGCTTATTTTATCTGTATTTTGTATATCTATTTTCATACGAATTTAATTACTTCTGTGTATTTTTGTATATAGTTTTATACAAATTTACGTTATTTTATGTGTATTTTGTATATCTATATTTATACAAATACACATTCTTTTATTGGTATTTTGTTTATTTATTTTGATACGAATTTACATTATTTTATGTGTATTTTGTATACATTTTCTTATACGTATTTGCTTATTTTATGTGTATTTTGTATATATATTTTTATACAAGTCTACGTTATTTTATGTGTAATCGTATATATATTTTGAAACAAATTTATATTGTTTTATATGTATTTTGCATATCTATTTCAATACAGATTTACCTTATTGTATGTGTATTTTGTATATTTATTTTAATACAAATTAATTTTTTCATGTGTATTTTGGTATATATATTTTTTAAAAAAATGCGTTATTTAATGGGTATTTTGCATCTTTATTTTCATACAAATTTACATTGTTTTATTAATATTCTGTGTATTTGTTTTGATAAGATTTTACATTATTCTATTTGTGTTTTGTATATATATTTTTATACATATTTACATTATTTAATGTGTATTTTGTATATTTTAAAACAAATTTACGTTATTTTATTCGCATCTGTTAAAATATTTTGATACAAATTTACATTATTTTATGTATTTTGTATATATATTTCAATACAAATTTAGTTTATTTTATGTATATTTTGTATATCTATTTTCATTCGTATCAAAATAAATAAACAAAATAGCAATAAAATAATGTAAATTTGCATGAGAAAACATATACAAATACACATAAAATAACGCAAATTTCTAAAAAAATATATGTACAAAAATGCACATAAAATAAAGTAAATTTGCATAAAAATATATATACAAAACACACATTAAATAATGTAAATGCGTACATAAAATAACCTAAATTTGTATAAAACTATATACAAAAATACACAAAAACATATATACAAAAAACAAATTGAATAATATAAAATCGTATCAAAATAAATACACCGAATATTAATAAAATAATGTAAATTTGTATGAAAATAAAGATGCAAAATTCCCATCAAATAGCGCATTTCTTATATAAATATATATACCAAAATACACATAAAATATTTAAATTTGTATTGAAATAAATATACAAAATGCACATACAATAAGGTAAACTTCTATAGAAAGAGATATGCAAAAATACATTTGAAACAATGTAAATTTGTTTCAAAATATATATACGAATACATATAAAATAACGTAGATTTCTATAAAAATATATATACAAAATACACATAAAATTAAGTAAATATGTATAAAAAAATGTAAACAAAATACACATAAAATAATGTAAATTCGAAACAAAATAAATAAACAAAATACCAATAAAAGAATGTGTATTTGTTCTGTGTATTTTTGAATATAGTTTTATACAAATTTACGATATTTTATGTGTGTTTTGTATATTTATATTTATACAAATACACATTCTTTTACTGGTATTTTGTTTATTTATTTTGACACGATTTTTATGTGTATTTTGTATTCATTTTTTAATACGTATTTACTTCATTTTATGTGTATTTTGTATATATTTTTATAGAAATCAACGTTATGTTATGTGTATTCGTATATATATTTTGAAACAAATTTACATTGTTTTATATGTATTTTGCATATATATTTCAATACAAATCTACCTTACAGTATGTGCATTTTTTATATTTATTTTAATACAAATTTTACTATTTTATGTGTATTTTGGTATATATATTTTTATAAAAAATGCGTTATTTTATGGCTATTTTGCATCTTTATTTTCATAGAAATTTACATTATTTTATTAATATTCTGTGTATTTATTTTGATACGATTTTACATTATTCTATTTGTGTTTTGTATATATTTTTTTTATACATATTTACATTATTTAATTAGTATTTTGTATATATATTTGATACAAATTTACGTTATTTTAAGTGTATATGTTTATATATTTTCATTCAAATTTCCATTATTTTATGAGTATTTTGTATATGTATTTCAATACAAATTTACCTAATTTTATGTGTATTTTGTATATATATTTTCATACAAATTTAAATTATTTTTGTGTATTTTTGTATATAGTTTTATACAAACTTAGGTTATTTTATGAGTATTTTGTATATCTATTTTCATACAAATACACATTCTTTCATTGATATTTTGTTTATTTATTTTGACGAGAATTTAAATTATTTAATATGTATTTTGTAAATATATTTTTATACGTGTTTACATCATTTCATGTGTATTTTGCATATATATTTCTATAGAAATCTACGTTATATTATGTGTATTCGATATAGATTTTTAAACAAATTTACACTTTTATGTGTATTTTGCATATTTTTTCAATACAAATTTACCTTATTTTATATGCATTTTGTATATTAATTTTAATACAAATTTAATTATTCTATGTGTATTTTTGTATATGTATTTATATAAAAATATGCTTTATTTTATGGGTATTTTGCATCTTTATTTTCATACAAAATTTACGTTATTTTATTGATATTCTGCTCATTCATTTTGGTACGATTTGAAATTATTCTATGTGTATTTTGTATATATTTTTCAAACAAATTTACGTTATTTTATGTGTATTTGTTTATATATTCTGACACAAATTTACAATATTTTATGGGTATTTTGTATATATATTTCAAAAGAAATTTACCTAGTTTTATGTGTATTTTGAATATCTATTTTCATAGAAACTCAAATTATTTTTATGTATTTTTGTATATATTTCAATACAAATTTTAGTTATGTTATGTGTATTTTGTAAATCTAATTTCATTCAAATATATATTATTTTATTGGTATTTTGTTCATTTATATTGATACGAATTTACATTATTTTATATGTACTTTTATGTATTTTTATACGCATATACATTATTTAATATTTATTTTGAATATATAATTTTATACAAATTCATGGTATTTTATGTGTATTTGTATATATATTTTCATATAAATTTACATTATTTTATGTGTATTTTGTACATATATTTCATTACAAATCTACCTTATTTTATGTTTATTTTGTATGTGTATTTTGTACATTTATATTTATACAAATACACATTCTTTTATTGGTATTTTGTTTATTTATTTTGTTTCGAATTTATATTATTTTATGTGTATTTTGTTTACATTTTTTTATACGTATTTACCTAATTTTATGTGTATTTTGTATATATATTTTTATAGAAATCTACGTTATTTTATGTGTATTCGTATATATATTTTGAAACAAATTTACTTTGTTTTATATGTAATTTTGCATATCTCTTTCAATAGAAGTTTACCTTATTGTATGTGAATTTTGTATATTTATTTC